>NC_079501.1:56358624-56668088 GCF_030052815.1 Hevea brasiliensis | reverse complement strand
GCTAGTGTTAAATTTTGGGCAGCATGTGTAAGTGATATTGAAGCATGATTATTTTGAAGTGTATGTGTAATATTGACATTGAGATATGTTGAATTTTGGTGGAAGTGAATGCTGAACTTAATGATGAATTATGTGCATTGAGCACTTAAATGTTCTGCCCAAAGTTGTTGCTGGAATTTTGTACAATATATATATATATATATATATATATATATATATATATATATATATATATGGATGTGCCATTGATTGACTATTGAAGTAATGAGGAGGAGAAGGAATATCAAATTGGAAGTGTAAGTGTCTTGTGCAGGTTATGTATTGATGGCAGTACATAAATTAGGTCATAAGTGCCAAACTATAAACCCATTTGGTATGAGGCCAATGGGGGGTGAAAATAGACACCAAATAAGCCAACTTTCATGTAGAAATGTTGCCAAAATTCTGCCTAGAAACTGACCTTAAAAATGACCAAATCCGGAATGGCAACCTTGCAACCCAGATTTTTGACCATATGAACAGTAATCATTAGGATGACCATAACTCACTCAAAATAGGTCCAATTGACCAGAAATTGTACCATGGATAGCTTAGACATAGAGCTACAATTCTTATGAAGACACCAAAGCCCAGAAATGACCATAACAAATCAAATAGCTTGCACAAATTCGGGTACCAAAACTACCAGAACTAAAAGTGACCTAAAATTGACCAAAGTTTACACTAAAGGTGCAATCTATCCATCTTTAGTAAATTGACCATATCTTAGTCTATACAACTCAGAATGATTTGTAATTTTGCCCCGAGTGCAATAAGACATACGGCTACAATTTCGCTTCTTTGACCAGAAGCTAAAAACCAAGAGAAATAGGACTTTAAGCTAGAATAATCTAGCACACAAAAAATTGAGAATTTGACATTTACATACAATGATGCTTGAAGCAATTTGCCAATGAATGCAACTTATAAAAATAGTAAATTGCACTATATTGGCAGTATATTGAATTACAATATGTGACATGTTGATGCTAGAAACAACTTATCCATAGTACCTAAAAAGGTCAACATATGCATTGACTTATAAATTACATAATAGCTAGTAAACTCTAAAAATTGAAGAATTAAACAATTAATTTATAATGTGCTCTAGTTTGCCTAGTTGACTAGTTTGGATAGGTTGGCATGCCAATAGGATTCTGATAGCTGTTCTGTAAATGGCTTATTGCCATACAATATTTTTACGGCATATTATGCCGTACTATGACTTTAATAGCCTACGGCTATACATGTTGTATATTTATACTTGGCTTATCGCTAGATTGACTATATGGCTTTTTAGCCACACTGTTGCACACCGGGAGACACTTTATGACCAATGGTGTGACAGCCCGAGGTACTAGGTACCTAGTGCCAGTATATCCATTTATCCAGTCTGGTCAGTATATAGGCTACACGGGCAGTAATTCAAGTACTATTAAATTCAAATACCTAAATCCAGTCTACTAACATACAGCACCACCAAAAATTCGTAAACACTTTATTTACTTTATTTTAGTGTATATTTCTTTATATTTGGCACCACTAAGCAAAATTGCTTAGCGCGTTGCGTTTGTAATGCATAGGTATTGGAGACACAGCTGGGGAGCAACAGTCCAGAGTCATCTGCACTGCATTGCATACATTGTAGGACTTAGGATATCTTGTATTTTGTACTTTTGTTTTATATTTTGAAATTCGGCTCTGTATTTTGTAATGTTATGAAAGCTCTAAAGTTTGTAATATTTTGTACATATTAAATAATATGAAGATTTTCTGGATATATTTGTATTATTATGGACTGTATTATGGAACTGTTTAATTACTGTAAAAGTGCATTGACTTTACTGAGAAATAGATACTGTGAAATAGTTGAGATTTTGATATTATCATATTGAACTGTTTTTAACAGGTTTGAAAGGACATTTTGTTCGAAATACAGATGGCACCTTGCCAAATTTTTATTACCATTTTTGAAACACTGATTTTATTAAAGTTTGAAAATAGTATCAGCATGATATGAATATTACATAAAAGACTTCTTAAAATCAAATTGAGTTAAGGAAATGAGTTGATTACATACTAGGTGCTCCGGCACGCAGTGTAGCATGCCTTGCTCGACTATATTGCAAACGGGTGAGGGGTGTTACACTAACTATGTAGGCGTATTCATATAGGCCTATCTGCGTAGGCATATTCATGTAGGCCTATATATGTAGGCGTATTTCATGTAGGCCTATCTATGTAGACGTATTCATGTAGGCCTATCTATGTAGGCATATGTCATGTAGGCCTATCAATGTAGGCGTATTTCATGTAGGCCTATCTATTTAGTCGTATTCATATATGCCTATCTGTTTAGGCATATTCATGTAAGCCTATCTGTGTAGGTGTATTCATGTAGGCCTATCTGTGTAGGCGTATTCTTGTATGCCTATCTGTGTAGGAGTATTCATGTCAGCCTATCTGTGTAGGCGTATTCATGTAGGCCTATCTGTGTAGGCGTATTCATGTCATCCAATCTGTGTAGGCGTATTCATGTAGGCCTATCTGTGTAAGCGTATTCATGTAGGCCTATCTGTGTAGGCGTATTCATGTAGGCCAATCTGTGTAGGTGTGTTCATGTAGGCAGCACTACTATCTGTATTCCTTAATTGGTATACCAATCGATTCAACTATATACATATATATAAGCCTAGGTTTACTGTGGGCAATTAAGCATTAATAATTATTTAACTAAATTTTTATGTTCATGTATTGTGGGAGAGTGGGTCACACATTTCTGTTTCATGTAATTTAACATATAGTGATAATAGAATTTTCATGTCAATGTATAGTGGGAAAGTGAATCCCACATACCCATTTCATGTAATTTAATGTGTAGTGACTTATTAGGGATAAGTCAATAAGTTATTTCAAGAACCTTTCTTTAGGTTCAGCTTCACTATCTTATACTTACATATCAAATTGAGCAACTTGTGGCTACTATTTGGCCATACTTCCTAATTGGAAGTTGTTCCTCTATACCTTTTCTTTATTTTCCTTTTCAAATCATATCATTTTGATTTGTATAACTCAAGTTATGGTCAAATAACCATAACTAGGTCAATTTTGGATTTTGGTTCCCTTACTAGGCAGTTTTGATATTTTACTTTGCAAATTTTAGTTGAGTGGGTTGTTGCCATATTTAGGTCTAGTATTCTTTATAGGATATGTTGCCCTATGTCTTATGGTCAATCAAAAATTTTGATTGTGATTTTTCAAGTCTTATAGAATTATTTATAGTCAAGTTATTGACCTAGACTTAAGTGTCTTGTAGTAACAAGATTTCAATTACGTCAGTAGCTTTGGCCCAATATTTAAGCTTCTTACATTCATAAGTTGAGTAAATGTCAAAAACAAAGTTGAAAGTCTATTTCTTAGCATTTCAAAATGGTATAGCTCATTTTAATTGAAGATTTCTAGTCGGAGATATGCTTAAAACACTATTCTGGAGTTAATGGTCATTTATACCATTTCCAGAATTGGTATGCCAACTTAATCAAGTTAATTGACCTAGTTTCCTTAATTTTTGTGTTTTGGTCAAAATACCATTATTGTAAGCCTATGTCTTATTGAATTTCTGACACTATTTTTAGGGCATTTGCAGTTTTATGGACCAAGTTATGGCTTCTTTACCAAAACTGGTCAGGTAGTCTTTATTTAGCAATTTTGGGCAGTTTCAATTTTGGACAGTTTTGGTACCCTAACTTCGGTATGCAATTTGGTTAGGTAAATGGCATTTCTGGGCTTTGTGTCCTTTATTAAAGTTGTATCCCTATGTCTAAGCTTTCCAATGGTATAAATTTCATGTCATTTGGACCTATCTACAGTGGGATATGACCAAATGAATGAACACTGTTCATTTGGTCATTTTCTGGATTCACTAAATGGTAATCCGGATCAGGGCAACTTTTGGTCACTTTTTAGGTAGATTTTGGACATGGTTTGTGCATGAAAGTTGGTGCATTTTAGGTCCAATTTTACCTCTAATTGGTCTCATACCAATTAAGGTCACACAATTTCACTACCATACACTACCATCAATAAGTACTCAACCTGCAAGGATATGACACTCCCAATATTCATTTCTCCATCTCCCAAAATTCAAATAGCATACATATCACTCTAAATATCATCAATGATCTCAATACAATCAATTTCCAATAGTATACACAAGTCTATAATGGTCAATTCAAGACCCTACTTCAAATGGTCAAATTCAATAATAATATGCACATGAAACAATTGCTAACACATGTAACTTCAACTATCAACATCTAATTCACTTCCCTATATCCATGAACACCATTAATCATCATTTAATTCATGAAATTATCCATCTCTTAAGTTCCTTAAGGCTGCCAAATTGAGCAGATTCACTAGTCCCTCATAATTTGTTCAAAGCCCTAATTCAAGTTGTCAAAGTCAATAATAAACATGCAATTAAATTCTAATACTCTTAATCACCTTAATCATCATCATTAATCACCAATTATATAAATGAATTAATCAATATCCATGCTTATCAAGGCTGCTAAATTGGACAGTTTCAAGCCTAAGAAAAAATCCCAATTCATGGTTACAAACCCTAATTTCAAATTTCAATCCTAACATACACATGCAATTGAATCCTAATACATGCAATTGCCTTAATCAATATCATTAATCCCCATTTACATGTAAGAATAAATCAATCTCCTTTAATTTCCATGGCTGTCGAATTGGGGAACTCATAATTGCCCATTAATTTCTTAAATTTCTTTAGCATATCAACTCAATTTAACCTTAATTCTAAATATCACTAAGATAGGGGGATAAATTATGCACTAACCTTTTTGTTCCCTTTCTTGAGCTTGTTAAAACCTTGAATTTCCCCTTCCTTTTGCTACCTATAGTCTTCCCATGGTGTGAGGACTAATTCTTATGAAGGGAACCTTTGATTTTAGGTTGAAAATGAGGGAGATTTGAAGCATGCAATGTAAAGAACCCATGGAGGAAATGAAGTTTTGGATTTCGGCATGGGAGAGGGAGTGAGGGAAGAGGGAGTTTTCTTTGGGTAATTTCTGCCATCGTTTAGCCTTTTATACCCCCCGTTAACATAGTTTATTAATATAATAATCTAGGGTTTTAAAAATTCTAATTAGCTCCACTTAGGTTCCTTTAATTATATTATATGTAAATTTCATTTTTTTCATGGGATTTTTTTATGGGATTTTTAACAATTTAATGCCACTCATTTTTAATGGACCTTTTAGTCAAAAGTCAACTTGAGGTGCCAAATGACCAAAATGCCCCTCTTCGGGTTAAGTCTCACTTTTTTGGTAATACCGATCAAATCCCTAATCTAATGGTCCCCTTTAATTTTTTATACTGTCTATCTTATTTTCATTTTCACCTTTACCAATTAATTAAAATTTTCTTTGACATTTTGAATGTCATTTATACCTTAGTAAATTTTTAATTAAACTCCCAAAATTATTTTCTAGGGTTCCTCGTAGGTCCGGGACACGGCTCTTTTAACCTAATTTCCATTTCGTGTCTTTTAGTTTTCCTTAATTTTTCTTGTATTTTCTTATCATGTATTCCATCATTTTATGTCTCATTACTATCATTTAAATGTAGTTCCAAGCATTCTGACTGTCTGAACAGACATTAGTCGTCGAAACAGTAGAATGTACAGACTACCTATGGTGAGGGTGTTACATAGGCAGTTAAAACCATATGAGAAAAACTATCCTACCCATGATTTGGAGTTGGCAGCAATAGTGTTTTCTTTAAAGATATGGAGGCATTACCTATATGGTGAAAAGTGTTACATCTACACGAGTTTGAAATTTTTGCCAACCTAGAAGGAACTCAACCTTAGACAGAGGAGGTGGATTGAGTTCTTGAAAGATTATGACTGTGTGATTGATTATCACTCTAGGAAGGCAAATGTGGTAGCTGATGCACTGAGTAGGAAGTTTGTAATGGCATTGAGAACACTGAATGCTCGTCTATCTTTAGCACAAGATGGGGCTATTTTGGCTGAGTTGCAAGTGAAGCCAAATTTGCTACAGAAAATACACGAGGCATAGAAGCTAGATGAAAAGTCGATAACCATCATAGGCCGAATTAAAGAGGGGAAAGAGATTGAATGTAACACCCCTACATTAAGTAGTGCGTTCTACTGTTATGGTGATCGATGTCTGTCCGGATAGTTAGGATATTGGGAATTATACCTAAATGTTAGTGAAGAGACATAAATGATAAAATACAGAATAAGAAAATACAAGAAAAATAGAGGAAAAATAAGAGCAATGAAATGTAACTAAGTTAAATGAGTCGAAACGATAGCGAAGGGTGACCGCATTGGGAAGTTACGGCGGGGACCGTTGACTATCCCTGGACCATAGGGAAATATTTTTGGGACCTAATTAAAGGTCTACTAAGGTATAAATGACATTACAAATGTCAAAGAAAAATTAATGAATTAGTACAAAGAAAAACAAAAAATCAAGAAACCGATAAAAATTGGTGTTACTGAAAAATCGGGAATACAACCTGAGGAGGGGCATTTTGGTCAATTTATACCTAGAGTTGACTTTTTACCTAAATGTCCATTAAAAATAAGTGATATTAAATTTTGAAAATGCCATGAAAAAAAGAAATTGGGTATATAATAGAAATAGTGAAAGATTGATGCCATAATTGCAATTTAAGGGACTTTGGATTATTTAATCTATTGATCACCATGCTCCACTAAGTAAGCTTTAGTGGACCTATATAAAGCATCTTGGGACAGATTTCATTTCATCTTCAACTTCTCTTCACCTTGCCGAAATAAATTCTCCATGAAACCTCCATAGTCGGCCATGGGACAAGCTCCATGCACATCACTTCAAGCCACTTTCCACACAATTTTCTTCATTAATTCTTGTCTACACACCATGGGCAGTATATAGGAAGCAAAAAAGAGAGGAAATTCCAAGGATTTATTAAGCTTAAGTTAAGGTTAGTGCTAATTATCTTATCTTCCTTAATTAAACTTTATGTTAAGGTTGAGACAAGTTGAATGGTTAAGAAAAATTGAAGAAATGATTGAGTTTTGGTGAATCTTAATTTTGGTAGCCATGGTGATTAAAGGTATTTGATTTGTTTTTACATGAATTTGATGGGTAATGAAGTTGATTAGAGTATCTAAATGTAAAAGAGTTAATTAGCATATGTATGTTTGAATTTGGTATGTGAAGTGAGGTTGTGAATTGAAAATGGGAATTTTGAAGTATATGTGTAAATTTGGCAGCTTTGATGTGCTTAGGAAGACCTTAATTTCATGTATATTTAATGTTAATTTAAGAACATTGTGATGTATGTTGTTGAGCTTGGTTAGTTGGATTAGGTTTGAGCAATTGAATTGTTGTTAGACATGGATTTGATCAATTGAGTGTGATGGAGAATTACTTCAGTTGAATTTGTTTTTGGACATTGATTAAATTGTTGGATATTTGATCACATATATTGTGGCTAGATATTGGTTGTAATAGATTGATATTAGACAACTGACCTAAGTATAAAGTGCATAATGTCCATTTGAATTGCCAAAATTTGCAATGCAAAGTGTATTAGTAAAAACAGTGTATATTTAAGGTTCTAAATGGAAATGTGTGAACCCAATTGGAGGTGAAATATGACTTATAGTAGACCAATTTTCATGTATAGGTCATGCCTACATTCTACCTAGAAGTGACCTAAAAAAATGACCAAATCCGGAATTGCCTAACATGTGAACTCAGATTTTTAACCATATGAACAGTAGTCACTAAAATCAGCATAACTCACTCAAAAAAGTGCAAATGACCTGAAATTCATATCAATGGAAAGCTTAGACATAGGGCTATAACTTTGGTTTAGACCACCAAGCCTAGAAATGCTACTAAGCAAGTCAACATGATTGCCCAAGTTGGGTTACAAAAACTGGACGAATTGACTTTGACCTAAAAATGACCTAATTGTGTAATGTAAGTGCAACTTAACCAGCCATAGTAAAATGACCATAATTTGGTCCATAGAACTCCAAATGACATGAGATCAATGGCAAAATTTCAATAAGACATAGAGCTACATTATTGGTAATTTGACTAAAACCCAGAAATAAAGGAAAATAGGTCAATTAGTTAGGTCAAGACAGCATAACAAACCTGAAAAATTGCAATAAAATGCAAAGTATAGAAAATGCCATTTTAAGCCTATGTAAGGATACAATTAAATAAATTGTTGAAATTATTATGAGATGTGATACTGAAACACTATAAATTATGTGTTTCAGTTGAAAAGGATATTGAGAAGCATAAGGAATATTGAGTCAAGGCCTAAAGGCGACTCAAATCAGGTCTGTGCACAATAACTCTAAATTATTGTTTTCACCTTGAAAACTTGATTTATTTCGTATTATAAATGTATTGTGTTAATTATGAATTCAGAGAACTATTGTGTTACCACTTTATGCCTGTAAATTGGACTTTAGAAATTGATTGGATTATTCATGCAATATTTGAATAAATTATTTTAAATTGATTTCGGATTCACACTTAGCATGACAGTACCACATTATTACTCCTCCATGTATGGGGTTGAGATTGACTATTTTCTTCCTTCTCTGGCTTACTAGTTGAGGTCGAGATCGAATGAGTACTCATTAGCTAGCTAGCCACCTCCCTCATTGATTTTGATTAGTGAGGTTGCAGTTTGCTTTGTCGTGGTGTACAACACGGCATTGATAAAAAATTGTGTCATGACCTAAGATGTGTATGGATTGACAACACTGTGTTTATTACATTATTTGACAAAATTGTATTATAAATGTGATTTGAAAATTGTGAAATATGAGTATGAAATGTTTGAAATATGATTTATCAATGAATATTTTATATTCAGCATTTTAAATTTTATTGTGAGCCACTGAGTAAATTATACTCAGCGATAGCTTATTTTTCTATCGCAGATAAAGGAAAGGAGAAAGTAGCAGAGTGAGCTGCTATTGAGATAGAGGACTCCGCTAAATTTTGTATGGGTATTATTCTGTACCCAATGTATTTATTTTGATGTAAATATTGTAGCGTCATATGTATTAATATAAAATTGAGCAGTTATACAGTAAATTTGTAATAGTATTATTTTTGAATTTTATGTTTGTAAATTTAACTTGTGCATGTAATTTAAGCATTTTAATGCAATAAGTATAAGTTTTATTTAATTGTCTTAAAAAAAATATTATGATGAGAATTGGAATTGAAATTGTGATTGATTGTGTTGATTTGAGTTGTATTGGAAGTTGGGAGTTGTGAAAATCAGTTGTAAGTGCTTTTTACAGGGTTTTGAAGAACTATTTTCTCAAAATACAAACGGCACTTTGCCAAAATTTTTACAAAATTTGCGAAAAAATAAAAGTTGGAAAAAATTCTATCTAATATTTAAACTTCAAGTAAAAGTTTTTTATTCCTACCAAAAGTGCTTACCACCTTCAAAAAGAAATAAAATTGTTTTAAAATCCCTTGTAGTGTATTTAATGGATTATCGGTAGGCAAAGTTTGGTAATTTATTAGGTATACTACGGGATCATATTATGCCTTATAGAGGGGTAAGGTGTTACATGTTTTAGTGGTATCAAAGCATAGTTTTAAACTGAGTTTTGATTGTGAATTTGATTATTTCTTTTCATAAGTACAACTACTCAAGTGTCTTAAATTGATACATATGACATATTTATATCATGAATGTGAACTAACGGAGGTCAACCTCCTTGTGTTTGTTATCAAGGAGTAGAAAATTATTGGAATCATAATGGAAGAAGAAGACCATTCCGTGGAACAGTTTGTTGAGGTTGAGGTACAAGGGGAAGCCCTAGCATTCCAGAATGTGAGTGGGTCAGCCACTCTAGCTCCTCAAGTACTATAGTTTCCTACTCAGTTTACATAGCAGATGGCTACCTTGTTCCAACAAATGGATAGGAATTTGACAACACTAGCCCAAACTCAAGCACCAGTAGCACAACCACAGCCCTCAGCAAGACGGTATGAGAACATGATGAAGTTTGGGGCTACAAAATTCAAGGGAACAGTGGATCCACCAGAAGCAGAACAGTGGCTAGAAAGGATGGAACGGGTGTTCAGGAAGTTACAGTGTGATGAAGAACTAAAATTTGAATACTCTGTATCACTTCTACAAGGGGATGCCTATGAATGATGGAAGACCATCCCCTACAGCATGGTAGAGCCTCCAGTTCTTACCTGATCAGATTTTTTGAGGGAGTTTCAACAGAAGTGGGTCCCTAATGCTTATGTGGATATGAAGTTACAAGAATTTCTGAGTTTGAAACAAGGGAACAGAACCATAGCAGAGTATGAGAGAGATTTCTCTCGACTGAGTCACTATCCGGGAAGCCTAGTTTCCACACCCAGAGATAGGTGTAAGCAGTTTGAGGCTGGCTTAAGGCCTGATCTGATAATGCAAGTTATGGGCTTTCGACATCAGAATTTCTCTGAGTTGATCTCACAGGCCCGGGAACTAGAAAGGATAGAACTAGAAGGGGTCGTTAAAAAGGTTACACAAGAGAAAGAGAAGACTAAAAAGGCTACTGGTCAAGCACCTGAAAGTGGTTCAAAAAAGAGGAAGAATTTTAGGGGATCCAGCTCCTATAAATCTGGCAGAGGCAGATTTTCTAGCTAGAGACCACCCCCATCTGGTCAGCAAACCTAGCAGACCCAGCAGACACCCAGAGGGGCACTATCGATCCGTCAATGTGAGACCTGTGATAGAATACATGGTGAGGTATGCTTCAAAGCCACAAGCACACGTTTTAATTGTTGAGGGACCGGACATTTTTCAAAAAATTGTACCAATCCACGCCATTCTGGACCATTTTCCACATTAGAGGGATCAGCCCAAGCCTCTACACCGAGGGGTTCACAGCTAGCTAGCAGAGGCAGAGGCAGAGGTAGAGGTAGTACTCCAGGAAGTCAGAGCACAGTAAATCAGCCTAAGCAAGCTTCAGCTAGGGTGTATACAATGAGATAGCGAAAAGAGGCTGAGACTTTAGACATAGTTGCTAGTACCTTCTTAATCTTTAATTAAGATGTGTATGTTTTGTTTGACCCCGGGTCTACAGTGCCAGCATTGCTTGCCTTACTGGTGTTACTTGTGTGAAAATGGATATTGAGGTCCTAGTAACTAGTCCGTTAGGACAAGAGGTTAGGGTCAATAGAATGTATAGGGATTATCCTTTGGAGATCCAAGGACATACTTTTCTGTCCGATTTGATAGAAATGCCCTTAAGAGGTTATGATATCATCTTGGGCGTCGATTGGTTAGCCATGAATGACTGTAGGCTGAAGATAGTCACTTTTGGTCACCCTCAGTAAAATTATGTGGCAATATATGGGAAGAGGCAGTTATTGCCATCAAACAACATTTCACCTGCACTGGCCAGAAAATTTATCAGAAAGGGGTGTAAAGCACACTTGGCCCATGTGTTAGACACCTAAGTGGGTAGTCCAGCATTGAGGGACATCCCCAGTATATGTGACTTTCCAGATGTGTTTCCTAATGAGTTGCCAAGATTACCTCTGGAAAGGGAGGTGCAGTTTGAAATAAATGTTATGCCTGGTGTGGATCCAATTTCCATTGCTCCGTACAGAATGGCACTTGCTGAATTAAAGGAGTTAAAGGTGTAGTTGCAAGAGTTGCTAGAAAAGGGCTTCATCTGCCCTAGTGTGTCACCCTTGAGAGCGCCAGTGTTGTTTGTTAAAAAGAAAGATGGCACTCTCCACTTGTGTATTGATTATCGGTAGTTGAATAAGGTGACAATAAAGAACAGATACCCACTACTCCGCATTGATGACCTATTTGATTAGTTGAAGGGTACAGCTATGTTCTCTAAAATCGACTTGAGATTGGGTTATTACCAACTGAAGATGCAAGAGCAGAGTATCCCTAAAACTGCTTTTAGAACTTGATATGGCCATTATGAGTTCCTAGTCATGCCATTCAGGTTAACTAATGCTTCGACTGCTTTATGGATCTGATGACCACTATCTTTAGACCATACCTTGACTAGTTTGTGGTGGTATTTATTTATGACATTTTGATATATTCGAGGAATGAAGAGGTGCATGATAGACATCAATGGACTGTGCTACAGACTTTGAGAAACAACTATACACCAAATTATTGAAATGTGAATTTTGGTTGAAGGAAATCTCTTTCTTAGGACATATTGTATCAGCTGAAGGGATTAAGGTATATTTTAGCAAGGTAGAAGCTATCCTTAATTAGAAGCCACCCGAAAATATTACAGAAGTTCGCTGTTTTCTGGGTTTAGCTGGATACTACTGACATTTTGTTAAGGGATTTTCTATGTTGGCTTCTCCACTGACCAAGCTGCTTCGGAAAGAAGTGAAATTTCAGTGGATGAATAATGCCAGCAGAGTTTTGATGAATTGAAAAGATGTTTGACTGAAGCTCCAGTCCTGACTTTACCTATCCCGGGTAAAGAATACACAGCTTATAGTGATGCTTCTCATAATGGGTTAGGCTGTGCACTGATGCAAAATCGAAATGTCATTGCATATGCATCACTCTAGCTAAAGCCGCATGAGAGGAACAGAACTACCTAACACATGATTTGGAGCTTACAACTATTGTATTTGCTCTTAAGATCTGGAGACACTACTTGTATGGGAAGAAATGCTACATTTACACAGATTATAAGAGTTTGAAGTATCTGGGCACTCAAAAAGAGTTAAATTGGAGACAGAGGAGATGGTTAGAACTGATAAAAGACTATGACTATCTGATAGACTATCAGCCAGGAAAAGTAAATGTTGTGGCTCATGCCTTAAGTCGGAAGACTATGGCAAGTCTAAGAGTTTTTCCTTTGTCCATGGTACATGAGTTGAAAGCATTGCACACCAGTTTGGAGGTCACCGATGAGGAAAAGACAGTAGTTGCATGGCATGTACAGCCAGTGTTGATTGATCATATCAGAATGGCTATTCAGAATGATGAAAGATATCAAAAGCTACTGGAAGAAGTTTGGCAAGGCAAGAAAACCGAATTCTCAGTGAGAGACGATGGCCTACTGCTACACCAGGGCAAAATGTGCATTCCTTATGATGTTGACTTGAGATAGATCATTATGAAGGAAGCACATGAGTCTCCTTTTGCTATGCACCCTGATGGCACTAAAATGTACAAAGGGCTGAAAGAGCATTACTGGTGGATGGGTCTAAAAAAGGATGTAGCTGATTTTGTCTCCAAATGCCTAACTTGTCAGTAAGTGAAGGCAGAACATCAAGTCCCAGCTGGTTTACTACATCTATTGCCAGTGCCTGAATGGAAATGGGAAAGGATAACTATGGATTTTATAATGGGACTTCCGAGAACACAGAAAAGTCATGATGCAGTATGGGTCATAGTGGACAGATTGACCAAGTCTGCTCATTTTCTGCCAGTCCAGATGGACTATAGCATAGAGAGATTGGCCAAATTATACATAGATGAGATTGTGAGACTACATAGAGTGCCAGTATCGATTGTATCTGACAAAGATCCTAGGTTCACTTCTAGATTCTAGGGTAGTTTTCAGAGAGCCCTAAGAACTAGATTGAACTTTACCATGCCATTCCACCCATAGACAGATGGCCAGTCTGAGAGGGTAACTCAGACATTGGAGGATATACTACGGGCTTGTGTAATTGAGTTTGAGGGTAGTTGGGATACACACTCACCTTTGATTGAGATTGCTTATAACAATAGCTACCAATCAAGCATTGGGATGCCTCCATATGAAGCTTTGTATGGCAGAAAGTGCAGAACTCCCCCGTGTTGGGATGAAGTGGGTGAAAAAAAGATGATTGGGCCACAAATTATTCAGCAAACAGAGGAGAAAATCAGACTGATTAGAAATCACCTTAAGGCTGCATCAGACCGTTAGAAGTTCTACATTAATTTGAAGAGGCGAGATATTGAGTACACAGTGGGTGACAAGGTATTCCTCAAGGTTTCCCCTTAGAAGAAAATTATGAAATTTATTAGAAAGGGGAAAATGAGTCCTCATTTCATTGGACCATATGAGGTTCTAGAAAGAGTGGATTCTCTGGCATATCGATTGGCACCACCTCCAAAATTAGAGAAGATACATAATGTCTTCCATGTATCTATGTTAAGGGGGTATAGATCCGACCCATCTCATGTACTATCTATTGAAGAGATTGAGGTAAAACTAGACTTCTCATGTGAGGAAGAACCCGTAGAGATTCTGGCATATGAGGTAAAGCAGCTGAGGAACAAGCAGATACCACTAGTGAAAGTGCTGTGGAACCATCATTAAGGCCAGGAAGCTACTTGGGAATGAGAGGAAGATATGAGAAGGCAGCACCCACAGTTATTCAGAGACTGATGCCAGGTAAAATTTCGAGATGAAATTTATTTTAAAGGGGGGGGGGGAAAATTGTAACACCCCTACATTAAGTAGTGCGTTCTACTATTTCGGTGATCGATGTCTATCCGGATAGTTAGGGTGTCAGGAATTACACCTAAATGTTAGTGAAGAGACATAAAATGATGAAATACATGATAAGAAAATACAAGAAAGATAGAGGAAAAATAAGAGCAATGAAATGTAACCAGGTTAAACAAGCCGAAACCGTAGCAATGGGTGACCGCACCGAGAAGTTATGGAGAGGACTGTTGACTACCCCTGGACCACAGGAAAATATTTTTAGGACCTAATTAAAGGTTTACTGAGGTATAAATGACATTAGAAATTTCAAAGAAAAATTAATGAATTAGTACAAAGAAAAATGAAAAATCAAGAAACTAATAAAAATCGGTGTTACCGAAAAATCGAGAATACAACCCAAGGAGGGGCATTTTGGTGAATTGACACCTAGAGTTGACCTTTGACCTAAATGTCCATTAAAAATAAGTGATATTAAATTTTGAAAATCTCATGAAGAAAAGAAATTGGGTATATAATAGAAATAGTGAAAGATTGATGGCATAATTGCAATTTAAGAGACTTTGGATTATTTAATTTATTAATCACCATTAGTGCTCCACTAAGTGAGCTTTAGTGGACCTATATAAAGCATTTTGGGATAGATTTCATTTCATCTTCAACCTCTCTTCACCTTGCCGAAATCAATTCTCCATGAAACCTCCATAGCCGACCATGGGACCAAGCTTCATGCACATCACTTCAAGCCTCTTTCCACACAATTTTCTTTATTAATTCTTGTCTACACACTATGGGCAGTATATAGGCAGCAAAAAGGAGAGGAAATTTTCTTATCTTTGCAACACCCCTCACCCGTCTACAGTATAGCCGAGCAAGGCATGCTACACAGCGTACCGGAACACCTAGTCTATGAATATTTCATTTCCTGAGCTCAATTTGATTTTAAGAAGTCTTTTATTTAATATTCATGTCATACTGATACTATTTTCATACTTTGATAAAATCAGTGTTTTAAGATTGGTAATAAAAATTTGGCAAGGTGCCGTCTATATTTCGGACAAACTGTCCTTCCAAACCTATTGAAAACAGTTTAATATGATAATATCAAAATCTCAAATATTTCACAGTCTCTATTTCTCAATAAAGTCAATAGATTTTTACAGTCATTAAACAGCTCCATAATATAGTCCACAATAATTTAATATATCCAGAAAATCTCCATGTTATTTAATATGTACAAGATATTACAACTTTAGAGCTTTCATAATATCACAAAATACATGGCCGAATTTCAAAAATATAACAAAAGCACAAAATACAAGATGTCCTAAGTCTTACCATGTATGCAATGCAGTGCAGATGACTCTGGACTCCTGTGCAGATTTAATGTCTCACCCGGTCGTAGGTCTGCTGGGCTCCCCAGCTGTGTCTCCAATACCTACGCATTACAAAAGCAATGCACTAAGTAATTTTGCTTAGTGGTGTCAAATATAAAGAAATATACACTAAAATAAAGTAAATAAAGTGTTTACGAATTTTTGGAGGTGCTATATGTCAGTAGACTGGATTTAAGTATTTGAATTTAATAGTACTTGAATTACTGCCCGTATAGCCTATATATTGACCAGACTGGATAAATAGATATACTGGCACTGGGTACCTAGTACCTTGATGAAGGAACGGAAGCGTGAAAAACACAAGTTTATACCATTGAATTCAGAAATTTTCACCTAGGGTCACATGCATCATGCAAGATTTATTTTTATCTATTTGATTTCAATGATAAACAACATATTAAAACTCTTTTAATATGTTTTTGGATCTGTATTTGCCATTTAAGATTTTAAAATTAATCAAATTAATTTTAGAACCCTAGATTAAATCAAGAACGATTACACTAACCTCTTGATGCACTGCAGCGTGTCTGCGCCTTTGAGATTCGTCTTCAGGACACCAGATGTTGTCCCTCTAGCTTGTCCTCACCAAGAACACCAATGGCAGCCCTTGAACAGCTTCTAAAGCCTTTTCTATTAATTAGAAATTCAAGTTCTGCCTTTTAAGAGATTAGAGATGTAAACAGGACACTAGAAACAATTCCTAGTGATCTTAATTCAAGAGATTGATTGCTAATCTCTTTGAATTGATAAGAGATGAAGAAGAAGAGATAAAAACCCTCAAAGTGGCGTGACAAAGGAGTGTGGCTGCTGGTTGTTTTTTATTTTCTCATAACAACACTTAAATAGCTAGGTTAACACATTAAACCCTTGCCACATGTCACCCTTTGATTAGCTCTAGGTTTAAGTGACCCAATCACATTGTGCCAAGTGTCAAACCTATATTTAATCTTGATTTTAATCATCTTACATGATTAAAAAACATTTGACAAGCTTATGTGTTATGCCATATGTCACCATCTCATGGTGCCACGTGTCACACTGCAAAATGACCAAAATGCCCCTGTGTCTTAATTTTGAGTTCTTAACCCAAAATAATTATTTTCTTCTTCTAATTAATTTATATCAAATATAAATTAATTAATTAATCTATATTAATTAATTTCTCATTAATTAAATTCATATTTAAACACTTTAAATATAAATTGAACTTATATTATACATCCAATAATCTAGATTTGGTTTCAAGTCATGCTAGGGACTTTGCAATCTAATTGCAAACCAAACCTATTTAATTAATCAATTAAACTCTTGAATTCATTAATTAAATCATATTTAATTAGGTGATAACTTGTGTATGTGTGTGACTTACTAGGCTCATCACTAATTGGCAATGAGACATGATATCAACTCTTAATATCATCAGAACTCTTTCTTACCATAAATGATTTCTCTAAATCATTTTATGAACCTCATAGACCATGGTTAACACCTAGCATAGCATGCCATAGCCACCCAATTAGTAATAAGGTTTACCTTAAATGAACCTATAATCATATGTAACTATGCACTAGAATCTCTCTGTTACAAAATCCCAACTCTAGCTGGAGTCATGGTTTATGTCAAACTCCATTTGCTATGAATATTATGTTCTCTTTTAATTCTAGTTCTTGATTAAAAAGATTTTTCTCATCAGAAACTCTTTTCTGAATAAATCTATCTGTCCTGGCCAGGAACTTGAAACATCAAGAACAATTAAATGAATATAGGATTTTATCTCTATTTACTTAGAGGAACAGATTCCATCTTGATCAACACTTACCTCCATATATAACTAGTAGGAGCCAACACATGCCCATATACCCATACACAGTACAAGTATGAAAGCAGTATCAAACTCAAACTACCTATATACAAGATAACTGTGCTATCTCAGGTCTAAAGATTATATGCACTGATATGATTTATGACAAAATATTGACAAGAATAAACTCCATGTGCTTGTCATAAGTGTCACTGGTTCGGCCTACTTATCATTTATAAGTGCCTATCATGTTTGTTATATGGCATGAGACTCACCATTCCATCTTATTTATATCTCATATAAATAACTTGGGAACAAACATGAATACAATCTTTCTGGATAAGTCATGTCCTTATTATGAAGTATCCTCGATTGTGAACCTATTTATGATACTTCGTGCTAGAAATATTGTCACTCATATTCTTAACAACTTAAGAATAATATTTCTAACAAAATATCAATGGACCTTTTCTATTACACATAAATATATTATGTAAATGGAAAAGTGGAAATGCCTTTTATTAATAAAAATATGTACAAGATACATACTAAATGATATGCTCTAGGGCATACTACTAACACTTGAGCCATCACACCATTGGTCACAAAGTGTCTCCCGGTGTGCAAATAGTGTGGCTAAGAAGCAATATAGTCAATCTGGCGATAAGCCAAGAATAAATACACAATATGTATAGCCGTAGGTTATTAAAATCACAGTGCGGCATAATAAGCCGTAAAAACATAATATGGCATGAAGCCATTTTTAGAACAGCTGTCAGAATCCTATTGGCATGCCAACCTATCCAAACTAGTCAACTAGACAAACTAGGGTACATTATAAAATAATTGTTTAATTCATCAAATTTTTTTAGAGTTTACTAGCTATTATGTAATTCATAAGTCAATGCATATGTTGACCTTTTTAGGTACTATGAATAAGTTGTTTCTAGCATCAACATGTCACATATTGTAATCCAATATGATGCCAATATAGTGCAATTTACCATTTTTATAATTTGGCATTCATTGCCAAATTGCTTCAAGCATCATTGTATGTAAATGTCAAACTCTCAATTTTTGGTGTGCTAGATTGGTCTAGCTTAAAGTCCTATTTCTCTTGGTTTTTAGCTTCTGGTCAAAGAAGTAAAATTGTAGCCCTCTGTGTTATTGCACGTGGGGCAAAATTTCAGGTCATTCTAAGTTGTATAGACCAAGATATGGTCAATTTACTAAAGCTGGACAGATTGCACCTTTAGTGCAAAATTTGATCAATTTTAGGTCACTTTTAGTTCTGGCAGTTTTGGTACCCAAACTTGTGCAAGCTATTTGACTTGGTTCCGGCCATTTTTGGGCTTTGGTGTCTTCATAAGAATTGTAGCTCTATGTCTAAGCTATCCATGGTAAAAAGTTCAGGTCAATTAGACCTGTTTTGAGTGAGTTATAGTCATCCTAATGATTACTGTTCATATGGTCAAAAATCTGGGTTGCAAGGTTGCCATTCCGGATTTGGTCATTTTTAAGGTTCGTTTCTAGGAAGAATTTTGGCAACACTTCTACATGAAAGTTAGCCTATTTGGTTTCTAGTTTCACCTCCCATTGGCCTCATACCAATTGGGTTCATAGTTTGGAACTTATAACCTAATTTAGGTACTGCCATCAATACACAACCTGCACAAAACACATACACTTCCAATTTGATATTCCTTGTCCTCCTTATTACTTCAATATTCAATCAATGATACTTCTATATATATATATTGCACACAATTCTAGCAAACAATTTTGGGCAGAACATTCAAGTGCTCAATGCACACAATTTACCATTAAGATCAACATTCACTTCCACCAAAATTGAACATATCTCAATGTCAATATTACACATACACTTCAACATAATCATACTTCAATATCACTTACACATGCTGCCCACAATTTAACACTAGCATAGTTCATTAATAAATTACATATTCACACACAAATTCGTGGTTTAATAGGCTGCCAAACATGGCAGTTTGCTCAAAGCATTAAGGTTCAATTTCACACCCTTAATTCAAGCACTGCATGCACATACTTAGATTTTAACTTACTACATCTTCCATTTGAGTTAATCAACCTTAATTTCCATCCATTAGAGGTAAGAAAAATTCAAATGCAACACATATTCATGGCTGCCGAAAATGGACCATTTCATTTCTCAAGATTTTCTTCATTTCTCTTCAGTAAAATACTCACCTCAACCTAAACACAAGGTTTACTAAACAAGGGAGAGGTTTTGGACACTTACCACTTTTGAAGCTTAACAAAACTTCACCAAATCTTGTTTTTCTTGTTGCCAACATCTTTCCTAAGGTAATTAGGCAAGCTTTAATGAAGGAACTAAGTAGAAATGGTGGCTTGATCATGCACCCATGGAGGTTGCATGTGGGGCGGCCATGGTGATTTCCATGGTGAGCTTCATTTCTCTCGGCTGGTAATTTCTCAAGGTTGAAGATGATAGTTTCTGTCCACAAATGACTTGTATAGCTGTCCCAAATTAGGAGTTAGTGGAGCACTAGGTAATAGTTTAATGCTTAATTAGTTAAAGTTCCACCATTTTCACATTTAGCTAAATTCTTTTACTATTTACATATTGTATCCTATTTTAATTTTTCATGTCATTTCCTAAGTGCAATATCATTTATTTTTAATGGATATTGAGGTCAAAAGGCAACTTTAGGTGTCAAATGACCAGAATGCCCTACTTCGGGTTATATTCCCAATTTTTCGGTAACACCAATTTTTGTCTATTTTTCGATTTTTTATTTTTCTTTGTACTAATTTATTAATTTTTCTTTGATATTTTTAGTGTCAATTGCATTTCAACAAACCTTTATTTATGTCTCAAAATTAAATTCCGAGGGTTCCCTGCGGTTCTGGTGTCGACAATGGCCTTCCTGGTGTGGTCACCCATCGCTGTGGTGCCGGCTCATTTAACTTAGCTTCACTTTCTCTCTTTCATTTTTCTTTGATTTTTCTTGTATATTCTTTCTATTTATTTCATCATTATATGTCTGTTCACTATCACCGAAGTGTAGTTCCAGACATCCTGACTTGCCTGGACTGATATTTGGCCACTGGAGCAACAGAACGTACAGAACACATACGGTGGGGATGTTACAAATCTTCCCCTCTAAATAAAAATTTTGTCCTCAAAATTTGCTTGATGTGAAGAGCTGAGGGAACTGTTGCCTCATTGTCTCCTCGCTCTCCCATGTTGCCTCTTCATTGTTGTGGTGTCTCCATAAGATTTTCACTAGTGGAATTGTTTTGTTTCTGAGCTCTTTTACCTCTCGTGCCAAGATTTTAATCGGTTCTTCTTCATATGTCAGATCAGGTTGTACCACAATTTCTTCTGCTGAGATGACATGTGAAGGATCTGATCTATAACTTCTGAGCATCGAGACATGGAATACATTACGTATCTTGTCCAGCTCAGGTGGTAAGGCTAATCTGTAGGCTACTGGTCTCACACGTTCAATAACTTCATATGGGACAATGAACCTAGGGCTTAATTTTCCCTTTTTCCTGAATCTCAAGACTTTCTTCCATGGTGATACCTTGAGAAATACCTTCTCGCCAACTTCATACTCAATGTCCGTTCTTTTCATGTCCGCATAAGATTTCTGTCGGTCTGAGGCAACTTTCAAATTGGCTTTTATCAGTTTCACCTTTTCCTCTATCTGTTTTATTAGGTCTGGCCCCACTAGCTTATCTTCACCCAACTCAGTCCAACATACAGGTGTTCTGCATTTTCTCCCATACAGTGCTTCATAGGGTGCCATTTGTATACTAACTTGATAGCTATTGTTGTATGCAAATTCTGCCAGTGGATGGTATCTGTCCCAACTTCCCTCAAATTCAATAACACAACTCCTCAGTATATCCTCGAGGACCTATCACAAATGTTCGGTTATTATTATCATTATCAGTTCAATTATTGTTTATAATAACTCAATGAGTTTCAGAATTTACCTGGATTATTCTTTCTGACTATCCATCCGTCTGAGGATGAAAAGCCGTACTAAAATGGAGTTGTGTACCCAAGGACTCTTGTAATTTCTTCCAAAATCTAGATGTAAACTTTGGGTCTCTATCAGATATAATGGAAAGTGGAATTCCATGTAGTCTAACTATCTCACTGATGTACAATTCTACTAGCTTTTCTAGTGAGTAGTCAGTTCTAACTGGCAGAAAATGTACTGATTTAGTCAACCTATCCACAATCACCCATACTTCATCATGCTTCTTCTGAGTGAGAGGTGGACCATTGACAAAGTCCATAGTGACTCGGTTCCATTTCCATTCAGGTATGTTTATGGGCTGTAACAAACCTGATGGAACTTGATGTTCTGCTTTGACTTGCTGACATGTTAAGCATCTAGTTAAATAGTCAACTATGTCCTTCTTCATACCTGGCCACCAGTATCGGAGTTTCAGGTCATAGTACATTTTTGTGCTTCCTGGGTGCATAGCATACACACTGTTATGTGCTTCTCTCAGAATACTGGTTTTTAATTCTTTATCATCTGGAACACACTCTTTCTTTATAGTACAGGCACCCATTTTCTTTCACTTCATATTCAATTTCCTTCCCATCAATGATTTTGCCCATAATAGCCATTAATTTCTCATCTGTCTTTTGCCCATCCTGTATCTGTTGTAACAGATTTGGCTTCACTTGCAACTCAGCCAAAATAACTCCATTATGAGTTAAGGATAGTTGGGCATTCAGAGATCTTAATGCTACAATAGATTTTCTGCTTAAAGCATCAGCGACTACATTTGCCTTCCCAGGGTGGTAGTCAGTCACACAATCATAATCTTTCAGGAATTCAATCCATCGCCTCTGTCTCAAATTAAGTTCCTTCTGGGTTGGCAGATACTTCAAACTCTTATATATGTAGCATTTTTCTCCATACAAGTAATGCCTCCATATCTTCAATGCGAAGATAATTGCTACTAACTCTAAATCATGAGTAGGGTAATTCTTTTCATGTGGCTTTAAATGCCTGGAAGCATATGCGACCACTTTCCCTTCCTGCATGAGTACACACCCTAACCCATTGTGTGAGGCATCACTGTAGACTACAATGTCTTTTCCATACATTGGCTATGTTAACACTGGTGCCTCTATCAACACAGCCTTTAGCCTCTCAAAACTAGCTTGACACTTGTCATTCCAGTCAAATTTCATATTCTCGTGTAGTAATTTGGTCATTGGAGCAGCTATCAGGGAAAATCCCTTTACAAATCTTCTATAATATCCAGCTAACCCTAAGAAACTTCTTATCTCAATTGTATTTCTGGGAGGCTTCCATTCCATCACTACTTCAATTTTCTTGGGATCCACTCTAATCCCTTCAGCTAATACTACATGTCCAAGGAATGCAATCTCATTCAACCAGAACTCACACTTAGACAATTTGGCATACAGTTTCTTCTCTTTCAGAGTCTGCAGAACAATTCTCAAATGCTCATCATGTTCTATTTTATCCTTGGAATACTTCAGGACGTCATCAACGAAGACCACTACGAATTGATCTAAGTATGGATGGAAAATACAGTTCATAAGGTCCATGAATGCTGCTGGAGCATTTGTTAACCCAAATGACATCACCAGGAATTCATGATGCCCATACCGGGTTCTAAATGCAGTCTTAGGCACATCTGCATCCTTAACCCTTAGCTGATGATACCCTGATATGAGATCAATCTGAGAAAACACACCGGCTCCTTTCAACTGATCAAATAGATCATCAATTCTAGGCAATGGATACTTGTTCTTTACTGTTACTCTTTTTAACTGCCGGTAGTCAACACATAACCTCAGCGTCCCATCTTTCTTCTTAACAAACAATATTGGAGCTCCCACAGTGACACACTGGGGCGTATGAACCCCTTGTCTAGTAATTCTTGTAGCTGGATTTTCAACTCTTTCAATTCAGCAGGTGCCATCCTATACGGAGCAATTGAAATTGGAGTTGTACCCAGTATAATCTCAATAGCAAATTTAAATTTCCTTTCTAGTGGCAAACTAGGCAATCCCTCAGTAAATACCTCAGAGAAATCCCTTACTGTGGGTATGTCAGACAAGTTAAGTTTACCCTGCCTAATGTCAACCACGTGTGCCTGATAGGTTTCACACCCTTTTCTCAACCATCTCCTTGCAGCTATAGTTGAGATGACATTGGACAAGAAATCTGTCCTTTCACTCACAACTGTTATTTCTTCATTCTCAGCAGTTTTCAGAAAGATTCTCTTCAATTTACAATCTACTATTGCCTGATGATGGGATAACCCGTCCATTCCCAAATTCACATTAAACTCATGGAAAGGCAGTTCAATTAAGTCTACTGAGAACTCTTTCCCTTGAATCTTCAATGGACAGCCCTTATACACCTTGTTTACTACCACACTGTGGCCTAGCGAATTTGTGACCAGGGTGTCTTGGTCACTTTCTTCTACTGGTATTCCCCTTTCTATGAGCAGCTTGATACAAATATATGAATGAGTAGATTCAGGATCCACTAATGCATGCACAAAAGTATTATAGAGGAGGAACGTACGCTTGATGACATTTAGAGCATCCTGTTCCTCCTGTGCCCTTATAACATAGGCTCTGGCTGGTTTTCTACCTTCTGCTCTCTCCACAGACTCTAATATAGGTTTCTGTGAAGTACCGGCTGCCTCAGCCTTACCCGGCTTTCTACCCCTTGGAGCTAGAGGGGCAGGCCTATCAGTTGATACCGGAGTGGATGTAGCAGTTCTGCGAGGACAATCTCGGACTAGGTGGTCTGTAGATCCACACTGTAAATAAGCACCTATCATCCTCCAACATTCACCCTTATGCCATTTTTGGCAATGTGGGCAAGCAACAGATACTGTTGGGGCTAGTCCCCTGTACCCTGTCCCTAGAGAGCTAGCCATTGAAGGTGCAGACTGGCCTCTCCTTAGTGCAAACTGAGATTTGGGCCTCTGTGACTGACCCTGACTTGGTGCTCTACTGAAACTCTGAGTAGGCGAACCTTTGAATTTCTTACTAGAGGCAGAAGATGTATCGGTCTGACCCTGACCTCTTTTCTGTTGTCTGTCCCTTCTGTTTTGCTCATTCATTCTAACTTTTTCAACCTTCAGTGCAGCTTCCACTAACTTGGCAAACTCTGTAATCCCTAAGGTTGTAATCATTACTTTGATGTTATCATTGAGTCTTTCCTCAAATCTCTTACATCTCTCTGCCTCATTAGGGACTATTTCCTGCCCATAGCGGCTCAATTTGACAAATTCTCTTTCAAATTCAGCCACTGTCAGCTGTCTCTAGCGTAGGATAATAAACTCCCTTCTCTTCTCTTCCAGGTATACACTGCCCACATACTTCTTTCTGAACTCAGTGAGAAAGAAATCCCTAGTTATCTGTTCTGGTAGCACCTCACTAGTTACTGTATCCCACCATTGGTATGCATCATCTTGTAGTAGTGATACAGCAGCTTCCAAATTCTGCTCTGGAGTACAATGAAGTTGTTTCAAGACTCTTCCAGTTCTGTATATTGACCAGACTGGATAAATGGATATACTGGCACTAGGTACTTAGTGCCTCGAGCCGTCACACCATTGGTCACAAAGTATCTCCCAGTGTGCAAATAGTGTGGCTAAGAAGCCATATAGTCAATTTGGCGATAAGCCAAGAATAAATACACAATATGTATAATCATAGGCTATTAAAATCACAGTGCAGCATAATAAGCCGTAAAAACACAGTATGGCATGAAGCCATTTACAGAACAGCTGTTAGAATCCTATTGGCATGCCAACCTATCCAAACTAGTCAACTAGGCAAACTAGGGAACATTATAAATTAATTGTTTAATTCACCAAATTTTTTTAGAGTTTACTAGCTATTATGTAATTCATAAGTCAATGCATATGTTGACCTTTTTAGGTACTATAGATAAGTTGTTTCTAGCATCAACATGTCACATATTGTAATCCAATATGCTGACAATATAGTTCAATTTACCATTTTTATAATTTGGCATTCATTGCCAAATTGCTTCAAGCATCGTTATATGTAAATGTCAAATTCTCAATTTTTGGTGTGCTAGATTGGTCTAGCTTAAAGTCCTATTTCTCTTAGTTTTTAGCTTCTGGTCAAAAAAGGAAAGTTGTAGCTCTATGTCTTATTGCACACGGGGCAAAATTTTAGGTCATTTTGAGTTGTATAGACCATGATATGATCAATTTACTAAAGCTGGACAGATTGCACCTTTAGTGCAAAATTTGGTCAATTTTAGGTCACTTTTAGTTCTGGCAGTTTTGGTACCCAAACTTGTGCAAGCTATTTTACTTGGTTCTGGCCATTTTTGGGCTTTTGTGTCTTCATAAGAATTGTTGCTCTATGTCTAAAAAATACATGGTAAAAATTTCAGGTCAATTGGACCTGTTTTGAGTGAGTTATGGTCATCCTAATGATTACTGTTCATATGGTCAAAAATCTGGGTTGCAAGGTTGCCATTCTGGATTTGGTTATTTTTAAGGTCAGTTTCTAGGCAGAATTTTAGCAACATTTCTACATGAAAGTTGGCCTATTTGGTGTCTATTTCACCTCCCATTGGCCTCATACCAAGTGCGTTCACAGTTTGGTACTTATGACCTAATTTAAGTACTGCCATTAATACACAACCTGCACAAAACACATACACTTTCAATTTGATATTCCTTCTCCTCCTCATTACTTCAATATTCAATCAATGAAACTTCAATATATATATATTATATACAATTCTTGCAAACAATTTTGGGCAAAACATTCAAGTGCTCAACGCACACAATTCACCATTAAGTTCAACAATCACTTCCACCAAAATTCAACATATCTCAATGTCAATATTACACATACACTTCAACATAATCATACTTCAATATCACTTACACATGCTGCCCGCAATTTAACACTAGCATATTTCATTAATAAACTACATATTCACACACAAATTAGTGGTTTAATAGGCTGCCAAACATGGCAGTTTGCCCAAAGTATTAAGGTTCCATTTCACACCCTTAATTCAAGCACTACATGCACATACTTAGATTTTAACTTACTACATCTTCCATTTGAGTTAATCAACATTAATTTCCATCCATTAGAGGTAATAAAAATTCAAATACAACACATATTCATGGCTGCCGAAAATGGACCATTTCATTTCTCAAGATTTTCTTCATTTCTCTTCAGCAAAATACTCACCTCAAGCTAAACACAAGATTTACTAAAGCAAGGGAGAGGTTTTGGACACTTACCACTTTTGAAGCTTATCAAAATTTCACCAGATCTTGTTTTTCTTGTTGCCAATATCTTCCCCAAGGTAAGTAGGCAAGCTTTAATGAAGGAACCAAGTAGAAATGGTGGCTTGATCATGCACCCATGGAGGTTGCATGTGGGGCGGCCATGGTGATTTCCATGGTGAACTTCATTTCTCTCGGCTGGTTATTTCTCAAGGTTGAAGATGATGGTTTCTGTCCACAAATGACTTGTATAGCTGTCCCAAATTAGGAGTTAGGGGAGCACTAGGTAATAGTTTAATGCTTAATTAGTTAAAGTTCCACTATTTGCACATTTAGCTAAATTCTTATACTATTTTCATATTGTATCCTATTTTAATTTTTCATGTAATTTCCTAAGTGCAATATCATTTATTTTTAATGGACATTGAGGTCAAAAGGCAACTCTAGGTGTCAAATGATCAAAATGCCCTACTTCATCTTATATTTTCGATTTTTCGGTAACACCGATTTTTGTCTGTTTCTCGATTTTTTATTTTTCTTTGTACTAATTTATTAATTTTTCTTTGATATTTCTAGTGTCAATTACATTTCAATAAACCTTTATTTATGTCTCAAAATTAAATTCCGAGGGTTCGGCAATAGCCTTCTCGGTGCGGTTACCCATCGCTGTGGTGCCGGCTCGTTTAACTTAGCTTCACTTTCTCTCTTTCATTTTTCTTTGATTTTTCTTGTATTTTCTTTTTATTTATTTCATTATTATATGTCTGTTCACTATTATCGAAGTGTAGTTCCAGACATCCTGACTTGCCTGGACTGATATTTGGCCACTGGAGCAGCAGAACATACAGAACACATACGGTGGAGATGTTATAATCTTCCTTAATTAAACTTTGTGTTAAGGTTGAGACAAGTTGAATGGTTAAGAAAAATTTAAGAAATGATTCAGTTTTGGTGAATCTTAATTTCAACATCCATGGTGATTAAAGGGATTTTATTTGTTTTTACATGAATTTGATGGGTAATGAAGTTGATTAGAGTGTCTAAATGTATAAGAGTTAATTACCATATGTATGTTTGAATTTGATATGTGAAGTGAGGTTGTAAATTGAAAATGGGAAGTTTGAAGTATATGTTTAAATTTGGCAGCTTTGATGTGCTTAGGAAGACCTTAATTTCACGTATATTTAATGTTGATTTAACAACAAAGGGATGTATGTTATTGATCTTGGTTAGTTGGATTAGGTTTGAGCAATTGAATTGTTGTTAGACATGGATTTGATCAATTGAGTGTGATGGAGAATTACCAGAGTTGAATTTGTATTTGGACATTGATTAAATTGTTGGATATTTGATCACATATATTTGTGGCTGGATATTTGTTGTAATAGATTGATATTGGACAATTGACCTAAGTATAAAGTGCATAATATCCATTAGAATTGCCAAAATTTGCAATGCAAAGTGTGTTAGTAAAAACAGTATATATTTTAGGTTCTAAATGGAAATGTGTGACCCCAATTGTAACACCCTCACTGTAGTAATTCCATACATTCTACTATTCCAATGACCGGTATGGGTCCAGATAGCTAGAACGTCCAGAAAAATATTTAAACTAAAGTGAGGAACCATAATTAACTCAAATATTAATAAGAAAAAATTAGGAAAAATTTTAGAAATAAAAAACAATCAAGTTAACTGAGCCGGTGCCCTAGCGATGGGTAACCCTGTGGGAAGTTGCGGTTCTCACAATTAGGAGCCCTAGACCAGGGGGAAAATTCACAAAATAATTTTTGGGACTCCAGATGTAACACCCCTATTTGCATAGCCTGGTATATTTTACTGTTCCGATGACCAGTGTTGGTCCGGACTATTAAGGGGATTAAAACCACACTTAAGACAACTAGATGAGCTATAAACACAAATAATTAGTGGTTGCTGTGACACCCTTTACCCGTCTATAGTATATCCGAGTAAGTTATATCGCACGGTGTACCGGAACACTCTATTTTTTCTTAATTAATTTTTATCATAGTTTTGAATATAACTTGTGAAACATAATTCATTTAAGTCATTTATTGAAATTATAATTTATTTGAGGTTCCGAAAATTTTATAGAAAATCCGACAGAGTAGCGGCTAAAAATGGAGAAAACAGTTCTTCAGAACCTGTGAAAAACACTTCCAAAATCATTTCCAAACAATCCCAACTCCATTTCATCAACAAAGTCTCAATATGATTTTCAACAACATTTCCATTACTCAAACATTCATTTCTCATGGTACTCATATACAAACAATAAATAAATACTTGAATTTTCCATTCATAACCACAATTTTCATTATATACATAAACATCAAAATACATTACATAAGTTCAATTACATATGAGAAAATAAAAGTTAGTTACAAAATACCAAAATGAAACCTAGTGTCCTACCAATGCACTGTAGATGGTGAGGTGACACGGACACTATGCAGAGCTGCAGGAGATCTCATCCAGTCTGCGGTCTACTGGGCTCTCGGTCAGTATCTCCAGAACCTACGCGTGCCAAAAGCAACGCGCTAAGCAATAATGCTTAGTGGTGCAATAATAAAATAAAAATAAATAACAGAAAGTAAATATGCAGTGAATGTATTGATGTTTTATTTCAAATAAATTTTCGATGAGTAGTTGTAATCTTACTTATTTTGTACTTGTTATATTCATTATTTCATTAAATTTGGCCACTTTTATGTTCGGTTGCCCAAGTAACCTATACTGGATGACTGGACTGGATAAACGGGTAAACTGGCACTGGGTATCATATACCTTGGGCCGTCACACCATCGGTCACATATGTATCTCCCAGTGTGCAACAGAACAGCTAATAAGCTGTAAATAACATTAGGCACAAGGCCAAGTCTCAACACAATGTCAGAATGGCTAAAAGCCGTGAAATCACAGAATGGCATAATGCCATGTGCAGTACTGCTAACTGAACCCTATTGGCATGCCAAACTATCCAAACCAATCTTGTTAGGTATACTAGGGCATTTGATACTTTTGAATTTTGTAATTTTTGATTTTCAAGCTTTGGTGTCACTATTCACCTCATTGGTCAACAAAAATGTTGAATTTTGCATAGAAAATAGGTACATTGGTTTTAACACTCCCAACATACCACATTTTGCATTCAAAACTTGTTGGCATTAATCACCAATACCATTTCTAAACTTAAAACTAAGGGGGCAGAATTTTTAGTTTTTGTACCCTAATTTTACTGTTCCATTAGTTATTGTTGCAATGGGAATTTGAGAAAGTGTTAAACATGAAAGTTGTTCCTTATTTTGTCTAGTTGAATTTCTAATTTTGAATCACTTCATTTGGAGTTTTGTAGCTCCAGTTATGGTCCAAAAACCACAACTGGCCGGATTGAAAAATTGCAGAACTGACCATATCTACAGTGCAGTGAACAGTGACTGCAACTGCCTTGTTGGATAGGTTCTGGTCATAATTTCGGGTAGGTTTCTTCATGAAAGTTGTTTTTCTATATCTTAACTTGTTTCTGTAAAAATTTCAGGCCAATTGGGTCATTCTACAATGAGTTATGGCCAAATGAACAATTACTGTTCATTTGGTCATTCTGCAGAATCTGGTTGCAGGACATCGAGATTGGGGCCAGTTTTTGGTCTACTTGCTTTGGTCTTTTGGGCATGGTTTCTTCACCAAAATTGTGCCATTATGTGTCTAGTTTCATGTCCAATTGGCCAAACACCAATTGAACCTACACAGCCAAAGTTATAGCTGTCCAAGCAGGCTGGACTCACAGCCACCCTGCTGGTTACACTAGGCAGCATACCAAATCAGTTTGCAATGCCATAATTCACTTCAAGTTGTGGTCAACTTCCCTCAAATGGTCAATAATTGACCATTAAAATGTTCATTTACAATTACATAAGAAAAGTCCAAGTTTCTCTCCCAAAACCCTAATTCCCATTTTAAATTTTCACAAGATACCTTAGTTAACTCACTAATTCATTATCCCCATATATATATACTTTAAACATGATCTCTAGTCCACTCTAAGTCCATCAAAAACAATCAATCTCATCCCTTCCTTAGGACTGCCAAAATCCATGGTGTACATACACATAAATTTTATTCATTTAATTTACAAATTCTTACTCATTTTAAGTCTCTAACATGGAATAAGAGAGATATATGTACAAATAGGCACTAACCTTAGTAGGGCAGAATTTTCCCAAGCTTGAACTTCACTTTCTTTCTTTTTCTAGGCTGCCAAACACTCTAGCAAGGTTGAGTGACAAATTTTAGTGAATGACTTTATAAATTTTGGGGTGAGAAATCAAAGGTTTTAAGGTATAAGAGAATAAGAGCTACGGAGGAAAAGGGAGGGGATTTTCGGCTGGCTGAAGAAGAAGAAGAAGACCAGAATTTTTTTGGTCCATTTTGACTCTTTTAAGTGATTTAAGAAGGCTTGTTAAATTTTGATTGGTTGGGAGTAAGTAAATGACATCATGTGATGTCATTATACCTAATTTCCCTTATTTTTCTTTTCTTTTCTTTTCTACTAACTTTAAATTAAATTTTTATCAACATTAATTCATATTTTATATCATAATAATTATTTACTCAACTAGACAAGTCGGCCAAAAATCGTCTCTGAAGGCGAAATGACCAAAATGCCCTCCGTTTGGCTTAACAGGTCAAAACTGTCTGTACCGATTGAAAAATTTTTTTAAATATTTTCTTGGTATTCTAATGCCATAGGAACCTCTATGACCCTTCTTTGGAGTCCCAAAAATTATTTTATGAATTTTTCCCCGGGTCTAGGGCTCCTAGTTGCGAGAACCGCAACTTCCCTCTGTGTTACCCATCGCTTGGGCACCGGCTCATTTAAATTGGTTGTATTTTATTTCTAAAATTTTTACTAAATTTTTCTTATTAATATTTGAGTTAATTATGGTTCCTCACTTTAGTTTAAATATTTTTCCGAACGTTCTAGCTATCCGGACTGACACCGGTCACCGAAACAGTAGAATGTACGGAGTTGCTACCGGTAGGGTGTTACAACTCTTCCCCTCTAATTTAAATTTCGTCCTCGAAATTTACCTGATGCAAACAGTTGAGGGAAATGTTGCCTCATCGTCTCTTCACTTTCCCAAGTTGCCTCCTCGGTGTTGTGGTGCCTCCAAAGCACTTTCACCAGTGGAATCCGCTTATTCCTCAATTCTTTCACTTCAGAGCGAGAATCCGTATGGGTTCTTCTTCATATGTCAAATCCGGTTGTACTTCAATTTCTTCCATGGAGATGACATGTGAAGGATCTGAGCGGTATCTTCTTAGCATAGACACGTGGAACACATTGTGGATCTTGTCCAGCTCTGGTGGTAAAGCTAGCCTATAGGCCACTGGACCCACACGTTCAATGACTTCATATGGGCCAATGAACCTAGGGCTTAACTTACCTTTTCTTCCAAACCTCAATACCTTCTTCCACGGTGATACCTTGAGGAACACTTTGTCGCCAACCACATATTCTATTTCTTTTCTCTTCAGGTCAGCATAAGATTTCTGTCTATCTGAGGCAACCTTCAGATTGGCTTTGATTAGTTTTACTTTCTCCTCGATGCGCTTTGCAGTGCAGCCCTACCGGTTGTCTTCGCCCAATTCAGTCCAAAGACTGCTGGAGTTCTACATTTCCTCCCATACAGTGCTTCATATGGGGCCATGTGGATGCTAGCTTGGTAGCTATTGTTGTATGCAAATTCTGCCAGTGGGAGGTATCTATCCCAACTTCCCTCAAACTCAATGACACAACTCCTCAGCATATCCTCAAGGACCTGACATATATTTCATGTTATTATTATCATTTTAGTTCAATATGTGTATTAGTTTAATTGGTTTCAATTGTTTACCTGGATTACTCTTTCTGATTACCCATCCATCTGAGGATGGAAAGCTGTGCTGAAGTGGAGTTGTGTGCCCAAGGACTCATGCAACTTCTTCCAAAATCTCGATGTAAACCTTGGGTCTCGATCAGATATGATGGAAAGTGGAATTCCATGCAGTCTAACTATCTCAGCGATATACAATTACGCTAACTTCTCCAGGTGAGTAGTCACCCTAATCGCGAGAAAAGTGTGCTGACTTCGTCAATCTATCTACTATCACCCACACTGCATCATATTTCTTCTGGGTGAGAGGTAGGCCACTTACAAAATCCATGGTGACCCGATCCCATTTCCATTCAGGTATGCGTATAGGCTGTAGCAAACCCGATGGAACTTGATGCTCTGCCTTGACTTGCTGACATGTCAAGCATTTAGTCACATAGTCAGCTATGTCCTTCTTCATACCAGGCCACCAATACTGAAGTTTCAGATCATGATATATTTTTGTACTTCCTGGGTGCATAGCATAAACACTGGTATGTGCCTCTTTCAGAATACTGGCCTTCAATTCCCCATCATCTGGTACACATACTCTTCCTTTGTAGTACAGACACCCATCTGCTTTCACCTCATAGTCAGTTGCTTTTCCCTCAGAGATTTTGCTCATAATAGCCATTAGCTTCTCATCTACTTTCTGCCCATCTAAAATCTACTATAACAGGTTTGGCCTCACTTGCAACTCAGCCAAAATAGCTCCATCTCGAACCAAAGATAGACGGGCATTCAATGATCTTAAAGCTGTGATGGATTTTCTGCTCAAAGCATCAGCAACTACATTTGCCTTCCCAGGATGGTAGTCAATTACACAATCATAATCCTTCAGGAACTCAATCCATCGTCTCTGTCTAAGGTTGAGCTCCTTCTGGGTTGGCAAGTATTTCAGGCTTTTGTGGTCCGTGTAAATGTAGCACTTTTCACCATACAAGTAATGCCTCCATATCTTCAGTGCGAAGATAATTGCTGCAAGCTCTAGGTCATGGGTAGGGTAATTTTGTTCATGTGGCCTTAGCTGCCTGGAAGCATAAGCGACCACCTTCCCCTCTTGCATCAATACACACCCTAACCCATTATGAGAGGCATCACTGTAGACCACAAAGTCCTTTCCTGACACTGGCTGTGTTGACACTGGTGCCTCTGTCAACATAGCCTTCAACTTCTCAAAACTGGTCTGACACTTGTCATTCCAGTCAAATCTGATATTCTTGTGTAACAACATGGTCATTGGAGCAGCTATTAAGGAAAATTCGTTTACAAATCTCCTATAATACCCAGCTAGCCCCAAGAAGCTTCTGACCTCAGTTGTATTTCTGGGAGGCTTCCATTCCATCACTGCTTCTATTTTCTTGGGATCCACCCTAATCCCATCAGCTGACACTATGTGTCTAAGGAATGCAATCTCATTCAACCAGAAGTCACACTTGGACAACTTAGCATACAACTTCTTTTCTCTCAGGGTTTGCAAAATAATCCTCAAATGCTCATCATGTTCTTCCCTGGTCTTGGAATACACCAGAACATCATCAATAAAGACCACTACGAACCAATCTAGGTATGGATGGAAGATACGGTTCATAAGGTCCATAAATGCCGCTGGTGCATTTGTTAGGCCAAAGGGCATCACCAGAAACTCATAAATGCCCATACCGGGTCCTGAATGCAGTCTTTGGCACATCTACATCCTTCACCCTCAACTGATGATACCCTAATCTGAGATCAATCTTAGAAAATACTCCTGCTCCCTTCAACTGATCAAACAGATCATCAATTCTAGGCAACGGATATTTGTTCTTCACAGTCACTTTATTCAACTGCCGGTAATCGATACATAGCCTCAAAGTCCCATCCTTTTTCTTTACAAACAGCACTGGAGCTCCCCATGATGACACACTGGGGCGTATAAACCCCTTATTAAGTAACTCTTGCAACTGAGTTTTCAACTCCCTCAATTCCGTGGGTGCCATCCTATAAGGAGCAATGGAAATGGGTGCTGTACCCGGCAGTGTCTCAATAGCAAATTCAACTTCCCTTTCTGGTGGCAAACCAGGCAACTCTTCAGGAAATACCTCTGGGAAGTCTCTTACTGTGGGTATATCACTCAGGTTTGGCTTAGCCTGCCTAGTATCCACCACATCTGATAGGTAGGCTTCACAGCCTTTTCTCATCATTCTTCTTGCAACTGTGGCTGAGATAACATTGGACAGGAAATCTGTCCTTTCACCCACAACAGTGATCTCATTACCCTCAGAAGTTTTCAGAGAAATTCTCTTCAATTTGCAATCAACTATTGCACGATGGCGTGACAACCACCCATTCCCAAAATCACGTCAAACTCATGGAAAGGCAACTCAATTAAATCTGCCAAGAATTCATACCCCTGAATCCTTAACGGGCAACCCTTGTACACTTTGTTCACCACTACACTGTGGCCCAATGGATTAGTGACCAGGATGTCTTGGTCACTCTCCCCTACTAGTATCCCCCTTTCTACGGGTAGGTTGATGCAGATGTATGAATGAGTGGATCCTAGATCCACTAATGCATGCACAGATGTATTGTAGAGGGAGAACGTACCCCTAATGACGTCCGGGGCATCTTGCTCCTCCTGAGCTCTAATGGCATAAGCTCTGGCAGGTGGTGCATTATCGAGCCTCTGCTGGCTCAGATGCAGGCCTCTGTGACGGTCCCACTGCCTCAGATTTGCCAGATTTCCTACCCCTTTGTGGTGCAGGAGCAGGTCTGTCTGCTTGTGTTGGAGCAGCTATAGTAGTTCTACGTGGACAGTTCCTCAACTGATGCTCTGTTGACCCACACCTTAAGCAGGCACCAGTCACTCTCCAACACTCTCCCTTATGCCATTTCAAACAATGTGGACATGCAGAAGATGCTAGGGCTGGTCCCCTGAACCCCATCTCTGGAGAGCTGCCCACTGATGGTGTGGACTGACCTCTCCTAGGGTAAATCGTGGCTGGGCCCCGAGACCGACTCGACCTTGTAGTTGATCTCAACTGCGTGCGGGTGGACCCTTGAACTTCTTCCCAAATGCAGGAGATGAACTAGACCGACTGGGCCCTCTTCTGCTGTCTCTCTCTTCTGGTCTGCTCACTTATTCTAACCTTTTCAACCTTTATTGCAGCTTCCACTAACTTGGTGAAGTCTGTGATTCCCAAGGCAGTGATCATGATCTTTATATTGTCATTTAATCCTTCTTCAAATCTCTTACACTTTTCGACCTCATTAGGGACTATCTCCCTTCCATAGCGGCTCAATCTAACGAATTCCTTCTCATACTCGGCCACTGACAGCTGTCTCTGCCTCAGATTAATGAACTCTCTTCTTCTCTCTTCCAAGTATACACTACCCACATATTTCTTCTTAAATTCGGAGAGGAAGAAGTCCTAAGTTATAACTTCTGGCTGCACTTCACTGGATACAGTGTCCCACTATTCATACGCATCATCTTGCAACAGAGATACAGCAGCCTCTAAATTTTGCTCTGGGGTGCAGTGGAGTTGTTTTAAAACTCTGCCTATTCTGTTCAACCAATTCTACCGCAATGTAATCATCTTCTCTCTTGCCAAAGAAGTCCACTGCTCCAAACTTTCTCAATTTTTCTAGATGTGATTTTGGTTATGGAGGTGGTGGTGGTTGTGCTGGCATTACCCCGGCCATTTGTCTGAAGAATTCGGCCATTTGCTGGAACATGGCCTGTGGAGGCTGAGCAGGTTCTGCTTGAGATGGCAGAGCAGGTTCTCCCATACCCCCAGTCTCAGCTGCTGCAGGTGGAACATGACTTTCCACTTCCTCCTCAACTGCCCTCTGAGATGTAGGGTCCATATCCTATTCAAAATAAGAAAGACAAACAGATCTGCATTAGTGTCACCTCGACTCTTACAAATGCAATGCATGGTATGGACTCAATCTAGGCCCAGAAACGCCTAAACCGTGCTCTGATACCACTAAATGTGACACCCCTTACCCGTCTACAGTATATCCGAGTATGTTATGTCGCACGGTGTACTAGAACACTCTATTTTTTCTTAATTAATTTTTACATAGTTTTGAATATAACTTGTAAAATATAATTCATTTAAGTCATTTATTGAAATTATAATTTATTTGAGGTTTTGAAAATTTTATAGAAAATCCGGCAAAGTACTGGCTAAAAATGGAGAAAACAGTTCTTCGGAACCTGTGAAAAACACTTCCAAAAGCATTTCCAAACAATCCCAACTCCATTTCATCAACAAAGTCTCAATATGATTTTCAACAACATTTCCATTACTCAAACATTCATTTCTCATGGTACTCATATACAAATAATAAATAAATACTCGAATTTTCCATTCATAACCACAATTTTCATTATATACATGAACATCAAAATACATTACATAAGTTCAATTACATATAAGAAAATAAAAATTAGTTACAAAATACCAAAATGAAACCTAGTGTCCTACCAATGCACTGTAGATGGTGAGGTGACACGGACACTATGCAAAGCTGCAGGAGATCTCACCCATCTGCTTCCACTGGCTCTGGTCAGTATCTCCAGAACCTACGCGTGGCAAAAGCAACGTGCTAAGCAATAATGCTTAGTGGTGCAATAATAAAATAAAAATAAATAACAGAAAGTAAATATGCAATGAATGTATTGATGTTTATTTCAAATAAATTTTCGATGAGTAGTTGTAATCTTACTTATTTTGTACTTGTTATATTCATTATTTCATTAAATTTGGCCACTTTTATGTTCGGTTGCCCAAGTAACCTATACTGGACGACTGGACTAGATAAACGGGTAAACTGGCACTGGGTATCAAGTACCTCGGGCCGTCACACCATCGGTCACATATGTGTCTCCCGGTGTGCAACAGAATAGCTAATAAGCTGTAAATAACATTAGGCACAAGACCAATTCTCAACACAATGTCAGAATGGCTAAAAGCTATGAAATCACAGAATGGCATAATGCCATGTGCAGTACTGCTAACTGAAACCTATTGGCATGCCAAACTATCCAAACCAATCTTGTTAGGTATACTAGGGCATTTGATACTTTTGAATTTTGTAATTTTTTATTTTCAAGCTTTGGTGTCACTATTCACCTCATTGTTCAACAAAAATGTTGACTTTCGCATAGAAAATAGGTACATTGATTTTAACACTCTCAACATACCACATTTTGCATTCAAAACTTGTTGGCATTAATCACCAATACCATTTCTAAACTTAAAACTAAGGGGGCAGAATTTTCAGTTTTTGTACCCTAACTTTACTATTCCATTAGTTACTGTTGCAATGGGAATTTGAGAAAGTCATAAACATTAAAGTTGTTCCTTATTTTGTCTAGTTGAATTTCTTTTTTTGAGTCACTTAATTTGGAGTTTTGTAGCTCCAGTTATGGTCCAAAAACCACAGCTGGCCGGATTGAAAAATTGCAGAACTGACCATATCTACAGTGCAGTGAACAGTGATTGTAACTGCCTTGTTGGATAGGTTCTGGTCATAATTTGGAATAGCTTTCTTCATGAAAGTTATTTGTCTATATCTTAACTTGTTTCTGTAAAAATTTCAGGTCAATTGGGTCATTCTACAATGAGTTATGGTCAAATGAACAATTACTGTTTATTTGGTCATTCTGCAGAATCTGGTTGCAGGACATCCAGATTGGGGCCAGTTTTTGGTCCACTTGCTTTGGTCTTTTGGGCATGGTTGCTTCACCAAAATTGTGACATTATGTGTCTAGTTTCATGTACAATTGGCCAAACACCAATTGAACCTACACAGCCAAAGTTATGGCTGTCCAAGCAGGCTGGACTCACAGCCACCCTGCTGGTTACACTAGGCAGCATAACAAATCAGTTTGCAATGCCATAATTCACTTCAAGTTGTGGTCAACTTCCCTAAAATGGTCACTAATTGACCATTAAAATGTTCATTTACAATTACATAAGCAAAGTCCAAGTTTCTCTCCCAAAACCCTAATTCCCATTTCAAATTTTCATAAGATACCTTAGTTAACTTACTAATTCATTATCCCCATATATATATACTTTAAACATGATCTCTAGTCCACTCTAAGTCCATCAAAAACAATCAATCTCATCCCTTCCTTAGGGCTGCCGAAATCCATGGTGTACATACACATAAATTTTATTCATTTAATTTACAAATTCTTACTCATTTTAAGTCTCTAACATGGAATAAGAGAGATATATGTACAAATAGGCACTAACCTTAGTAGGGCAGAATTTTCCCAAGCTTGAACTTCACTTTCTTTCTTTTTCTAGGCTGCCAAACACTCTAGCAAGGTTGAGTGACAAATTTTAGTGAATGACTTTATAGATTTTGGGGTAAGAAATCAAAGGTTTTAAGGTATAAGAGAATAAGAGCTATGGAGGAAAAGGGAGGGGATTTTCGGCTGGCTGAAGAAGAAGAAGAAGACCAGAATTTTTTTTGTCCATTTTGACTCTTTTAAGTGATTTAAGAAGGCTTGTTAAATTTTGATTGGTTGGGAGTAAGTAAATGACATCATGTGATGTCATTATCCCTAATTTCCCTTATTTTTCTTTTCTACTAACTTTAAATTAATTTTTTATCAACATTAATTCATATTTTATGTTATAATAATTATTTACTCAACTGGACAAGTCGGCCAAAAATCGTCTCTGAAGGCGAAATGACCAAAATGCCCTCCGTTTGGCTTAACGGGTCAAAATTGTCTGTACCGATTGAAAAATTTTTCTAAATATTTTCTTGGCATTCTAATGTCATAGGAACCTCTATGACCCTTCTCTGGAGTCCCAAAAATTATTTTATGAATTTTTCCCCAGGTCTAGGGCTCCTAGTTGCGAGAACCGCAACTTCCGTCTAGGTTACCCATCGCTTGGGCACCGGCTCATTTAACTTGGTTGTATTTTATTTCTAAAATTTTTACTAAATTTTTCTTATTAATATTTGAGTTAATTATGGTTCCTCACTTTAGTTTAAATATTTTTCCGAACGTTCTAGGTCCCGACCGACGGCCACGAATAAAGAGAATGTACGGAGTTGCTACCGGGAGGGTGTTACAGTTGCCAATTAGTTAAGCATAAATAAGAAAAACAGAACATAAGAAGTTAAACGAGCCAAGAGTCACAGCAATGGGTGACCTTCTTGGGAACGACTGCGAAGTCGATTTAAACTCAAATTTCAAACTGTAAAATGTGACGCTGCGGTCCTTAGGACTATTACGAACACAGTGGAAAAGAGAAAATCATGAAAAAAAAAACTGTTAAGCCAGTCAAATAATTAGGTCAGGGAGCCAAAAAAAATATTGAATTATTTGCAAACCGGGTTGAACTGGTGAGGGGCAATTTGGTTAATTGACCCCGAGAGCTGACTCCTGACCTAACTGTCAAATAAAATTGGAGAAAATAAAATTTCAGAATTGAGAATTAAATTAAAGAATTAATAGAAAAATAAAAAAAAGAAGAGAATATGAAAAAGGTATAGGGAGATGACATCATGCATGATGCCATAAAGATTATAATTAATAAATTTAATTAAATTGATTTTTGGGTATTTCATAAGGATAAAAACAAAAATAAAAAGAAAAGAAAAAAAAATAAAACAAAAGTCTATCTTCTTCAAGTTAGCCGTCCACCTCTCTCTTCCCTCTCTCCCTCACTAGTCCTCCATGAAAGCTCATTTTTGAGCTTGAAGGAACCACAAATTCAGCCATAGAAGTGTAATCCTCTTAGTTAAACCTTGTTAACCTCACTTGAGAAGAAGATTGATCAAAAAAAAAAAAAAAGAAGAAAAGAAGAAGAAAATTGAAGATTGAACATCAAAGTGAGGTTAGTTCTTTTAATTAAAATTTTAATTAATACATGTGTTCTTAGTTTAAGTAAAATTAGAAATTATGAAAATGCAAAAGAAAACAATTTTTGGAGGATTATATGTGAATTTCGTCCTGCCTATGTAGGGGTATGTTTTGCATGAGTTTGATTGAGTTAAACATGTTAGGATGCTTGAATGAGTTGAAAGATTGTGTTTATATGCTTTGAATTAGTTAAATGCAATGAGTTAGTGTGGTTAGGGTTTGAGACCTAGGGTTTAGAGGCAAAATTTTGGAAAAATGGTGAAATGATGTATTTGATCTAGTTTGAAGTGAAAAATGGTCATTTGTGACCAAATGAAGTGTGTTGGAGTTAAGGTTAAATTCGGATTGAGTGTGGTCATGATGCTGGTAGCATGACCAAGTTCCCTTTGAGGGACCAAAAATGAAAATTTACAAGTCCAATTGGTATGGGATTAACTGGGAATGAAAATAGACACTAAATGACACAATTTTCATTTAGGAACCATGCCCAAAAAGTGACCAAAACCTAGTGAATAAATTGACCAAACTTGAAAAATCACGATGCATACTCAGATAAACGACCAAATGAACAGTGTTTGTTCATCTGGTCATAACTTGAGCTAGGAAGGTCTAAATGACCTGAAATTTTACCAGTGGTTATATGAGATATAGACCTAAAACTTTCATGAAGAACATAAACCTAAATTTTAACACCCCTCACCCGTCTACAGTGTAGCCAAGCAAAATGTGTTACACGGAGTGCCGGAGCACCTGATCTTATCTGATTTCATTACAGTTCTTGATTTATTTATTCAAAACTTTATTTAAGGTTTAGGCTATTTTTACTTTTATCAAAATCTAGCTAATTTGGAATTTCAAAAATTTTAATGATAATCCGACAAAGTGTCAGCTGTAATTTGGAATGACAGTTCTTGTGAACCTGCCAAAGACAATTCACAACATATTCAAATTCATAGCTCAATTTATCTCAATAATATCTCATTAGTTTCTCAAAATTTCTTAAACTCAATCTCATTTAGAATCATTATGATTAGACAATCAATTCAGACATCAGAATTCTTACATTTCATTAACTTATATAATTTTCCAATTAAGTACATAAATTTGCCAAGTACAGAATATACAAATGAAATTACAATATACTTAGAATGAACAAAAAACATAACATGTATAATTATGAGCCCTATCTATCTGCAGATCTGGACTCCAAAAATCTCAGCCGAAAGTCTACTGGTTTTACCTTTAGTACCTGCGCGAGGAAGCAATTCTATCGCACTAAGCATTTCTGCTTAGTGGTGCAATAGTATAACAAGAAATAATATATACAAATAAAGAAAGAAATAAATCATAATTTGAATACTCAGGAATCAATTTAATTTGGTATGGTACTTCTAGTATCAATGATCTTATGTACTAGTTTGTTCCTCTTTCGAAGTGCTTAGTTTATAACTTTTCAGTAATACTACCCAGTATACAAATTATTCTAACTGTATTGTATTTCAAGTCTCTACTATTCTGCAATTTATATTTTTGTTATGTTTCATTTGCTAATCTCTTTTACTCATTTATTCAATACTTAATTTAATTGTACTGAAATTTCATTATACTTAACTTAACTTAGCTTCCTGAATTGAATAATGTTTTAAATGACTGCCCATATAGCCTATACACTGACCAAACTGGATAAATGGATATACTAGCACTGGGTACCTAGTACCTCAGGCCGTCACACCATCGGTCATAAAGTATCTCTCGGTGTACAAACAGTGTGGCTAAAAAGCCATATAATCAATCAGGTATTAAGCCGAGTATAATAACAAAATCTGTATAGCCATAGGCTATTAAAATCATGGTATGGCATAATAAGCCATAAAACACAGTATAACGTAAATTCATTTACAGAACAGCTGTCAGAATCCTATTGGCATGTCAACCTATCCAAACTAGTCAACTAGGCAAATTAGGGCATATTACAATGTTACATATTTAATTCTTTATTCATAGGGTTTATACATCTTTATGCCTTTCACTGGTCAATAAAATTATTGACCTTTTTATGCATCATGGATAGGTTGATTCTAGCATCAACGTGTCGTAATTTACAATTCAATATGTTGTCAATATAATGCAATTTACCCTGTTCACAAGTTCGCATTCATTGCCAAATCACTTCAAGCATCATTTTATGTAATTACTAATTTTCAATTTTAGTGTGCTAGATTGGTCTAGCCTAAAGTCCAATTTCCCTTGGGTTTTAGCTTCTGGTCAAAGAAGAAAAATTGTAGCTCTATGTCTTATTGCACGCTGGGCAAAATTTCAAGTTATTATGAGTTGTATAGACCAAGATATGGTCAATTTACTAAAGCTGGACAGATTGCACCTTTGGTGCAAAATTTGGTCAATTTCTCAATTTTTGTGTGCTAGATTTGTCTAGCTTAAAGTCTTATTTCTCTTGGTACTATTCCCTTCAATTCATTTCATTAGTCAACCTATAATGTTGACCCTTGATGCAGTCTACATGAGTCAATTCTAATGTTACCAATATGTCACATTTTATAGCCCTTTAGTGTTGTTATATGTTACCAATTTCATTTCCAAGTGTATTGCATTTTATTGCAATTTACCAGATTTCGGTGTATTATTTTGACCTAGTCGGATGACCTAGTTCCCTTGGTTTTTGGGTTTTTGTCCAAACTACAAAATTGTAGGTCTATGTCTTATTGCACGCGGGGAAAAATTTCAGAACATTCTGAGTCGTGTAGACCAAGATATGGTCAATTTACCAATGCTGGACAGATTGCACCTTTAGTGCAAAATTTGGTCAATTTTAGGTCACTTTTGGTTCGGCAGTTTTTGCACCCAAACTTATGTAAGCCATTTGACTTGGTTCTGGCTATTTCTGGGCTTTGGTGTCTTCATAAGAATTGTAGATCTATGTCTAAGCTAACCATGGTAAAAATTTCAGGTCAATTGGACCTGTTTGGAGTGAGTTATGGTCATCCCAAGGACTACTATTCATATGGTCAAAAATCTAGGTTGCAAGGCTGCTATTCCGGATTTTGTCATTTTTAAGGTCAGTTTCTAGGCAGAATTTTGGCAATATTTCTCCATGAAAGTTGGCCTATTTGGTGTCTAGTTTCACCTCCCATTGGCCTCATACCAATTGGGTTCACAATTTGGCACTTATGGCCTAATTTAGGTACTCCCTTCAATACACAACCTACACAAAGCACACACACTTCCAATTTGATATTCCTTCTCCTCCTCATTACTTCAATATTCAATCAATAACACTTCCATATATATATTGTACACAATTCTAGCAACAATTTTGGGTAGAATATTCAAGTGCTTAATGCACACAATTCACCATTACGTTCAACATTCACTTCTACCAAAATTCAACATAAATCAATGTCAATATTACACATACACTTCAACATAATCATACTTCAATATCACTTACACATACTGCCCACAATTTAATACTAGCATATTTCATTAATAAACTACATATTCACACACAAATTCATGATTTAATAGGTTGCCAAATATGGCAGTTTGCCAAAGCATCAAGACTCATATTCAAACCCTTAATTCAAGCACTAACATGCACATCATTGGATATTAACTTACTACCACTTCCATTTAAGTTAATCAACCTTAATTTCCATCCATTAGAGGTAAGAAAAACTCAACTACAATAAACTTTCATGGCTTTCCAAAATTGAATATATCAATAACTCATCGAATCCTTCAAATTTCTTCACCATCCAACTCATCTCAACCTTAATACAAATTTTAATGAAGCAAGGGATGAAAAACTAGCACTAACCTTTTTTGAGCTTCACTGAAACTTCATTAAATCCTCTTCTTTTTGCTTCCAATAGACTGCCCAAGGTGTGTGTGCAAGCTTTAATGAAGGAACTAAGTAGAAATGGTGGCTTGATCATGCACCCATGGAGGTTGCATGTGGGGCATCCATGGTGATTTCCATGGTGAACTTCATTTCTCTTGGCTGGTTATTTCTCAAGGTGGAAGATGATGGTTCTGCTGTCCCAAAGGAATATTTAAGTGTCCCAAATTAAGAGTTAGTGGAGCACTAACTTGGATTTTAATGTTAATTATTCAAAGTTTCATAAATTGGATTTTATCCCCTATTTCTTTCACTATTCTTATAATGTATCACAATTTAATTTTTCATGACATTCTCTAAGTGTAATATCATTTATTTTTAATGGACATTGATGTCAAAAGGCAACTCTAGGTGTCAAATGACCAAAATACCCCACTTCGGGTTATATTCTCAATTTTTCGGTAACACCGATTTTTGTCTGTTTCTCGATTTTTTTATTTTTTATTTGTACTAATTTATTAATTTTTCTTTAATAATTCTATTGCCAATTATATTTCAATAGACCATTACTTACGTCCCAGAATTAAATTCTGAGGGTTCCCCGTGGTCCTGGGGTCGGCAACGACCTTCCCAGTGCGGTCACCCATCGCTACATTGTTGGCTCATTTAACTTAGCTTCATTTTCTCTCTTTCATTTGTCTTTGATTTTTCTTGCATTTTTTTCTTATTTATTTTATCATTATATGTCTATTCATTATCACCTAAATGTAGTTCCAGACATTCCGACTTTCCAGGACAGACATTAGCTGTCGGAACAGTAGAATGTACGACTACGAAAATGAGGATATTACAACTCTTCCCCTTTAAAAGGGAATTTCGTCCTCGAAATTCATCTGATTCAAACAACCGAGCTTATCGTTGTCTCATAAATTTATTCACTTTTCCATCATTGTTTTCCTCTGCCTTTAGTATTCCTACTCATGAAATTCTATTATTCATTAGTATCTTAATCTCTCAAACTAGGATTCTTTACTAGTCCTTTTGTCTCTTTTACCAATTCTAACTCTGTTAAATTACCCTTTGTCTAGGTATTCTGCATTTATCTCATACAAGACCTTATACCTTGGTATCTTCATGCTTATTTAATAAATATCACTATACACAAACTCCATCAATGAAAGGTATCTATTCTTGCTTCCGGAGAGAGCATCAATACAATTTCTAAATGTATTCTCAAATACCTACATCATTCCTTTCTGTCAAAAATATTAAAATATTGAAAAAACTCCATATCGATGTCCAAATATCTTCATCCTCAAGGTGTTCTTTCTAATTTATAGCCATACTGAATTTTCTAAGCTTATAGCAATTTTGTGGTAATGGTAGTCCACATTAGTGTAACCGAGTCACTGACTCTAGCTACCTTAGAAGTGTAGTCTTTCGATAGGCTAGTTCTAAAGTTTTAAATTTCTGACTAGAATTTTCACATTTATTTCCTGTAATAGTACTTTATTCGGGCGTAACTGTATCAAATTATAGATTACTTACAAATATTCTTATTTTATTCTACCATGAGGAAGCACGTAGCTCTGCACAATAATCTCATGTCGGTACTGTAATCTGCAGCTTACAATACAAACATTGAGAACATTACGTAGTTATTACATTATAACCTCATGAATTTGGTTTTCTACTTCTTTTTCTAATGCCCTCTGCGGCTCCAAGTCCATATCTTAACTTTGAATAATCAAAAGTAAACAGATCTACATTAGTGTCACCTCGACTCTTATGAATGCAATGCATGTATGCACACTATCTTTCCACTTATCTTTGCCTAGGAACGCCTACACCGTGCTCTGATACTGCTAAATGTAACACCCCTCACCCGTCTACAGTGTAGCCAAGCAAAGTGTGTTACACGGAGTGCCGGAGCACCTGATCTTATCTAATTTCATTACAGTTCTTGATTTATTTATTCAAAAACTTTATTTAAGGTTTAGGCTATTTTTACTTTTATCAAAATCTAACTAATTTGGAATTTCAAAAAATTTAACGATAATCTGATAAAGTGTCAGCTGTAATTTGGACTAACAGTTCTTGTGAACCTGCCAAAGACAATTCACAACATCTTCAAATTCATAGCTCAATTTATCTTAATAATATCTCATCAGTTTCTCAAAATTTCTTAAACTCAATCTCATTTAGAATCATTATGATTAGACAATCAATTCAGACATCAGAATTCTTACATTTCATTAACTTATATAATTTTCCAATTAGGTACATAAATTTGTCAAGTACAGGATATACAAATGAAATTACAATATACTTAGAATGAACAAAATACATAACATGTATAATTATGAGCCCTATCTACATGCATTGCTGAGGAGGTGATAATTTTGAACTGTTCTGACACTTCTGTAGATCTGGACTCCAAAAATCTTAGTCGACAGTCTACTGGTTTTACCTTCAGTACCTGCGCGAGGAAGCAATTCCATCGCGCTAAGCATTTCTGCTTAGTGGTGCAATAATATAACAAGAAATAATATATACAAATAAAGAAAGAAATAAATCATAATTCGAATACTCAGGAATCAATTTAAATTGTTATGGTACTTCTAGTATCAATGATCTTATGTACTAGTTTGTTCCTCTTTCGAAGTGCTTAGTTTATAACTTTTCAGTAATACTACCCAGTATACAAATTATTCTAACTGTATTGTATTTTAAGTCTCTACTGTTCTACGATTTACATTTTTGTTATGTTTCTTTTGCTAATCTCTTTTACTCATTTATTCAATACTTAATTTAATTATACTGAAATTTCATTATACTTAACTTAACTTAGCTTCCTAAATTGAATAATGTTTTAAATGACTGCCCATATAGCCTGTACACTAACCAGACTGAATAAACAGATATACTAGCATTGGGTACTTAGTACCTCGGGCCGTCACACCATCGATCACAAAGTATCTCCCGGTGTGCAAACAGTGTGGCTAAAAAGCCATATAATCAATTAAGCATTAAGCCGAGTATAATAACACAATCTGTATAGCCATAGGCTATTAAAATCATAGTATGGTATAATAAGCCATAAAACATAGTATGATGTAAAGTCATTTACAGAATAGCTGTCAGAATCCTATTGCCATGCCAACCTATCCAAACTAGTCAACTAGGCAAATTAGGGCATATTACAATATTAGATATTTAATTCTTTCTTCATAGCGTTTATACATCTTTATGCCCTTCACTGGTCAATAAAATTATTGACCTTTTTACGCATCTTGGATAGGTTGATTCTAGCATCAACATGTCACAATTTACAATTTAATATGTTGTCAATATAATGCAATTTACCCTTTTCACAAGTTGACATTCATTGCCAAATCACTTCAAGCATCATTTTATGTAATTACTAATTTTCAATTTTAGTGTGCTAGATTGGTCTAGCCAAAAGTCCTATTTCTCTTGGTTTTTAGCTTCTGGTCAAAGAAGCAAAATTATAGCTCTATGTTTTATTGCACGCGGGGTAAAATTTTAAGTCATTATGAGTTGTATAGACCAAGATATGGTCAATTTACTAAAGCTGGACAAATTGCACCTTTTGTGCAAAATTTGGTCAATTTCTCAATTTTTGTGTGCTAGATTTATCTAGCTTAAAGTCCTATTTCTCTTGGTACTATTCCCTTCAATTCATTTCATTTTTCAACTTATAATGTTGACCCTTGATGCACTCTACGTGAGTCAATTCTAATGTTATCAATATGTCACATTTTATAGCCCTTTAGTGTTGGTATATGTTACCAATTTCATTTCCAAGTGTATTGCATTTTATTGCAATTTACCAGATTTCGGTGTATTATTTTGACCTAGCCGGACGACCTAGTTCCCTCAGTTTTTGGGTTTTGGTCCAAACTACAAACTTGTAAGTCTATGTCTTATTGCACGTGAGGCAAAATTTCAGGTCATTCTGAGTTGTGTAGAGCCAAGATATGGTCAATTTACCAATGCTGGACAGATTGCACCTTTAACGCAAAATTTGGTCAATTTTATGTCACTTTTGGTTCGGCAGTTTTTGTACCCGAACTTGTGCAAACCATTTGACATGGTTATGGCCATTTTTGGGCCTTGGCGTCTCCATAAGAATTGTAGACCTATGTCTAAACTAACCATGATAAAAATTTCAGGTCAATTCGACCTGTTTTGAGTGAGTTATGGTCATCCCAAGGACTACTGTTCATATAGTTAAAAATCTGGGTTGCAAGGTTGCTATTCCGGATTTGGTCATTTTTAAGGTCAGTTTCTAGGCAGAATTTTAGCAACATTTCTACATGAAAGTTGGCCTATTTGGTGTCTAGTTTCACTCCCCATTGGCCTCATACCAATTGGGTTCACAGTTTGGCACTTATGGCCTAATTTATGTACTGCCTTCAATACACAACCTGCACAAAGCACATACACTTCCAATTTGATATTCCTTCTCCTCCTCATTACTTCAATATTCAATCAATAACACTTCCATATATATATTGTACACAATTCCAGCAACAATTTTGGGTAGAATATTCAAGTGCTCAATGCACACAATTCACCATTAAGTTCAACATTCACTTCCACCAAAATTCAACATATCTCAATGTCAATATTACACATACACTTCAACATAATTATACTTCAATATCACTTACACATACTGCCCACAATTTAATACTAGCATATTTGATTAATGAACTACATATTCACACACAAATTCATGATTTAATAAGCTGACAAACATGGCAGTTTGCTAAAGCATCAAGACCCATATTCAAACCCTTAATTCAAGCACTAACATGCACATCATTGGATATTAACTTACTACCACTTCCATTTAAATTAATCATGTTAGTAGTATACCCTAGATCATATCATTTAGTATGTATCTTGTACATATTTTTATTAATAAAAGGCATTTCCACTTTTCCGTTTAAATAATATATTTATGTGTAATAGAAAAGGTCCATTGATATTTTGTTAGAAATATTATTCTTGAGTTGTTAAGAATATGAGTGACAATATTTCTAGCACAAAGTATCATAAATAGGTTCACAATCGAGGATACTTCATAATAAGGACATGACTTATCCAGAAAGATTATATTCATATTTGTTCCCAAGTTATTTTTATGAGATATAAATAAAATGGAATGGTGAGTCTCATGTCATATAACAAACATGATAGGCACTTATAAATGATAAGTAGGCCGAACCATTGACACTTATGACAAGCACATGGAGTTTACTCTTGTCAATTTTTTGTCATAAATCATATCAGTGCATATAATCTTTAGACCTGAGATAGCAAAGTTATCTTGTATATAGGTAGTTTGAGTTTGATACTGCTTTCATACTTGTACTATGTATGGGTATATGGGCATCTGTTGGCTCCTACTAGTTATATATGGAGGTAGGTGTTGATCAAGATGGAATCTGTTCCTCTAAGTAAATAGAGACAAAATCCTATGTTCATTTAATTGTTCTTGATGTTTCAAGTTCCTGGTCAGGACAGATAGATTTATTCAGAAAAGAGTTTCTGATGAGAAAATCTTTTTAATCAAGAACTGGAATTAAAAGAGAACATAATATTCATAACAAATGGAGTTTGACATAACCATGACTCCAGCTTGAGTTGGGATTTTGTAACAGAGAGATTCTAGTGCATGGTAACATATGATTTTAGGTTCATTTAAGGTAAACCTTATTACTAATTGGGTGGCCATGGCATGCTATGCTAGGTGTTAACCATGGTCTATGAGGTTCATAAAATGATTTAGAGAAATCATTTATTGTAAGAAAGAGTTCTGATGATATTAAGAGTTGATATCATGTCTCATTGCCAATTAGTGATGAGCCTAGTAAGTCACACACATGCACAAGTTATCACCTATTTAAATATGATTTAATTAATTAATTAAAGAGTTTAATTGATAAATTAAATAGGTTTGGTTTGCAATTAAATTGCAAAGTCCCTAGCATGACTTCAAACCAAATCTAGATTATTGGATGTATAGTATGTAACACCCCTAAGTTCGGTAGTGCATTCTACTGTTCCGGTGACCAGTGTTGTCCGGGCAGCTAGGATGCCTAGAACTACACTTAGATATGAGTGAGGAGACATAAAATAATGAAATAAAAGAAAAGAAAATACAAGAAAAACAAAGGAAAAATAATAGCAAATAAATGTAACCAAGTTAAGCGAGTCGAGAACCCTAGCGATGGGTGACCGCACCGGGAAGTTACGGCGTGGACTGTTGACTAGCCCTGGACCGCGGGGAACCCTAAAAATATTTTTAGGACTTAGATTGACACCTATTGAAGTATAAATGCCATTAGAAATATCAAAGAAAAATTAATTAATTAGTACAAAGAAAAGTGAGAAATCGAAAAACGAACAAAACCCAGTGTTACTGAAAAATCAGGAATGCAACCCGAACAGGGGCATTGTGGTCATTTGACACCCCAAGTTGTCTTTTAACCTAAATGTACATTAAAAATAAATGATATTACACTTGGAAAATGTCATGAAAATTTAAATTAGTGGTACCTAATATAAATAGCAAAAATGGGAAGCTTAATGTGGGAAAATGAAATCTTATATTAAACTAATATTTAATTTAAGCTTAGTGCTCCACTCACCCATCAAAGTGGACCACTAACTCATCATCTTGGGCAGAATACACTTCTTCATCTTCAACCTTAGAACTAGCAGAAATTTGCTCCCAAAAAGAAACTCCATTAACGCATGGTTTGAAGCTCCATGCATGTGAGATTCAAGCTCCTTTCTTGGCACTTTCCTTCATTAAAGATTGTCCATACACCTTGGGTAGCAGATAGGCAACAAGAAGACCAAGTTTTGGAGAGATTTTGAAGAGTTTCCAAAGTGGTAAATTTGTGTTTTTGGGTTATGGCTTCATTAAAGTTAGTAAGAATGTTATGGGTACTTGAATTATGGAGAGATTTTTGAGGTTTGATGTTTAAAGGGAGAGGTGTATTTTTGGCAGCCATAGAAACTCCTTGAGGGCAGTTTATTCTTGCTTGTGAATGGTAGATTAAAGGGTTGATTAAGTGTTTATGTGTGTAGGAATTTATTTGGGTGATGTATATTAAGTATATGTAAATGTGTGCTTAAATTTGGAAGCTTGGAAATTAATGGAGTGTGATATATGAATCGGCAGCTTGATTTGGTAAACCTTAAAAATATTATTTCATGTTTGGTTTATGGAATATTAATGTTGAATTGTGGTACTTATTATGGCAGCTTGTGTATATATATGATGGTGTGAGGTTGGACATGTAAATAAGCTAGGTTAGGTGATTGAATTGTTGTAATTTGAGCTTGAAAAATTCTATACATTATGGTACATATTGAGTGTGATTATAAGTTTCCAAAATGACCAACAATATGTTGTGAATTGTGTTTAGGTTATGGTACAAACTAGAATTGGCATGAATATTTAGTTTGGTAAATGTTAAAAGTGTCCTTTGATGAGTAATGAATAAAATGCAATAGGGCAGTTTATGTTATGGGCCTAGAACTTTAAGTGTGTGGCTCTAATTGGTATGAGACCAATTAGAGGTGAAACTAGGCACAAAATGTGCCAACTTTCTTGAAGGAAGCTTACCAAAATTCTGCTTGTAAGGTAACTTGAAAAGTGACCAAATCCGGATTAGTGCATTTAAGGCCTGAAAGTTGACCATTTCGGCAGCAGTTAGTATTTTAGCCATAACTCACTCAAAACAGGTCCAATTGATCTGAAATTTTGACCATGAATAGTTAATACATATATCTACAAGTCTTGTGAAGACACCAAATCCCAGAAATGACCATAAGCAAGTCAAAAAGCTTGCACAAGTTCAGGTCCAAAAACTGGCCGAACCAAAATTGACCTAAAATAACTTAAAGTGACTAATTTTGGTACATTCTGACCAGCAATAGTAAAATGACCATAACTTGGTCTAGTAAACTCAGAATGACCTGAAATTTTGTCCCGCGTGCAATAAGACATAGATCTACAAGTTTGTAGTTTTGACTGAAACCCGAAAGCCAAGGAAATTAGGTCATCCGGCTAGGTCAAATTAGTATACCGGGATCAAACAAATTGCAATAAAACACAATATACATGGAAATGAATTTGGTAACATGTACCAATACAAAAAGGCTATAAAATGTGACATATTGGTAACATTAAAACCTAATTCACCTAGACTGCATCGAGGGTCAACATCTTAGGTTGACTAAGGAAATAATAGAATTCAATAAGTTAATTATTAAGCTTTATTCTTAGAGACAGTTTAAATGAGTACTGAAACACTTCAAATTGTGTGTTTCAGTTAGCAAAGACTCAGGGAAGGGGAAGGAAATACTGAGTCAGAGCCAAGAGACAGTTATCAGAGGTTTGTCCACAACTAGTTTTTAATTGATTTTGTTTTGAATATTTCATATGATTAAATGACATATTTTTCTTATGTATTATGTTTAACAAGCATTGGATTTAATTCAATGATTATTGAAATTATTATAGTATGTATGAATTTAGCTTTGTGAAATGGTATTTCCACAAGTATTAAGTATTGTTATAGATTTAATAAATTATGTTTTGGAAAATTGTGATAGAGCGTGTTTTGAATTGTGATGGTAATTTTCATGGAAAAATGCAAATTTATGATTTGAATTGTGATGAGCATAAAAATTATTGGATATTGGAATTGAATTTGAATCGAATTATATTGTGATTTATGCTCACTGAAAGGATTGTGATATTGTTTTATATCTCACTATAGATGCTTGACTAGGTTATTACCCGTCTCTCTCATTTGTTGAGAAGACAATGGAGTTAGTTGTGTTTTGATTATCATGATACGTGCATAGGCTTAGATTTTCCACTGATTTGAGGTTAGATCTAAGTTTTTTATCGTTATAGCCCTTGCAGAAGATTCATTATTGTGATGTGTACTATGCACAATGATTCGACCTCCCCGACCATAGGGAGTTAGAATCTGATTCGACCTCCCCGACCATAGGGAGTTACAATCACTTCGAATATGGCCCTTTCGGATTAGTCTCGCATAGTTAGTAAGATGAAGAATGATTTTTGAGATATAGCATGGTTTTTGAGATACAGTGTGGTTTTTGAGATACAGTGTGGTTTTTGAGATACAACATGGTTTTTGAAACACATAATGTTTTTGAATAGTAAAGAATTGTGATTTCAGTTATGATTTATGTATAATTGATTTTGTTGGAACTACCTTAAATGGTTAGTTATGATTTGATAAATTGAATTTCATAATCAAAGTCATTTCATACAAATGATTTACATTATTGGCAATGAATATTTTGAGTTTTGGAATTTTATGAGTATTCAGATTTCCAAATTATTTGCTCTAAATATTGTCAATGTATATTGTACTATGTTTTAAATTATAGTTGTGCACCACTGAGTTCACCACTCAGTGATAGCTTTGTATGCTGTCGCAGGTAAGAAGAGCATAGAGCAGTGAGTATGTTTCTTTGAAGACACATTCAGATCAGCTCCAGGTATATCATAGATATACCCATGTACATAAGTTTTGATGTAAGCATGTAATAATATGTATGTAAATTATTTAAGCAGTTGTATAAAAACTCTTGTAAAATATTTTGGTATGTAATTAAATGTAAATTATTGTAAATGTAAATTTAAGATTTCATTTATCTGAATAGTTTTGCAATATTAATTTTGAGTCTTGTAGTCAATGAAATGTTTCTTTTATGAGGAGAGTGATTTGATTATTGAGATTTGAATTATGGGTTCAAATGAAGTTATTGAAGTTGTATTTGAGAAAACATATTAGGAGTGTGTTCTTTGCAGGTTTTGAAGAACCGTTTTCTCAAAATACAACCGGCACTTTGCCGAAATTTTGAAAAAAAATTTATAACACCAGATTTTAATCGATGATTTAAATTTCATAAAAATTGTTTTAAAATCCCCTGTAGTATATTTAATGGATTATCGGTAGGTGAAGTACGGTAATTTATTAGGTGTACTACGGGATCATGTTACATCTTACAGGAGAGTATGGTGTGACATAGTATAAGTTAAATTTATATTTAAAGTGTTTAAATATGAATTTAATTAATGAGAAATTAATTAATAGAGATTAATTAATTAATTTATATTTGATATAAATTAGAAGAAGAAAAATAATTATTTTGGGTTAAGAACTCAAAATTAAGACACGGGGGCATTTTGGTCATTTCACAGTGTGACAAGTGGCAGCATGAGATGGTGACACATGGGATTACACATAAGCTTGCCAAATGCTTTTTAATCATGTAAGATGATTAAAATCAAGATTAAATATAGGTTTGACACTTGGCACAATGTGATTGGGCCACTTAAACCTAGAGCTAATCAAAGGGTGACATGTGGCAAGGGTTTAATATATTAACCTAGCTATATAAGTGTTGTTATGAAAAAGAAAAACAACCAGCAGCCACTCCTCTCCTTTGTCATGCCATTTTGAGGTTCTCAATCTATTCTTCTTCATCTCTCATTAATTCAAAGAGATTAGCCATCAATCTCTTGAATTAAGAACACTAGAAATTGTTTCTAGTGTCCTGTTTACATCTCTAATCTCTTAAAAGGCAGAACTTGAATTTATAATTAATAGAAAAAGCTTTAGAAGCTGTTCAAGGGCTTCCATAGGTGTTCTTGGTGTGGACAAGCTAGAGGGACAACATCTGGTGTCCTGAAGACGAATCTCAAAGGAACAGACACGCTGCAGTGCATCAATAGGTTAGTGTAATCGTTTTTTATTTAATCTAGGGTTCTAAAATTAATCTGATTAATTTTTAAAATCTTAAATGGAAAATACAGATCCAAAAAATATATTAAAAGAGTTTTAATATGTTGTTTATCATTGAAATCAAATAGATAAAAATAAATCTTGCATGATGCATGTGACCCTAGGTGAAATTTTTGAATTCAATGGTATAAACTTGTATTTTTTCACGCTTCCGTTCCTTCAATTGGTATCAGAGCCACTATATTTGCCATTTAGTTTGATGTTTATATGATTTAATTGTGTGTTTGATCATGAGATCAAAAGTTCATTGCTAGTTGCAAAGCCAAGGTGGCGGCACAAATGATGAACACCATGGTGCACATGGTTGATGCACCACAATGGTGTGCAAAGGTCAATGGATGGTGAATGTGCAACTGTTGTATGATCTAAGATCCATTTTATGTCTAATTAAATTTTTTAATTAGAATTTTTATCACACAATTAAATTATGATTCAAATCAGAATTTTAAAAATTGTTTGAATGTGATTCAAATCTGAATTTTAAAAGTTGTTTGAATGTGATTCAAATCTGAATTTTTAAAGTTGTTTGAATCATATTTAAATCTGATTTTTTAAAATTGATTGAATAAAATTTAGATCTAATTTTTTAAAATTGATTGAATAAAATTCAAATCTGATTTTTTAAAAAATGTTTGAATGTGATTCAAATATGATTTTTTAAAAAATGTTTGAATGTGATTCAAATATGAATTTTTAAAGTTGTTTGAATGTGATTCAAATATGAATTTTTAAATTTGTTTGAATGAGATTCAAATCTGAATTTTTAAATTTATTAGAATCATATTCAAATCTGGATTTTTAAGTTGAATATGAGATATTCAATTTAATTTTAGTATGTATGTTTTATTTAATTATTAAATAGTGATATGCATGATGGATGATCATGGACTATAAAAGACCAATGTGATTGGATTTATTTCTTTTATGTTTCTTTGGGATTGTAAATTAATTAATTTATTTTAATTTATTTTGGGCATGTATTATTAAGTTTGTAATAATTTTTGGGTTGTAATTTTATTTATTTAAGTTCTTGTAAATTCGCCTTGGTATGCCAAGAATCACTATGTAATATTAGATTGCAAGAAGTTCAAGGAGGTCAAGAGCATTGGTGAGACCAGTGGGAGGAATTCAAGATCAAGTATTGATTATGTACTCCTCCAACAACTCTTGTAAAATGAATGAATGAAATGCACCTAGGAATGCCCTGATTCAATTCTTGGTGGCTCAGAATTGAATCCCTTAAAAAGTCCATGATCATACCATATTTATTGCTTATCCATGAATTCATGAGATGTGTGGGAATGTATGCTATTATATGATATATGCATGCTAATTGGATAATGTGCAAAGTGAGACCTTAATAGTAATTAGAATGACCATAAAATCTTCCAAACAAATGATTAAGTTGAAAATGCTATAATTAAAGTAATTATAACATAGGCCCTCCATTGGGGCAATTATTTTAAGAAATTTTAAATAGTTGCATAGGATGCAATTAATTTAAGAGATTTTCTTAAGAATAATTGTTAAGCATGAGATGTTGTAAATATGTAAATAGTTTGGTGGCCAATATTGGATGTACCTGAGGACATTAAAATTATTTGCATAATTACTGGCTCAATGGGATCAACTTAACTAATCCAAGATAAGTCAATAATGGATGTACCTGAGATTTTGAGCATTAGGGGCTAGGTAAAGGATTGAACCTCACATGAGATGTGATGGGCAAGGAGTTGCTCACTTATAGTTTATTGTAATTCCAATAATGGATGTACCTGAGGATGATCAATAAAATTATAAGAATTCAATCACCCACTAGAAATCCATCCAACTTGGATTTCCGTTTTCTACTTTGAAAGTGTAGGATTCGCTAAGTTAGTGGGAGGACCAATTTGATTAAAAGACCATAATCATTTTGGTTAATTACATGATACATTTACTAATTAATTTGGTTATTTTCTGCAGTTAATTTTCTGATAAAAATGAGCACAGAACAACCACCACCATCCAATATCCTTGCAAGCATACTTGATCGCAATAGGTTGACAGGACCTAATATGTCTGATTGGCTAAGAAATTTGAAACTTGTCCTGAACCTTGAACATATAGGATATGTTCTAGATTCAAATATTCCTGGTCCCTTACCTCCAGAGGCCACACAAGAGGAACATGAAACTTTGGATAAGTGGAAGGAGCATGATATGAGAGCTAAGTGTTACATGCTTGCTCCCATGAGTAATGAGTTACAAAAGCAGCATGAGAACATGTTGAGTGCGAGTAAGATCCTCCTTCATCTACAAGAGTTGTATGGTGAGCACAGTAGTAATGCTAGGTATGAGATATCTAGACAGCTATTCCGTATAAGAATGTCTGAGGGACAGAATGTTGGGGATCATGTCTACAAGATGATTCGGTTGATTGAGCAGTTGGAAGATCTTGACTTCAACATGGATTTCCAACTATAGAAGGATTTGATCCTTCAGTCCCTTCCTAAGTCTTTTGGGAATTTTGTGACAAATTTCCATATGACTCAAATGGAATGCACCTTAGCTGGTTTACTCAACATGCTGGTTATTGCCCAAAAGAATATGCTGGGCAATAAAGGAAAAGAGGTAGCTTTGATTGCATCTTCTTCTGCTGGAAAGTCCAGCAAGAAGAAGGGCAATAAAAAAAAGAAACCTCAGATTCCTGGTCCTTCCAAGAAAATAGCTAAACAGAAAAGGAAGACTAAAGCTGATGGAGGCAAAGGAAAGTGTTTCCACTGCCAAAAGGATGGGCACTAGAAAACGAACTGCCCAGAGTATCTTACTTCTCTGAAGGACAAGAAGGACACACCTTCAGAAGGTATGTCCATATCTTGTTATTTAGATTCTGATGATACTCATAGTTCATCTACAGCTTGAGTTTTAGATACTGGTGCTAGTTCTCACATTTTTAATGATATGCAGGAACTAGCAAATAGTAGCAGCTTGCGTTCTCAAGATATTAGAGTCCGGATTGGCAATGGCTCAACTGTTGAAGCTTTAGCCATAGGATCTAAATCTTTTTATATGTTTGGATATGTTTTGTGTTTGGATAATATTTTATAAATACCTGATGCTTTTAAGAACATCATTTCTATATCTAGTTTGACTATAAATGGCTATGAATTTCAGTTCACAGATGATGTTTGCAATATTTATTTTGGAAATAAATATGTTGATTCGGGTTATATGAATGATGGTCTTTATTATTTGGATAATAATGACAAACACAAATTGAATGCAAGTGATCTAAAAGAATGCAATGCCATGGTGAAAACCAAATCAAGTTCAAAATATATTTGGCACTTAAGGTTATGTCATGTTGCAGAAGATAGGATTACAAAACTAGAGAAAATGGAGATTCTATCTTTATTGGGCTCTGAGCCTACTCCAACTTGTGAATCTTGCCTTCAGGGCAAAATGACTAGATCACCCTTTGTTGGACAAGGGCTAAGAGCTGACAATATTTTGGAACTAATACATAGTGATGTATGTGGTCCATTTAAAGAAATGGCTAGAGGTGGCTTTCATTATTTTATTACCTTTACTGACGATAAATCAAGATTTGGGTATTTGTATTTGATGAAATACAAACATGAATCCTTTGAAAAGTTTAAAGAATTTAAATCTGAAGTAGAAAATCAAACAGGAAAGAGTATTAAAGCTCTTCGATCAGATCGTGGAGGTGAATATTTGAGTACTAAATTTGATGAATACTTGAGAGAGCATGGCATTGTTTCTCAGCTGACTCCTCCGAGGCATACGGTGAATGGTGTATCTGAAAGGAGAAATCGTACCCTATTGGATATGGTACTTAGTATGATGAGCTATACTGATATGCCAATCTTCTTTTGGGGATTTGCATTAGAATCAGCTTTGTATATCCTAAATAGGATTCCATCAAAATCAGTTTCTTCCACACCTTATGAGATATGGCTTGGAAGAAAACCAAGACTTAAGCATGTTAAGATTTGGGGTTGTCCAGCTTATATCAAAAAGCTGAACACTGATAAATTGGAGACGGATCGAGAAAAGGTCGATTTGTTGGATATCCAAAAGATAGTTTTGGATATTATTTCTATTTGCCTACTTCACAAAAGGTTGTGATAAGTAGAGATGACACATTTCTTGAACAACAGTTTGTTCAAGAAAGAGGCAAAGGAAGGCAAATAGAGTTAGAATTGGAGAATTCTGACCAACCAACAGATCAGATGGATATAGATCCATCTAGTCAACCTATACCCGTTGATGAAACATCTACAGCTGTTCCTCATAGAACAACTAGGGTATCTCACCCACCAATGAGATATGGTTTTCTTTATGAAGAAGAATAAGAGTTGTCTATTCATGAAGAAGTAGATCATGGAGATGATCCACTTACCTATGAAAAAGTTATATCAGATATAGACTCTTCAAAATGGATTGATGCTATAAAATCCGAGATTGATTCCATGTATAACAATCAAGTTTGGGATCTTGTTGACCCACCTGAAGGTATTATACCTATAGGGAACAAATGGGTTTTCAAGAAGAAAATTGGTTCTGATGGAAAGGTAGAGACCTATAAGGCAAGGCTAGTAGCGAAAGGGTTTCGCCAAAGGCAAGGAATCTACTATGAGGAGACTTTCTCGCCTGTTGCCATGCTTAAATCAATTAGGATTTTATTAGCAATAGCTGCATACTATGATTATGAGATTTGGCAGATGGATGTCAAAACAACTTTTCTCAATGGATATATTGAAGAAAACATTTTTTTGAAACAACCTAGGGGTTTTGAATCCCAAGATGGTTCCAAGGTATGCAACCTAAAGCGATCCATTTATGGGTTGAAACAAGCTTCGAGGAGTTGGAACATCCGTTTTGATGAAGCCATTAAATCCTTTTGTTTTTTCAAAAATGAGGATGAGCCATGTGTATATAAGAAGGTTAGTGACAATGCTATCACTTTCCTTGTCTTATATGTGGATGACATACTGTTGATGGGTAACAACACAAGTATGTTGACAACTATAAAGGTATGGCTGTCAAATACATTCTCTATGAAAGACTTAGGGGAGGCAACCCATATTCTTGGGATTTGCATATATAGAGATAGAGCGAAAAGAATAATTGGTTTATCCCAAAGTCTATACTTGGAAAAGGTATTAAAGAGGTTTAACATGCTTGATTCTAAGAGAGGATTGTTACCAGTGAGACATGGTATCCTTCTTTCTAAAGAGATGTCTCCAAAGACACTTGAAGAAAGAGATAAGATGGCCAGGATTCCATATGCTTCAGCTATTGGAAGTTTAATGTATGCAATGTTGTGTACTAGGCCGGATATTTCATACGCTGTTAGTTTGACTAGCAGGTATCAATCCAATCCAGGTTTCGAACACTGGATAGCTGTCAAGAATATCCTTAAGTACTTGAGAAGAACTAAGGATTTATTCTTGATTTATGGAGGTGGAGACTTGCAATTGGATGGTTATACTGATTCTGATTTCCACTCAGATATCGATGATAGAAAGTCTACCTCTGGATATGTGTTCATTTGTAATGGAGGTGCAGTCAGTTAGAAGAGTTCCAAACAGAGCACGACTGCAGATTGCACTACAGAGGCTGAGTATATTGCTGCATCAGATGCTGCAAAGGAAGCTATTTGGATAAAGAAGTTCATGACAGAACTTACAATAGTTCCTTCCATTGAGTCAGTAGTTCCACTACACTGTGACAACAATGGAGCAGTCATACAAGCTAAGGAACCAAGGTCTCACCAGAAATCCAAACACATAGAAAGGCGCTACCACATTATCAGAGAAATAGTTGGGCGAGGCGATGTAGCCATGCAAAAAATAGCATCAGCTGAAAATCCAGCTGATCCATTCACTAAGCCTATGTCACAGACTCAGTTAGACCGACATCTTGAGAAGATAGGTCTAAGATATTGTAATGAATGGCTCTAGTGCTAGTGGGAGATTGTTAGTAGTATGCCCTAGAGCATATCATTTAATATGTATCTTGTACATATTTTTATTAATAAAAGGCATTTCCACTTTTCCGTTTACATAATATATTTATGTGTAATAGAAAAGGTCCATTGATATTTTGTTAGAAATATTATTCTTAAGTTGTTAAGATTATGAGTGACAATATTTCTAGCACAAAGTATCATAAATAGGTTCACAATCGATGATACTTCATAATAAGGACATGACTTATCCAGAAAGATTGTATTCATATTTGTTCCAAAGTTATTTATACGAGATATAAATAAGATGGAATGGTGAGTCTCATGCCATATAACAAACATGATAGGCACTTATAAATGATAAGTAGGCCGAACCATTGACACTTATGACAAGCACATGGAGTTTACTCTTATCAATGTTTTGTCATAAATCATATCAGTGCATATAATCTTTAGACCTGAGATAGCATAGTTATCTTGTATATAGGTAGTTTGAGTTTGATACTGCTTTCATACTTGTACTATGTATGGGTATATAGGCATCTGTTGGCTCCTGCTAGTTATATATGGAGGTAGGTGTTGATCAAGATGGAATCTGTTCCTCTAAGTAAATAGAGATAAAATCCTATGTTCATTTAATTGTTATTAATGTTTCAAGTTCCTGGCCAGGACAGATAGATTTATTCAGAAAAGAGTTTCTGATGAGAAAATCTTTTTAATCAAGAATTGGAATTAAAAGAGAACATAATATTCATAGCAAATGGAGTTTGACATAAACCATGACTTCAGCTTGAGATGGGATTTTGTAACAGAGAGATTCTAGTGCATGGTAACATATGATTATAGGTTCATTTAAGATAAACCTTATTACTAATTGGGTGGCCATGGCATGTTATGCTAGGTGTTAACCATGGTCTATGAGGTTCATAAAATGATTTAGAGAAATCATTTATGGTAAGAAAGAGTTCTGATGATATTAAGAGTTGATATCATGTCTCATTGCCAATTGTCGACACCATATTTTGGCCGATCCCCAAAATCAATAAAACTTTGAAACCGATCCCCGGTACTAAGTCTCCTTCGGACAGCTAATCACATTTCGGATCCCTCTTTGATAGGCTGTCAGAATTCCGATCTCTCCCCGCAAAGAATTAAATCAAATTGTTAAGTTCTCGCATCAGTCAAAGCTTTACCAGTCTATCGCTCACCGATCTCTCAAACCCATTGTCGAAACTCAGGACCCGTCAAGTATATTCCTAATAAACGAAATGAACTGGCACTAGATCTTTTCTTACCAGTTTTATTGCCGATATCCTTTTCGAAAGATTAAGAGCTAAGGTTTTGGTTCGGTTTAATGAGGATTCCGATCTTAAGGGTTCAAGTTAAATTTTCAATTTTAATCAAGTCCCATTCAGCATTTCTTCCCCACCGATCTCATGCTTACTGTGCTTTCCGATCTCTTATACTTAGATTAATAATTGCATTTAGTTCTTGTTTCGCTATGCTCATACAATCAAATACTTAGGCAATTCAGAGATTTTCCAATCACATCCATTCATTGAACAAAAGAGACATTCCATTTCATTTCATTTTTTTGTACAAGCTATTCAGCTGGAGGGTCACCCCCAGCCTGATTTACATTTTGCTCACTCTCTCTCTCACCCTCGGCTTCCTCCTCACTGTCCTCATCGTCGCCCTCGGGGCAGTCGGCCATCCAAGAGAAGACCTCTTATGGGTAACGCTTCTGGAGTTCGGCCAAGAGATCATTGTGAGCATTTACTTAGGCTCGGCTATTCCGTCACCATCTCTTCATCTTTCTCCTTAAGCTCCTCGTCTTTCTCCTTGAGTTCCTCGATGAGTTGAGCGACTGAGCGGCCGTTGGCACAGGCGCTGGACTTCTCCGAGAGCCCGATCCCTTTCAGCCAGAACATGAGACTGTTCGACCAGCTTATCTTCATAGTACTTTGCTCGTCCCTCAACTTGAGATATATAATCCCGAGCGGATGAGAGTTGGGATCGAAGGGAAGCCACTTCCTGATTTTTCTTCCCGATCTCCTTACCCAGACGCTGAACCTTTTCCCAAACCATAGTCTGATTCACCAGGCACTCCACGTTCAGGCTCATGGATTGAGTCAAGATATCATCAAGGCTGTTCGAGGATAGCCTGTCCCGATCCTCCCGAAGGAAGATGGAAGACCCCAAGACTTGGGCAAAACCGGGGTTCTCCCGAACAGTCCGGTTATTCTTCAGGGACTCGATTAGCTTTTGAGTGCCACGAGAAGAGGTCCTCCCAGAAGATTGAGAAGGACCCCTTTCCGTGCTTGGAACAACTGGAAGAGCCGGAGGCTGCTCTTCCAATCTAGGAGGAGATCGGACAGCTTCAGCGGTCGGCAGATTCGAAGGTTGAGGCGGGTCCCCTTGTACTTCCCCAGATTCATGACCAGGTGTTCGAAGCATTTCCGAACGTTTCATCTCCTTTATTTTCCGAAAGATCTCTTTGTCCTTCTTCCGCTTCTTAGAACCCTCACCACCCGCCATACCTGCACAAAGAAAAGGTCAGTGAGATCGCTAAGGTCCCGAGCCGAGATATAGAAAATACCAATGCCGAGGTCGAGAGCGGAAGTTCGCGGTCTTGGCGGTGAGCGATTGAATAGTCCAATGGTGCGGCTCGTGATCACCGCATCCAAACAAGAATACTTATTAGTGGCGGCCTGACTCTTCAGATCCATCACTATAAAACATTCCTCCCGGTTCAGTTAATATGCTTGAAGCAAAGGCCCACAGTACCACCATTCACGGGAAGTCCTCAAAGCAGCTCGGATCTTTGCTCCTCAGAATGAAGAAACGGTTCTTCCAATTCTTAAGGGATGAGGGCAGATCGGAAAAGAGCCCGCAATGAGGCTTCGCCTGAAAGAACCAGTGTTCGTCATCCTTTCGGCGAGTTAGTCTGTGCAGCTCGGCGAACACCTTAGCCGTAGGTCTGATTCCCTCAGCTCAGCATAGACCTCGGAAGGCTACCAAGATCCGCCACGAGTTAGGGTGAATTTGAGCAATGCACGCTCGGTGAAGTTTTAGGACCTCCTTATAGAAGTCATCTAGAGGGAACCGAAGACCAGCCTTGGGAATCTATGGTCTGCTTCTGTTCCCGGGGCCATTGGGAATCATCACTTGCAGCGCGGTGGAGGTATTTTGGACAGTAGAAAGGCAGGGGATCAATCCGATGCCAGCAATTCTTGCAGAGACCCTGTTGACCCTTACACACTGCAGAAGACAGGGCAAAGGGTCCATTAAGTGTTGTTCTCAATTGTTATACCTCTGGATTATCAGTCACGTGTGTCCCGTGGAGACAAAGGGATTGACTTGGTACCTTGACCAGCCTCCCATCGAGAGAATGACCCGGTTAGTAATCAGTCTGAAGAATGAACAGCAGTGGTGGGAACGGATTTTGAGTTTCAATGGCCATAATTACTGTTGGAGGAAGCTGTGGACGTCAGGCCAACCCGTTCTGATCGGTACAGGGGGTAATCAGGCGGTGTCCCTAATTGGAATAACCGGGTATACAAGTTACACTCCGGCATTGGTAATGAGGCAGTTTGGCTCAACACAGTCCGTGATCAACATCAAAGAATACCACCAAGGTCACTTCTACCATGAGCTCAAGGAAGAAGAAGGGTTGAAAATGGCTCGCAAGTCTTGGGAAAACATCACTCTGATGGAGAGATCACCCAAAGGCCCAAGTGCCTCGGGCGATTATCTTAAATGGAGAACTGACAGGGACCGAGAACACTCTACTGTAGAATTCAAGGACAGCAACCCTCACCAAAACGCCCTATTAGAGGAAGCTGATAATCGCCTGGTTGACTCGCTACAAAAGGCAAATACCGAGAACTCACAGCTGCAAGAACGAGTGAAACAATTGGAGGACCAACAGCAGAAACTTAAGAGAAGGGTGAGAAAACTCAAGGAAGAGGCAAGAGCCGAAAGGATAGAGTTCGAAAAGCAAGAGGTGCAGTGGGAAAAGGAAAAAGACTCTCTTCAAGCTGAGGCCAAAGAAATAAAAGTGCAGAATAGTAAGCTTCAGGAAAAGATGAAATACCAAGAAATACTCATTGAAGAGTATAAGCAAGAAAACAAAAAGAAGAAGCTTGAATTAAAAGAACAAGCACTACTCATCAACGATATCTTGAAAGAGTGTGCTAAAGAAAGGAAAGAGAAAGAAAAACAAGCTGCTCTCTATCAAGGACTGAAAGAGAACGTTGACCAGCTGGAAAAAACGATAGCACAGGAAAACAAGAACTATTACAGAATCCGAGTACGCTCTGAAGCATTCGATCTGCGCCAAGCAAGAAAAAAGGTTATATGAGTATCTCAGAAAATGTCATCTCATTATAAAGAACCTCCCAGAGCCTAGGCCGATGTAAAGAATATGGTGTACAAATTATTCAGTTAATAAAATGATTTTTGGACCATTTTTTAGTAAATTTGTGAATGAATAATATGACTCCCGTAGGAACTCCCTCGCTAGGGTTATGTGAAAAATTGAATGCGCTATATGGACAGGTATCATAAATGCGCATTCAATCCCGTCATTCACAGTCAGACTATCGGACGATGCCATGATAAAGTTGATGCGATTGTCCTTTTACAGATTTCAACCTGGCTCTCATATGCCACTGTATCCTTCGTCCAGACCAGGACTTTTAGTTTCTCTACAAAATTCAAAGTTCATTTAAAATTTTCTTTTTTTTACCCCTCACAGGAAATCAATATTGCTTCAAACAAGGCAAGTCTGACCAAGCACACGGTTCAACCTAAGCGAGTGTACTTAACAAGATCTCGAACAAGGAAGATAATGGAAAATCAGGAACAAGTACAGAACCTACAGGGGCAAGTCTCCGAGTTGAAAGATCAGCTTTCTGAAATTATGAGACTAATGAAGGAAATGTCTCAGAATAAACCTACTTCAGAGCCTAGCCCATCATTACCTCCTCCGCCTCCTACGACAAATGATCCTCATCAAGCTTCAACTTCTTTTACCTTTCAGTCTCCCATCCCGGACCCGACAATCACTGTCAATCCGGTTACCACAAATAATGACCTACCTTACTCTCATTACCCAACCATTCCAAACACCGACCCTTACCCTTCAAATTCAATCCCTCCAATTCACTTCACCCCTCATCTCCCAACTGGGGGAATATCCCAGGCAGTGGGAGGGGAAAATAAGTCAAAAGAAAGCGGCTATGCTCTAGAGGAAAGATTGAGAGCAATTGAAGGGCTGAATATGTATGGCTCTGTGGATGTGGCATCACTTAGATTGGTTCCCGATGTGGTGGTACCTCCTAAATTCAAGGTCCCCGATTTTGACAAGTATACTGGGAATTCGGACCCTCGAATTCATTTGGCCACCTATATTGCCAAGATGTCCTCTATGACAGATGATGACAGATTGTTAATCCACTTCTTCCACGAGAGCCTCTCTGGAGCAGCCCTGAGGTGGTGCGTTCAGTTAGATAGGAGCAGACTACGCTCCTGGAAGGATTTAGCCGAGGCCTTTTTGAAGCAGTACAAATTTAACTGCGATGTGGCCCCCACAAGGAGGGATCTTCAGAATCTGGTGCAGAAAGACCGGGAAAGCTTCAAGGAGTATGCCCAAAGATGGAGAGAAAAGGTGGCAGAAGTCCACCCTCCGGTGACTGACAATGAGCTGTGCTCTCTATTTATTGAGACTTTGAAGGTTCCCTACTTCAACTTGATGATTGGGAACACTTCCAACAGTTTCTCTGACATCATCCAGACGGGTGAGAGAATTGAAGCCAACTTAAGAATGGGACGACTGCAGGAGTCAGCCGAGAACCCTGTAAAGAAAACTGCCAATTTTGGCAAGAAAAAGGAGAGTGACGTGCATTCCATCACTCGGCAGAATAATTACTCCCAGTCTCCCCAAAATAACTACCGGCCATATCCTCCCTCTCATGGCCAAACCATCACAAACATTCCACCTCCTCTCCCAAATTATCCACAACCGCGCCCACAATATGCCCCACCTACAAATTTCCAACCAAGACCACCTCCTCCTCCCGTTCAACCAAGACCACCACAAAACAACCCAAGACCTCCAAGGAACCCTGATCCACCTCTTCCCCTCCTCTCAGTGAAATATACCGATACCTGGTTGGTATAAACCAAATTGTACCAGTCCCCTTGGACCCAATCCAGCCGCCATATCCCAGGTGGTATGATGCCACTGCCCGTTGTGAGTCATGGAGGAGCACAAGGGCACTCAACTGACAACTGCAGGGCACTCAGAGGGAGAGTGCACGCTTTAATCCGAAACGGGTGGTTGAAGATCGAGGGAAATGGTTCCCTCCCCAATGTTACCTCAAACCCACTGCCTAACCATAATACGGGCAGTGGTGTAAATATGATAGAGTCTAAGGGAGAAGGATCAACACCAGAAGTGGATAAGCTGGTTCCTTACTTTAAAGAGATTTTTGCTGTAGCAATGAGGGAAGGCTACCTTTGCCCTCAGGTAGCGGGATTCGAAGAGAGTACGGGGTGTCCTTACCATGGAGGGGCAGCTGACCATGAGCTGCGAGATTGTGAGGGGTTCAGGTAAGAAGTCCGGAACTTATTGTCTCTCAAGGTTCTAAGGTGCCAGACAAAGTCAAAGACGGAAGAGGGAGTGAACACCACTAGGTTCAACCAAACTGCTTCTACCTCCAAACCCAGAATCACCTTCTCACCCCCGGTAGCCTCACCGCCAGTAACGGTTATCCGAACTCCGCCTCAGCTCCCCGTCACCAATACTCACGCTGTCCCATGGAATTATAATTTCCAAGTTTTCACTCAGGGAGCGTCAAGCAGTACATCGGCTCCTAGTCTTGTCTCACCTCCGGCACCACCAAAACCATGTTTCGCTCCTCATGAGCACTTCAGGATGACTTATGCTGGACCAGCCAGCGACATTACTCCCCAGACCAGTTCTCAGCCCATTATCACAACAAAGCCCTCTCCACCTGAGCAAGAAGTCGAGTTTATAACTCGAAGTGGGAGGTGTTACGGGAACGAAGAAAGAGAGAGGAGGAAAGGGAAAGTAAAAATGGGAGAGTCATCAAGAAATACAGAAGAGGAGGTGGAGAAAGCAGGGGAAGTAGAGCCTGTTGAGCACAAGGAAGAGGAAGAACTGCTACTCCAAATAATGAAACAGAGCGAGTATGATGTGGTGGAGCAGTTGAGAAAAACACCCGCCCGGATTTCACTGTTATCACTGATCCTGAGCTCGGAAGTCCACCGACAAGCCTTACCAAGAATCCTGGATCAAGCCTTTGTAAACCCCGACATTACTCCGGGGCAGTTTGAGAAGATAGTAGAACAAATCTAGGCATCCAGCTTTGTAGCCTTTTCTGAAGAGGAGGTAGACCCCGCAGGCTTAGGGCACAATAAAGCTCTACATGTAACTGTGAAGTGTAAGGGTTGTATAGTGGCCAAGGTCCTCATCGATAACGGATCAGCCCTCAATGTGCGCCTAGCGCTACCTTAGCGGTGCGGTCGACCAATCATATATCGTCGAGTGCTATGGTGGTAAGAGCCTTTGTGGTACCGAGAGAGTGGTCTTTGGGAGACATTGACTTGCCAATCCAAGTCGGTGCATGTACTTTCAACGTCACGTTCGGGTGATGAACATTGAGCCGCTTACACTATGCTGTTGGGAAGGCCATGGATCCATTCTGCGAATGCTGTTCCTTCGACTTTGCACCAGAAGATCAAATACATTAAGGACGGCAAAATCATCACTGTAAGGGGCGAAGAAGCCATACTGGTCACCAAGCCGCAATCACTTCCTTATGTGGAAGCGGCCGAGGAATCGTTGGAGAGTTCTTTCCAGGCCCTTGAACTGCAAGATACCGGGAAGGAGGGGGCTATGGCTATGGTGGCCAAAGTGATGTCGAGGAACGGGTATCAAGAGGGGAAAGGCTTGGGTACCGCCTTGCAAGGAATCATGGAACCCATACCGGCTATTCAGAAGGTAGGTCATTGTGGTTTGGGATATGAGGAGGATGCCCTCGTGGATGGGCGGCTCTGGATGAGGAAAATACTTCGGGATCAGAGGTTTGACCAGGAGATGGGAAAGATGAAAATAGTCCCGAGAATTACGGAGATCTTCACTAAACCGGTCATTCAACATCCGGCAAATACAGAAGAATCACCCGATGATCCATCCATAGATGTCATCCAACTGGACTCCTTGTATGAGGCCCTAGTATCGCCAATGGCTGAGGGGCAGGAGTTGGACAACTGGACAACAGAGGATATCCCTGTACTCAATCTCGAGTAAAGTACCTTTGGTTATCAACACTTGATCATTTTGTCCATGGTGACAAGTGTAATACTGTAAATGGACCTTTTCTTATGGCATTAATATTAATGAATTGATAGCGTATTTTAAATCCAATACTCTCTTTCTTTCCTTTTTAATTCCATCCTTATAACACGTTCTATTCTTTATTTATTCAGGACCATTCATCAATTAACACCTAATAATCCAATAGACTCAGAAATCCCTCTGGTTAATTTTGAAATCCCCATAACTGCCATTACTTCAAGTGATTCTGAGGAAGAACTTACACAAGAAGACAGTGAAAAGGATGAGCCCTCCCTCGTGCCTTGTGGAGGCAGAGGCGCACACAATAAACTTGGGCACGGAAGAAGTAAAAAGGGAACTTAAGGTAGTGGAGAGTGAAGAATTGGGAGATATGATCAGTCTGCTTAAAGAATTCCTCGATGTATTTTCCTGGAACTATGATGATATGGTGGGTTTGGACCCTCAAATAGTAACGCACAAAATTCCCTTAATTCCAGGAACGATTCCGGTGAAGCAGAAACTAAGGAGAATGAATCCCGACACACTGCTCAAGGTTCGGGATGAAGTCAAGAAACAGTATGACGCCGGGTTCTTGGAAGTGGTCAAATATCCCCAATGGGTGGCTAACGTCGTCCCGGTAATGAAGAAGGACGGGAGAGTCAGGGTGTGCGTTGACTATAGGGATCTTAATAAAGCTAGCTTGAAAGACGATTTCCCTCTCCCCCACATTGATGTGTTAGTTGACAATGCTGCGGGATTGGGCAGGTGTTCGTGTATTGATGGGGCATCAGGGTACAATCAGATCCCAATGGACGAAGAAGACAAGGATAAAGCGCTTTCATCACTCAATGGGAGTATTACGCTATCGGGTCATGCCCTTCGGGTTGAAGAATGCGGGGCTACTTACGGTAGCGCAATGGTCACATTATTCCACGATATGATGCATAAAGAAGTAGAGGTATCGTGGATGATATGATCATCAAATCCGAGGAGAAGAGAGCCACGTTCGGGTGATGAGGAGGGTATTCGAAGGCTCGGAAATACCACTTGAAGTGAACCTGCTAAATGCATATTCGAGCTAGATCGGGAAGTTGTTGGGATTCATAGTAGCGAAAGGGATAGAAGTAGATCGGACATAGTCCGAGCTATTCAAGAAATGCCGTCCCCAAAAACAGAAAGGGAGGTGCGCAGTTTTCTGGGAAAGCTGAACTACATTTCGAGGTTTATTTCTAATCTCACTGCCAAAGCTGAGCCTATTTTCAGATTACTCCGGAAGAACAACTCTACTCAATGGGATTCAGTTTGTCAAGAGGCTTTTGAGAAAATCAAGCAGTATCTGTCAAATCCACCAGTATTGGTTCCACCTGTGGCGGGCAGGCCTTTGATCCTGTATATGGCAGTTCAGCAGAACTCGATGGGATGTGTTTTGGGACAACATGATGATACCGGCCGAAAAGAGAGGGCCATTTATTACCTGAGCAAGAAGTTCAATGATTGTGAGTCAAGGTACTCTTTCTTAGAAAAGACTTGATGCGCGTTAGCCTGGACAGCAAATCGCCTCAAGCACTACATGTTGAATCACAAGACATGGCTCATCTCCAGGATGGATCCTATCAGATATGTATTCGAAAGCCCATTCGTGCCAGGAAGGATAGCCAAGTGGCAGGTTATACTCTCCCAATACGACATAGTCTACGTGACCCGGAAAGCGGTGAAAGGTAGCGTGATCGCTGACCTCCTAGCGGAAAATCCTATCCAGGATTATGAAGCTCTGGATTTTGAATTCCCTGATGAGCATATTAATGAAGTGGACTGTGAAGAAGAGGGCCCAGCCAATGTATGGGAAATGTATTTCGACGGAGCTGTCAATTTGTCCGGTAATGGAATCGGAGCTGTACTGGTATCCCCGGACGGAAAACACTTCCCGATAGCTGTCAAGTTGAGATTTGACTGTACCAACAATGTCGCAGAGTATGAAGCTTGTGTAATGGGTCTACAAGCTGCTATCAAAATGAAAATCAGAAAGTTGGAGGTGTACAGAGACTCGGCTCTGATAATTTATCAAGTCAAGGGAGAATGGCAAACTAAGGATCCCAAGTTGATCCCATATCAGAAGTACTTACTGGAGCTGATTAAGGAATTCGAAGAAATCTCTTTCACTCATCTTAGCAGAGACAAGAATCAATTTGCTGATGCTTTAGCTACTCTAGCCGTTATGGCTCAAATGGAAGAAGGGCAGACAACTCAAGCATTGAGGGTTAAAGCAAGGGATGAACGACCCTCTTTGCTTCATGATTGAAGAAGAGCAGATGGAAAGCCTTGGTATCATGACATCTGGTCTCTTGTAGGACTGAGAGAATTCCTCAGGGGCAAGCAAAAATGAAAAGAAGATGATTCGGAGATTAGCATTGGGATACTTCCCCAGTGGAGAAACCCTATACAAGAGGAACTCCAACGGCGAATTATTGAGATGTGTAGATGCAAAAGAGGCAAAGAGAATCCTCTTTGAGACTCATGAGGGAAATTGTGCAACCCATGCCAATGGGCACATGATGGCCAAGCAAATCATGCTACGTGGGTATTTTTTGACCACAATGGAGAAGGATAGCATCGAGTATTTCGGAAGTGCCATAAGTGTCGGATCTATGCCGATTCGATCGCGTCCACCTCATAAGCTGTTCAACCTCGTCTCACCATGGCCTTTCGCAATGTGGGGCATCGTTGTGATTGGTCCCATCAATCCCAAGGCATCCAATGGACATAGATTTATCCTAGTGGCCATCGACTGTTTCTCCAAATGGGTGAAACAGCGTCGTATGCTCACATCACGCATAAAACACGTTTCTTAAATTCTTCAAAAGCAACATCATCTGCCGGCATGGCCTCCCGAATGAAATTATCGCTGATAATGCCAAGAACTTGAATGGTCTGAAGTTTCAGAATCTGTGTGATCAATACATAATCTGACATCTAAACTCCTAACCATAACTTCCACAGATGAATGGAGCGGTGGAAGCCGCAAACAATAACCTAAAGAGGATAATTCGGAAAATGACGGTCACATATAGGGATTGGCATGATATGCTCCCCTACGCTCTTCACGCATAACTGACTTCCGTGAGGACCTCAACCGGGGCAACTCCATACTCACTGGTCTACGGGATTGAAGCAGTATTACCTATTGAGGTCGAAATTCCTTCCTTAAGGATTCTGAAGGAATCAGGAATTGATGAATCAGAATGGATCGATCAAGGTTGGATCGATTAAACTCTTTGGGCGAGAAAAGATTAACTGACATGTCATGGGCGGTTATACGAGAGGAGAATGGCTAGGGCATTTGATAAAGGTGTCCGCACACGCGAATTCCAACCCGGGGACCTAGTACTGAAGAAAGTGCTGCCGAACCAAAACGATCCCTGGCAAATGGTCACCAACCTATGAGGACCCTATGTGGTTAAAAAGGCATTTTCTGGAGGAGCCTTGATCTTGACCCACATGGGCGGTGAAGAATTCCCGAGACACATGAATGCCGAAACCTTGTCAAGAGGTACTATGCATAAAATGAGTGAAGGATGAAAACCCGAAAGAGCGTCCCAAAAAAAAAAAAAAAAAAAAAAGGTGGGTTGAAAACCCCAAAGGGCGCCCCAAGAACCAAAATGGAAAAATAAGGAAGGGGATATGAAACCGAGGATGGAGAGGAAACTGTCGTGGCATGAGGCTTCAGAGAACTTGAAATAATGGCAGTTAAAAGACTTCAAAACCAACTATAAGGAATATGTGAGATCTATACTTTTACCCTTCATTTTCATTTGAAAGTCTATCACTATTTTTCATAAATACATAATAAAATTATACTTTATTCCTTACCTTTTGTTTTCTGTTTACTCACTTTTTAAATACTATCCTTTCTCTTTGTTTAATGCGCTATTGATTAGTTAAAATTTTTGCCATAAGATTTGAATTCGAAAATTGATAACCTCACATACTTTACTATGAGATTTGCAGGGAATGGCCCAAAAAAAAAAAAAAACTAGGAGTGAAAACCCGAAAGGGCGCTTCTGGTCGAATGGACGAAAAGAAAGTAAAAACCCGCAAGGGCGCTTTCCGTAAAATAAGGAGAAAGTCGGGAATAGAAAAGGGGCATCCGAAGGAATGGGATCATGGGTCAAGTCTTGCAACTCCTCCTCCATTAATCATCGGCCTTCGGTATCTTGTTAAGTACACTTCGTCAGGGAAAGAACTTCATGTGTCAGGGTTAGACTTGCTTTGTAAGTTGATTTTAATTTCCTGCAATTTAAATTTCCTGTCATCAACCTCTGGTTCCTTGATCTAAGTTGATTTTAATTTCATGCAATTTAAATTTCCTGTCATCAACCTCTGGTTCCTTGATCTAAGTTGATTTTAATTCCATGCAATTTAAATTTCCTGTCATCAACCTCTGGTTCCTTGATCTAAGTTGATTTTAATTTCATGCAATTTAAATTTCCTGTGATCAACCTCTGGTTCCTTGATCTAAGTTGATTTTAATTCCATGCAATTTAAATTTCCTGCTATCAACCTCTGGTTCCTTGATCTAAGTTGATTTTAATTTCTTGCAATTTACATTTCTGTTATCAACCTCTGGTTCCTTGATCTAAGTTGATTTTAATTTCTTGCAATTTACATTCCTGTCATCAACCTCTGGTTCCTTGATCTAAGTTGATTTAATTCCATGCAATTTAAATTTCCTGTCATCAACCTCTGGTTCCTTGATCTAAGTTGATTTTAATTTCATGCAATTTAAATTTCCTGTCATCAACCTCTGGTTCCTTGATCTAAGTTGATTTTAATTCCATGCAATTTAAATTTCCTGTCATCAACCTCTGGTTCCTTGATCTAAGTTGATTTTAATTCCATGCAATTTAAATTTCCTGCTATCAACCTCTGGTTCCTTGATCTAAGTTGATTTTAATTTCTTGCAATTTACATTTCTGTTATCAACCTCTGGTTCCTTGATCTAAGTTGATTTTAATTTCTTGCAATTTACATTCCTGTCATCAACCTCTGGTTCCTTGATCTAAGTTGATTTTAATTCCATGCAATTTAAATTTCCTGTCATCAACCTCTGGTTCCTTGATCTAAGTTGATTTTAATTTCATGCAATTTAAATTTCCTGTCATCAACCTCTGGTTCCTTGATCTAAGTTGATTTTAATTCCATGCAATTTAAATTTCCTGTCATCAACCTCTGGTTCCTTGATCTAAGTTGATTTTAATTCCATGCAATTTAAATTTCCTGCTATCAACCTCTGGTTCCTTGATCTAAGTTGATTTTAATTTCTTGCAATTTACATTTCTGTTATCAACCTCTGGTTCCTTGATCTAAGTTGATTTTAATTTCTTGCAATTTACATTTCTGTTATCAACCTCTGGTTCCTTGATCTAAGTTGATTTTAATTTCCTGCAATTTAATTTTCCTGTTATCAACCTCTGGTTCCTTGATCTAAGTTGATTTTAATTTCTTGCAATTTACATTTCTGTTATCAACCTCTGGTTCCTTGATCTAAGTTGATTTTAATTTCCTGCAATTTAATTTTCCTACTATCAACCTCTGGTTTCTTGATCCAAGTTGGTTTTTAATTTTCTAAGTATTCCAACTTCCGTTGCCAATTTCTAGGTCGTTAACTTAGGTACACCTAATCGTCGAAAATATGAGTCTGAATCTTTACATAATTCCTACACGGAAATTTTTTTCCTTTAATAGAAATTATGTAAGGAGGGGCAGCTGTCGACACCATATTTTGGCCGATCCCCAAAATCAATAAAACTTTGAAACCGATCCCCGTTACTAATTCTACTTCGGACAGCTAATCAATTTTCGGATCCCTCTTTGATAGGCTGTCAGAATTCAGATCTCTCCCCGCAAAGAATTTAATCAAATTGTTAAGTTCTCGCATCGATCAAAGCTTTACGATCTATCGCTCACCGATCTCTCAAACCCATTGTCGAAACTCGGGACCCGTCAAGTATATTCCTAATAAGCGAAATGAGCGGCACTAGATCGTTTCTTACCAGTTTTATTGCCGATCTCCTTTTCGAAAGATTAAGAGCTAAGGTTTTGGTTCGGTTTAATGAGGATTCCGATCTTAAGGGTTCAAGTTAAATTTTCAATTTTAATCAAGTCCCATTCAGCATTTCTTCCCCACCGATCTCATGCTTATTGTGCTTTCCGATCTCTTATACTTAGATTAATAATTGCATTTAGTTCTTGTTTCGCTATGCTCATACAATCAAATACTTAGGCAATTCAGAGATTTTCCAATCACATCCATTCATTGAACAAAAGAGACATTCCATTTCATTTCATTTTTTTGTACAAGCTATTCAGCTGGAGGGTCACCCCCAGCCTGATTTACATTTTTCTCACTCTCTCTCTCACCCTCGGCTTCCTCCTCACTTTGTCCTCATCGTCGCCCTCGGGAGCAGTCGGCCATCCAAGAGAAGTCTTCTTAAGGTAGCTCGGAGTTCGGCCAAGAGATCCTTGTGAGCATTCACATAGGCTCGGTTATTCCGTCACCATCTCTTCATCTTTCTCCTTAAGCTCCTCGTCTTTCTCCTTGAGTTCCTCGATGAGTTGAGCGACTGAGCGACTTCGTTGGCACAAGCGCTGGACTTCTCCGAGAGCCGATCCCTTTCGGCGAACATGAGACTGTTGGCCGGCTTGTCTTCATAGTACTTCGCCCGTCCCTCAACTTGAGATATATAATCCCGGCGGATGAGAGTTGGGATCGGAGGAAGCCACTTCTGATTTTCTTCCCGATCTCCTTACCTGGCCGAACCTTTTCCCAAACCATGGTCCGATTCACGGGCACTCCACGTTCGAGCTCATGGATTGAGTCAAGATATCATCAAGGCTGTTCGAGGATAGCTTTGTCCGATCCTCTGAAGGAAGATGGAAGACCCCAAGACTTGGGCAAAACCGGGGTTCTCCCGAACAGTCGGTTATTCTTGAGGACTCGATTAGCTTTTGAGCGCCACGAGAAGAGGTCCTCGAGAAGATTGAAGGACCCCTTTCCGTGCTTGGAACAAGCTGGAAGAGCGGAGGCTGCTCTTCCAATCTAGGAGGAGATCGGACGACTTCAGCGGTCGGCGAATCCGAAGGTTGGCGGGTCCCCTTGTACTTCCCCAGATTCATGACCAGGTGTTCGAAGCATTTCCGAACGTTTCATCTCCTTTATTTTTCGGAAGATCTCTTTGTCCTTCTTCCGCTTCCTAGAACCCTCACCACCCGCCATACCTGCACAAAGAAAAGGTCAGTGAGATCGCTAAGGTCCTGAGAGCTGAGATATAAAAAATACCAATGCCGAGGTCAGAGAGCGGAAGTTCGCGGTCTTGGCCGGTGAGCAGTTGAATAGTCCAATGGTGCAGCTCGGCAGTCACCGCATCCAAATAAGAATACTTTTGAGTGGCGGCCTGACTCTTCAGATCCATCACTATTAAGCTTTCCTCCTGGTTCAGGGTAATATGCTTCGGAAGCAAAGGCCCCTGGTACCACCAGCTACGGGGGAAGTCCTCAAAGCAGCTCGGATCTTTGCTCCTCAGAATGAAGAAACGGTTCTTCCAATTCTTAAGGGATGAGGGCAGATCGGAAAAGAGCCCGCAATGAGGCTTCGCCTGAAAGAACCAGTGTTCGTCATCCTTTCGGTGAGTTAGTCTATGCAGCTCGGCGAACACCTTAGCCGTAGGTCTGATTCCCTCAGCTCGGCATAGACCTCGGAAGGCTACCAAGATCCGCCATGAGTTAGGGTGAATTTGAGCAATGCACGCTCGGTGAAGTTTTAGGACCTCCTTATAGAAGTCATCTAGAGGGAACCGAAGACCGGCCTTTAACTGTTCCTCATACACCATAACCATGTCATTCTCTTCAAAGGAGTGATCGACACGAAGATCGCCGTGGCACTTGATTAGCTCGTACGAATCAGGCCGAATGTTGTATTCTTGGCTAAACGATTGCAGATCGGATTCTCGAAGAACCGACGGTAGCTCGTCTATAGGGAGAGTCTCCCTCCCTGAAAAAGGTGCACGCCTTGATGGTATGATCCGCCCCCGAGCTGGAACGGAGACCCTAGGGGGTTCAGGTTGCGTGCTTGGCCCAACTACCTCTTCTTCATCGGACGACCATGAGAACTGAATGGAAGGAGGGCTCGCCGCTCTCTGACCTTCAACACCGCTCATTTTCAAAGGAAATAAAGAACTTAAAACTAAAAAGAAGATCAAAGCCCTTATCCGACCATGAGATCGGAGGAGAGTTCTTATCCGGTCTCAACTCGAAATTTTAATAACTATTAAATAGAGATCGGAGGAGGGTTCTTATCCGGTCTCCACTCAAAGTTTTAATAAATAACCATTAAATAGAGATCGGAGGAGAGTTCTTATCCGGTCTCAACTCAAAATTTTAATAACTATTAAATAGAGATCGGAGGAGGGTTCTTATCCGGCCTTCACTCAAAGTTTTAATAGATAACCATTAAATAGAGATCGGAGGAGAGTTCTTATCCGGTCTCAACTCAAAATTTTAATAACTATTAAATAGAGATCGGAGGAGGGTTTTATCCGATTCTCACACCAAATCTTAACCCGTACGCAAAATAATCTCAAAACTAAAAAATTCGTAACGTCAATTCACTATGTTTGTCTCATTTACTTGTGTATCTGGGTGATCCAAATTCAGTGAGAAATCAAATGTTCCTTTAGCCAAAAGGATTAACATTCCCATTCAAGCCCTCCTAACTAATTTATAAAGAACGCAAAATTAAATCTACTTACCCTTATTAAGGGACGAGGTGGGGTGCCTAACACCTTCCCCACCCGTTTACGGACCCCGAACCTAGAATCTCTGTTTTGAAGTGGTTTCATTTTTAATTTATCTCCCCAAATGGTTTTCTTTAGTTTCCCTCAAAACTAAGGTGGCGACTCCTCACTTTTCCCACTTCGGTGAGTGATCGTCCAGGCAACCGCAAAATCCCTTTGCGACACCAATTAGTGATGAGCCTAGTAAGTCACACACATACACAAGTTATCAACTATTTAAATATGATTTAATTAATTACTTAAAGAGTTTAATTGATTAATTAAATAGGTTTGGTTTGCAATTAAATTGCAAAGTCCCTAGTATGACTTGAAACCAAATCTAGATTATTGGATGTATAGTATAAGTTAAATTTATATTTAAAGTGTTTAAATATGAATTTAATTAATGAGAAATTAATTGATAGAGATTAATTATTTAATTTATATTTGATATAAATTAGAAGAAGAAAAATAATTATTTTGGGTTAAGAACTCAAAATTAAGACACAGGGGCATTTTGGTCATTTCACAGTGTGACACGTGGCACCATGAGATGGTGACACATGGGATTACACATAAGCTTGCCAAATGTTTTTTAATCATGTAAGATGATTAAAATCAAGATTAAATATAGGTTTGACACTTGGCACAATGTGATTGGGTCACTTAAACCTAGAGCTAATCAAAGGGTGACATGTGGCAAGGGTTTAATGTGTTAACCTAGCTATATAAGTGTTGTTATGAAAAAGAAAAACAACCAGCAGCCACTCCTCTCCTTTGTCACACCATTTTGAGGTTCTCCATCTATTCTTCTTCATCTCTCATCAATTCAAAGAGATTAGCCATCAATCTCTTAAATTAAGAATACTAGAAATTGTTTCTAGTGTCCTGTTTACATCTCTAATCTCTTAAAAGGCAGAACTTGAACTTCTAATTAATAGAAAAAGCTTTAGAAGCTATTCAAGGGCTGCCATAGATGTTCTTGGTGTGGAAAAGCTAGAGGGACAACATCTGGTGTCCTGAAGACGAATCTCAAAGGCGCAGACACGCTGCAGTGCATCAAGAGGTTAGTGTAATCGTTCTTGATTTAATCTAGGGTTCTAAAATTAATCTGATTAATTTTTAAAATCTTAAATGGAAAATACAGATCCAAAAGACATATTAAAAGAGTTTTAATATGTTGTTTATCATTGAAATCAAATAGATAAAAATAAATCTTGCATGATGTATGTGACCCTAGGTGAAATTTTTGAATTCAATGGTATATACTTGTATTTTTTCACACTTCTGTTCCTTCAAATCAACCTTAATTTCCATCCATTAGAGGTAAGAAAAACTCAACTATAATAAACTTTCATGGCTGTCCAAAATTGAATATATCAATAACTCATCGAATCCTTCAAATTTCTTCACCATCCAACTCATCTCAACCTTAATACAAACTTTAATGAAGCAAGGGATGAAAAACTAGCACTAACCTTTTTTGAGCTTCACCAAAACTTCATCAAATTCTCTTCTTTTTGCTTCCAACATACTGCCCAAGGTGTGTGTGCAAGCTTTAATGAAGGAACTAAGTAGAAATGGTGGCTTGATCATGCACCCATGTAGGTTGCATGTGGGGCATCCATGGTGATTTCCATGGTGAACTTCATTTCTCTTGGCTGGTTATTTCTCAAGGTGGAAGATGATGGTTCTGCTATCCCAAAGGAATATTTAAGTGTTCCAAATTAAGAGTTAGTGGAGCACTAACTTGGATTTTAATGTTAATTATTCAAAGTTTCATAAATTGAATTTTATCCCCCATTTCTTTCACTATTCTTATAATGTATCACAATTTAATTTTTCATGACATTCTATAAGTGTAATATCATTTATTTTTAATGGACATTGAGGTCAAAAGGCAACTTTAGGTGTCAAATGACCAAAATACCCCACTTCGGGTTATATTCCCGATTTTTCGGTAACACTGATTTTTGTCTGTTTCTCGATTTTTTTGTTTTTTCTTTGTACTAATTTATTAATTTTTCTTTAATAATTATAGTGCCAATTATATTTCAATAGACCTTTACTTACATCCTAGAATTAAATTCTGAGGGTTCCTCGCGATCCTGGGGTCGGCAACGGCCTTCCCAGTGTGGTCACCCATCGCTGCAGTGTCGGCTCGTTTAACTTAGCTTCATTTTCTCTCTTTTATTTGTCTTTGATTTTTCTTGCATTTTCTTCTTATTTATTTCATCATTATATGTCTATTCATTATCACCGAAGTGTAGTTCTAGAGATTCCGAATTTCAGGGACAGATATTAGCTGTCGGAACAGTATAATGTACGGACTACGAAAATGAGGATGTTACATAAATTATGCCATTAACCAAGTTATTTGGCCACCCCAAGTTGGTGACCTAAAACTGCCAGCACAATAAAATTGCCCAGAATTCTTCGTTGTGTCCAATTCGATAGCCATGGTTCAAATGGCTATAACTTGGGCTACAAAACTCCAATTGGAGTGATTCAAAAAGGAGAATAAACTTTAGACAATAGGGAACATTTTCTATGAAGAAAATCTTGCCAAATTCCAACAGTAAGATGACCAATGGAACAGTGTAACCTTAGACACCAAAACTGAAATTTTGTCAAACTTACCTAAAAGACTTAGAATTTGAATAAACAACCAAAACCAACAAATTTAGTGACCAAAATGTGGTATGTGGGTGAAGTTAGAATTCTCATACCTATTAAGCTTTAGAAAGTCAACAATTTGACTTAAATAGTGTAGTGAATAGTAACCCAAAAAACAAAATTTAAAGAACGTCGAGTTTAGCACGTTAGAGCTAGGTAAAAGTGAAGTTAAATTTATTTTTGGATTTATGCTAAGTTATGGTATTGAAACACTGTAAAACTGTGTGTTTCAGTGGAAAAGAATACCGGAAAGGAACCCGAGAAATCGAGTTAAGGCCAAGAGGCGACTCGTTTAAGGTTTGTGCACAACTAACTCTTTTGTTATTTTTCAATTCCAAATTGATTTGAAATAAAGTTATGGTATGATTTATGGTTTTTGTTGTGTTGAGAATTTTAACTTATTGAATGAAATTGTATAATTTGAATATAAATTTTCTTATGCATTTAAGGATTTATTGCATTGTTTTAAGGATTGTAAATTTTAAGTTTGATGTGTTGCCAACCTTGAGCATGAATTTATGATGATTAAATATGTTGATTTGTAAACACTTTGTAAATAGAAATTGTTTTGAATATGATTTGAAACCATAGTTGACATGGCAAAATTTGTTGTGAATTCTCATTAGCTGGTCTAGTGAGATATCTCCTCCACTAGATGGGGTGAGTTACTTCCTCTCTGGCTTGCCAGTTGGGGAAGAATTTGAATTTTGAATGAGTACTCATATATACTAGCTAGTTTTTATTTCGCCCTTTTAGCCTCGGTTATTGGGAGAATATGAAATGTCGTAGTGTACAACATGGCATCTATTTGAATTTTGGGCCATGAGATAAACTATGTGAATTGTTGGCAACGCCCTTTAAATTATGCATAATTTGATAAATTGTGATTGAAATAAATAATTTGTTAGTGATTCAAAATATTTTTGTATTGTTTCGGAATTTAAAGAAATGTAAATAAATAGTTATTAATTGGTCAAAATGTTATTCAAATGAATAATTTGCATAAAAGAAAATATTGATTTTTGAATATCATGGATTTTGAAGAATTTAGAAATTTTAAACTTTTATTCATTATGAATTGTTAAGAATAATTTATATTAAGTTTTAAATTATTAGTTTGTGCTCTACTGAGTTCACCACTCAGCGATAGCTTTGTATGCTGTCGCAGATACAGAGACTAGAGGAGCAGCAGATTGAGCTACTGAGGACAGGGGTGCTACCTGCTTGAAGTTATCGGATATAATTTATACCCTAACTGTAAATATTCATTTTGATGTATGTATTGCACGTAATTGTATGGACATGTAAAATCGGTCTTGAGCAGCTTGTACAAAGTTTGTATAAAATTGTAATAAATTTTAGTTTGGATTTTCTTGATGTAAATTTCTTGTATGATGTATATATAAATTATTTTGTCATTAATGAAATATGATTGGTAGCATTTTATTTTAAATTGAATGAAATTCATTAATGGTATTTTGATAATTGTTGGATATTGGAAATGGTGAATTTCAATTTTAGAAGTTGATTTGTGAAATGAGGATTATTTGAATTTTGAGACTTGAGAAATTGGTTGAGATTGATTGTGAAATTTGAAGAAGTTGTTGAGAAAATTATTGGAAGTGCTTTTTTTTCAGGTATTTGAAGAACTATTTTCTCAATATACAGATGGAACTCTGGCAAAATTTTTATAAAATTTGCGGAGAAATAAAATGTCACACCCTACCCCTCTATAAGGCATGACATGATCCCGTAGTATACCTAATGAATTATCAACTCCGTCTACTGATAACCCATTAAATACACTACAAGGGATTTTAAAAACTTTTCTTACTTCTTTCACAGTGGTGAGCACTATTTACAGGTGTTAAAAACTTTTGTGAACTGAAGTGATAGAACTAACACATTTGACTTATTTGGAATTTCTGTAAAAATTTTGGCAGAGTGCCATCTGTATTTTGGATAAAACAGTTCTTCAGAAAACCTGTAAAAAGCACTTCAATATTTTTCCAAATATCAACTCCAACAAAATTCAATACAATATTTTTCTCAACTCAATCCACAACAATTTTTCAGTATTTTCAAAGGATGAGATAAAAGAAATATAATACAAATTTTTACAAGTCAAAATAACTCATAATTCACTTTACAACTTCAATGTACAATTTTAATTTACAACTGCTCAAATAATTCACATACATATTATTACATGCATACATCAAAACCTATGTACATGGGTATACCTATGATATACCTGGAGCTGATCTGAATATGTCTTCAAAGAAACTTAATCACTGCTCTATGCTCTTCTTACCTGCGACAGCATACAAGGCTATCGCTGAGTGGTGAACTCAGTGGTGCACAACTATAATTTAAAACATAGTACAATATACATTGACAAAATTTACAGTAATTAATTTGGAAATCTAAATACTCATCAAATTCCAAAACTCAAAATATTCATTGCCAATAATGTAAATCATTTGTATAAATGACTTTGATCACAAAATTCAATTTATTAAATCATGACTAACCATTTAAGTAATTCCAACAAAATCAATTATACATAAACCATGCTTGAAATCACAATTCTTTACCATTCAAAAGCCATTCTGTATCTCAAAAATCATTATGTATCTCAAAATTCAATCTTTATCTCACTAACTATGCAAGACTAATCCGAAAGGGCCATATTCGATGTGATTCTAACTCCCTATGGTCGGGGAGGTCGAATCATCTGTTAGTAGTATGCCCTAGAGCATATCATTTAGTATGTATCTTGTACATATTTTTAATAATAAAAGGCATTTCCACTTTTCCGTTTACATAATATATTTATGTGTAATAGAAAAGGTCCATTGATATTTTGTTAGAAATATTATTCTTAAGTTGTTAAGAATATGAGTGATAATATTTCTAGCACAAAGTATCATAAATAGGTTCACAATCGAGGATACTTCATAATAAGGACATGACTTATCCAGAAAGATTGTATTCATGTTTGTTCCCAAGTTATTTATATGAGATATAAATAAGATGGAATGGTGAGTCTCATGCCATATAACAAACTTGATAGGCACTTATAAATGATAAGTAGGCCGAACCAGTGACACTTATGACAAGCACATGGAGTTTACTCTTGTCAATGTTTTGTCATAAATCATATCAGTGCATATAATCTTTAGACCTGAGATAGCACAGTTATCTTGTATATAGGTAGTTTGAGTTTGATACTGCTTTCATACTTGTACTATGTATGGGTATATGGGCATGTGTTGGCTCCTGCTAGTTATATATGGAGGTAGGTGAATAGAGATAAAATCCTATGTTCATTTAATTGTTCTTGATGTTTCAAGTTCCTGGCCAGGACAGATAGATTTATTCAGAAAAGAGTTTCTGATGAGAAAAATCTTTTAATCAAGAACTGGAATTAAAAGAGAACATAATATTCATAACAAATGGAGTTTGACATAAACCATGACTCCAGCTTGAGTTGGGATTTTGTAACAGAGAGATTCTAGTGCATGGTAACATATGATTATAGGTTCATTTAAGGTAAATCTTATTACTAATTGGGTGGCCATGGCATGCTATGCTAGGTGTTAACCATGGTCTATGAGGTTCATAAAATGATTTAGAGAAATCATTTATGGTAAGAAAGAGTTCTGATGATATTAAGAGTTGATATCATGTCTCATTGCCAATTAGGGATGAGCCTAGTAAGTCACACACATACACAAGTTATCACCTATTTAAATATGATTTAATTAATTAATTAAAGAGTTTAATTGATTAATTAAATAGATTTGGTTTGCAATTAAATTGCAAAGTCCCTAGCATGACTTGAAACCAAATCTAGATTATTGGATGTGTAGTATAAATTAAATTTATATTTAAAGTGTTTAAATATGAATTTAATTGATGAGAAATTAATTAATAGAGATTAATTAATTAATTTATATTTGATATAAATTAATTAGAAGATGATCATTATTATTTTGGGTTAGGAACTCAAAATTAAGACACGAGGGCATTTTGGTCATTTCACGGTGTGACACGTGGCACCATGAGATGGTGACACATGGCATAACACATAAGCTTGCCAAATGTTTTTAATAATGTTAGATGATTAAAATCAAGATTAAATATAGGTTTGACACTTGGCACAATGTGATTGGGTCACTTAAACCTAGAGCTAATCAAAAGGTGACATGTGGCTAGGGTTTAATGTGTTAACCTAGATATTTAAGTGTGGTTATGAAAAAAAACATAACCAGCAGCCTCTCCTCTCAATTGTCACGCCACTTTGAGCCTCTCCAACTATTTCTCTTCATCTCTCATCAATTCAAAGAGATTAGCCATCAATCTCTTGAATTAAGAACGCTAGAAATTGTTTCTAGTGTCCTGTTTACATCTCTAATCTCTTAAAAGGCAGAACTTGAATTTCTAATTAATAGAAAAGGCTTTAGAAGCTGTTCAAGGGCTGCCATAGGTGTTCTTGGTGTGGACAAGCTAGAGGGACAACATCTGGTGTCCTGAAGACGAATCTCAAAGGCGCAGACACACTGCAGCACATCAAGAGGTTAGTGTAATCGTTCTTGATTTAATCTAGGGTTCTAAAATTAATCTGATTAATTTTAAAATCTTAAATGGCAAATACAGATCCAAAAACATATTAAAAGAGTTTTAATATGTTGTTTATCATTGAAATCAAATAGATAAAAATCAATCTTGCATGGTGCATGTGACCCTAGGTGAAAATTTTTGAATTCAATGGTATAATCTTGTGTTTTTCTTGTATTTCATTATTTTATGTCTTCTCACTCATATCGAAGTGTAATTCTAGGCATCCTAGCTGTCCGGACAACACTGGTCACCGGAGCAGCAGAACGCACTACCGAACTTAGGGGTGTTACATAAAATGGACCAAAAATATTAACTAGTTTTAATTTTAATTAAATGTTTTAAATACCTATTAGAAAATGCTCACCACTTAACAAAAGTAAGAAAATTGTTTTAAAATCCCTTGTAGGGTACTTAATGAGTTATCGGTAGGTGAAGTGTGGTAGTTCATTAGGTATTCTACGGGATCATGTTATGCCTTACAGAGGGGTAAGGTGTGACATGTTTTAGTGGTATCAGAGCAAAATTTTTGAAGTATGTTTTAACTTGAGAATTTATGTATTTCCTTGTTAAGTACAACTGCTCAAAGTCCATATTTGTTACATACAGTACATTTACATCATAAATATGAACTAATGAGGAGAAATCTCCTTATGTTGGGTGTACAGGAAATAGAGAAAAAAAAAATCCTGTGAATAGATATGGACAAGAGGGATAAAATGGTAGAGAAGTCTGATACAGCTAATGTACAAAGAGAGGCCCCAGTTTCACAGAGCATTGGATGTCCAACTGCACCAGTCCCTCCTATACGAATTACTGCACAAATGGCCCAGTAGATAGCCATGTTCTTTCAGCAAATGGCTGATAATCTGTCAGCCCAGGCCCAAGTACAAACCCAACCCCCTCAAGAGCAGCATGAAAAAGAGAAAAGTTGGAAATCCATTGGTCAAAGTTCGAGTAGTAATTTGGGAAAGAGAAAAGATTTTGAGGGACCACGAGCTCCTAAGTATGATAGAGGCAAATCTTCAGGGTGGAAGCAATCAAGAACCATTCATCAAAGAACCAGAAGTTCCTACCCTACCCATCTTTGTGACGTTTGTGGAAAATTTCATGGGGGTATATGCCATAGGGTCACTGGAGCCTGCTTCAATTGTGGTGGAATTGGACATTTCACCCTAGATTATACTAGCACACGTCGAATTATGCCACATACTACACCAAAGGAATCAGTCTAAGGTTCTGATTTTAGAGGTTCATTAATAGTCAATAGAGGCAGAGGCAGAAGTAGAGACAAAACTCCGGGTAATCCTCGAACAATGGACCAACCCGAGCAGAGGAATACATTAGAAAGAGGGAACGCCATGCATCGAGGGGAAGAAGCAGAGACTTCAGATGTCATTGCCGGTATGTTGTTAACTTTTGGAAAGGAATAATTATGTACTATTTGATTCGGGCTCTACTTATTTATATGCTAATGTAAAATTATATGTTCTACTGCTATTCCCTTGCATGGAGATAAATTTTAATGTGTTAGTAATTAGTCTTTTAGGATAAGAATTACGATAATAAGCGTGATTGGGATTAATTTTGGAAAAGTTTCTAGTGAGAGACATCTCCTAGACTACGATAAATTATAAAGTTAATTAGTAAGCCTAATTAGGTAAGGCAAGGGGACCAAAAAGTAAGTTATAGCAATATATCTGCCTTAGATGGAAGTAAAGGTATTACTGCTGATAGATATCAGTAAGTAACATAATCAAAATAAGTTTAAGATATTAGTGGATTTGAAAGAAATAAAACATAGGGAAATTTGATCTATTGGGATGTATCGTAGTAACTATGCAATATTCTTGATGTTTATGCTGTAAGCTGCAGATTACAGCACTGACTTGAGATTTATTGTGTAGAGCTACGTACTAGCTAATAGTACATAAGGATAAGAATAGTTATAAATGACTTTCGCTCTGGTATAAATATACCAGAATAGAGTTTTATTACTAGAACTGAGTTTGAAAATCCTAATCTGGGATTTAAAACTCTATAATTAGAATATCAAAAGATCATGGTTGCAAGGTAGAGAGAGTTAAAGACTCCGTTACCCTAGCATGAATTACAGTACATCAAGAATTATTATGGGACTAGAGATTTTAGCATGGTAAAAGTTTAAAAATAACACATATAGGGCTAAGTCATCCAGTCTCCAATATGGGTTTTATAGTTGTTTTGATAGTGTAATGGATCTTTTGCTCAAAGTTTAGTAAGGAACAGTATTCTATTAGTGTAGCAGTAAGACCCAAAATATAATTTTATTCCCCTAAAAGAGATAGGATGCTATGGATGACAATTATAACTTATAAAACAGTTAAGAAATGATATTCAATTAATAACAGTAATTCGATAGGAACTAGTTGGCCAAGTATTCTTTAGGAAGAGCACAATTTTATTTTGCGGATCATAAGGATTAGATTAGAATTCAAGCGAAACTTTTGAATAGCATGGGAAACAGGAGAGTCCAGTAGACTCCCTTCTTAAGATTAAAGATGGTTGGAAAAAAAAAAAAAAAAAAAAAAGAGAGACTACAAAGGAAAATAATTGCTAAAACAACAATAAGAAAAAAAAAAAACTAAAATATTCTAAACTAAACTGAAGAACTAAGTTATCACTCATAAGGATCATACGAGGTCCTAGAAAGAGTGGATCCACTAGCACACAGATTTGCTTACCTCTAAAATTGAAATGAAATTGAATCTAACTTATGACAGAGGCTCATAAGAAAATTGGCACACGAGGTGAGCAATCGATGAGTAAATAGTATTGATTAAAGTGCTAAGGAACCATCATTCAGGCCAGGAAGCTACTTGGGAGCATGAATAGGACATGAAGAGACAACACCCACAACTGTTCAGAGACTAATACCAGGTAAAATTTTGAGGATGAAATTATTTTAAGGGGGGGAGAATTATAATACCCCTATTTGCATAGCCTGGTATATTTTACTGTTTCGGTGACTGGTGTCAGTCCGGACAATTAAGGGGATTAGAACCACACTTAAGATAACTAGATGAGCTATAAACATAAATAATTAGTAGTTGCCAATTAGTTAAGTATAAATAAGAAAAACAGAACATAAGAAGTTAAACGAGCCGAGAGTCACAGCGATGGGTGACCTTCTCGAGAACGACTACAAAGTCGATTTAAACTCAAATTTGGAACTATAAAATGTGACGCTGTGGTCCTTAGGACTGTTATGAACATAGTAGAAAAGAGAAAATCATGAAAAAGAACTGTTAAGCCAGTCAAATAATTAGGTTAGGGAGCCGAAAGAAATATTGAATTATTTGCAAACTGGGTTGAACCGGCGAGGGGCAATTTGGTCAATTAACCTCGAGAGTTGACTCCTGACCTAACTGTCAAATAAAATCAGAGAAAAGAAAATTTCAGAATCGAGAATTAAATTAAAGAATTAATAGAAAAAAAAGAAGAGAAAATGAAAAAGGTGTAGGGAGATGACATCATGCATGATGCCATAAAGATTATAATTAATAAATTTAATTAAATTGATTTTTGGGTCTTTCATAAGGATAAAAATAAAAACAAAAGGAAAAGAAAAAAAAATAAAACAAAAGTCTATCTTCTTCAAGTTAGCCATCCACCTCTCTCTTCCCTCTCTCCCTCACTAGTCCTCCATGAAAGCTCATTTTTTAGCTTGAAGGAACCACAAATTCAGCCATAGAAGTATAATCCTCTTAGTTAAACCTTGTTAACCTCACTTGAGAAGAAGATTGATCAAAAAAAAAAAAAAAGAAGAAGAAAATTGAAGATTGAACATCAAAGTGAGGTTAGTTCTTTTAATTAAAATTTTAGTTAATACATGTGTTCTTAGTTTAAGTAAACTTAGAAATTATGAAAAATGGAAAAGAAAAAAATTTTTGGAGGATTATATGCGAATTTTGGCCTGCCTATGTAGGGGTATGTTTTGCATGAGTTTGATTGAGTTAAACATGTTAGGATGCTTGAATGAGTTGAAAGATTGTGTTTATATACTTTGAATTAGCTAAATGCAATGAGTTAGTGTGGTTAGGGTTTGAGACCTAGGGTTTAGATGCAAAAATTTGGAGAAATGGTGAAATGATGTATTTGATCTAGTTTCAAGTGAAAAATGGTCATTTGTGACCACATGAAGTGTGTTGGAAGTGTTGGAGTTAAGGTTAAATTCGGATTGAGTGTGGTCATGCTACTGGCAGCATGACCAAGTTCCCTTTGAGGGACCAAAAATGAAAATTTACAAGTCCAATTGGTATGAGACCAATTGGGTATGAAAATAGACAGTAAATGAGACAATTTTCAATTAGGAACCATTCCCAAAAAGTGACCAAAACTTAGTGAACAAATTGACCAAACTTGAAAAATCACAGTTTGCCCAGTACAAACTGACCAAATGAAAAGTGTTTGTTCATTTGGTCATTACTTGTGCTAGGAAGGTCTAAATGACCAGAAATTTTACCAGTGGTTAGATGATATATAGACCTAAAACTTTCATGAAGAACACAAATATAAATTATGCCATTAACCAAGTCATTTGGCCACCCAAAGTTGGTGACCTAAAACTGCCAGCACAATAAAATTACCCAGAATTCTGGATTGTGTCCAATCTGGCAGCCATGGTTCAAATGGCTATAACTTGGGCTAAAAAACTTCAATTGGAGTGATTCAAAAAAGAGAATAAACTTAAGACAATAGGGAACATTTTCTATGGAGAAAGTATTGCCAAATTCCAACAGTAAGATGACCAATGGAATAGTGCAACCTTAGACACCAAAACTGAAATTTTATCAAATTTACGTAAAAGACTTATAATTTGAAAAAACAACCAAAACCAATAAATTTAGTAACCAAAATGTGGTATGTTGATGAAGTTGGAATTCCCATACCTATTAAGCTTTAGAAAGTCAACAATTTGACTTGAGTAGTGTAATAAATAGTAACTCGAAACACAAAATTTAAAGAACGTCGAGTTTAGCACGTTAGAGCTAGGTAAAAGTGAAGTTAAATTTATTTTTGGATTTATGCTAAGTTATGGTACTGAAACACTGTAAAACTGTGTGTTTCAGTGGAAAAGAATATCTGAAAGAAACCCAAGGAATCAAGTCAAGGCCAAGAGGCGACTCGTTTAAGGTTTGTGCACAACTAACTCTTTTGTTATTTTTCAATTCCAAATTGATTTGAAATAAAGTTATGGTATGATTTATGATTTTTGTTGTGTTGAGAATTTTAACTTATTGAATGAAACTGTATAATTTGAATATAAATTTTCTTATGCATTTAAGGATTGTAAATTTCAAGTTTGATGTGTTGCCAACCTTGAGCATGAATTTATGTTGATTAAACATGTTGATTTGTAAACACTTTGTAAATAGAAATTGTTTTGAATATGATTTCAAACCACAGTTGACATGGCAAAATTTGTTGTGAATTCTCATTAGCTGGTCTAGTGAGATATTTCCTCCACTATGTGCGGCGAGTTACTTCTTCTCTCGCTTGCCAGTTGGGGAAGAATTTGAATTTTGAATGAGTACTCATATATACTAGCTAGTTTTTATTTCGCCCTTTTAGCCTCGGTTATTGGGAGAATGTGAAATGTCATGGTGTACAACACGGCATCTATTTGAATTTTTGGCCATGAGATAAACTGTGTGAATTGTTGGCAACGCCCTTTAAATTATGCATAATTTGATAAATTGTGGTTGAAATAAATAATTTGTTAGTGATTCAAAATATTTTTATATTGTTTCAAAATTTAAAATAAATGTAAATAAATAGTTATTAATTGGTCAAAATGTTATTCAAATGAATAATTTGCATAAAAGAAGATATTGATTTTTGAATATCATTGATTTTGAAGAATTTAGAAATTTCAAATTTTTATTCATTATGAATTGTTAAGAATAATTTGTATTAAGTTTTAAATTATTAGTTTGTGTACCACTGAGTTCACCACTCAGCTATAGCTTTGTATGCTGTAGTAGATATAGAGACTAGAGGAGCAGCAGATTGAGCTGCTGAGGACAGGGGTGCTACCTGCTTGAAGTTATCGGGTATAATTTATACCCTAACTGTAAATATTCATTTTGATGTATGTATTGCACGTAATTTTATGGACATGTAAAATCGTTCTTGAGCAACTTGTACAAAGTTTGTATAAAATTGTAATAAATTTTAGTTTGGATTTTCTTGATGTAAATTTCTTGTATGATGTATATATAAATTATTTTGTCATTAATGAAATATGATTGGTAGTATTTTATTTTAAATTGAATGAAATTCATTAATGGTATTTTGATAATTGTTGGATATTAGAAATGGTGAATTTGAATTTTGGAAGTTAATTTGTGAAATGAGGATTATTTGAATTTTGATACTTGAGAAATTGGTTGAGATTGATTATGAAATTTGAAGAAGTTGTTAAGAAAATTATTAGAAGTGCTTTTTTTTCAGGTATTTGAAGAACTATTTTCTCAAAATACAGACGGAACTCTAGCAAAATTTTTATAAAATTTACGGAGAAATAAAATGGACCAAAAATATTAACTAGTTTTAATTTTAATTAAATGTTTTAAATACCTATTAGAAAATGCTCACCACTTAACAAAAGTAAGAAAATTGTTTTAAAATCCCTTGTAGGGTACTTAATGAGTTATCGGTAGGTAAAGTGCGGTAGTTTATTAGGTATTCTACGGGATCATGTTATGCCTTATAGAGGGGTAAGGTGTGACACCAGAGAAGGGTCATTGAGGTTTCTATGGCATTACAATGCCAAGATAATGCTTAGAAAAATTTTTCAATCGGTACAGACATTTTTGGTCTGTTAAGCCAAATAGAGGGCATTTTGGTCATTTCGCCTTCAGAGGTGATTTTTGGCCGACTTGTCCAGTTAAGTAAATAATTATTATGACACAAAATGTGAATAAATATTGCTAAAAATTAAATTGAAATTAAGTAGACAAGAAAAGGAAAGAAAAAAAAAGAAATTAGAATTATGACATCATTATGATGTCATTAAACATCCTCCCACCTAATCAAACTTTGACACATGGCATTAACTTATTTAAAATGACTAAATGGGCTGAAGAAAAGAAAGAAAAAATCAGTTCTTCTCCTTCCCCATTTCTAGCCGTTTCCTCTCCTAGCCCAAAACCACCATTAAAGCTTATATAAGCTTTCTAACTCACCAAATCTCACTTGAAACCCTAAGTCCACTTCAACAAAATTTATCTATACAACTTGGCAAGGTGATTGGCTGCCAAGAAAAGCTAAGAAATTGAAGTTTGTGAAGGGAGAAAATTCTGTTCCAAGTTGTAAGTGACCAAACTCTTGCTATTTTTAGTTTAATTCATGTTCAATGGCATGATATGTGTAGGAAATATAAGAAAATGAAACAAACAAGTGTGTGTGTGCACCCTACAAGTTTAGGTAGCTAGGGTTAGTTAGGGTTGGTGATTTTGCTTGATAGCAAAGTGTTGATGAGCAGCCCTTAGTGCTAAATGCATGATTGAACTTAGTTGTGTAGGTAAAATGCAAAGATTAGGCATGTATGAACATGGAAAAATATGGACACTTAACAACATTAGGGTTTGCTCATGTGATGGTTCATTAACCTTGTAATGGTCAATTATTGACCATTTGAATGTGTATGATGAGGAAATGAAGTGAGTTGAGGCTTAGCATTTGTGTATGGTTGAGCTGCCTTGGCTAACCTGCAGGACTGAGCAAGAGTCCAGCAAGTTTGGGTAGTTATAAATGGAGTTGTAAAGGTTCAATTGGTGCAAGGCCAATTGGACATAAAACTAGACACATAATGGCACAACTTTGGTATAGAAACCCTGCCTAGAAAACCAAATCAAGTTGACCTAAAAATTGTCCTAATCCGGGTGACTTGCATTCTGCTTGGGCAAAATGACCAAATGAATAGTATCTATTCATTTGGTCATAACTCAGTGTAGAAGGTCTAATTGACCTAAAATTTACCAGCAGAAAGCTGAAACATAGACCTACAACTTTGATGAAGAACACAAATCCAAATTCTGATCATAACCTAGTCAAATTGCCAATTGAACTTAGGTTACCAAATTTGGCAGAACCAGTTTTGCCCAGAATTTTGGATTCTGTCTAATCCGGCCAATTATGGTGTTTAGGCCATAAACTGAGCTACAAAACTCCAAATGGAGTGATTAAAAAAAAAAGAAATGTAACTAGACATAATAAGGAACAACTTTCATGAAAACAACTTTGCCAAATTCCTAGTGTACAAATGACCAATAGAACAGTAAACATAAGGCTTAAAATATGAAAATTGTGAATAATTAACACTAAGCTTAGAAATGGTATTGGCCACCAATACCAACAACTTTAGAATGCAAAATGTGGTATGTTGAGAGTATTAGAACCAATGTACCTATTGTCTATGCATAAGTCAACATTTTAGTTGACTAATGAAATGAATAGTAATACCTAAACGTAAATTTCAAGAATTGTACAATTTAAAAATGTAACATGCCCTAGTACACCTAGCAAGATTGGTTAGGATAGGTTGGCATGCCAATAAGGTTCAGTTAACAGTACTACACATGGCATTATGCCATTCTGTGATTTTATGGCTTTTAGCCATTCTGACATTGTGATGATACTTGGCCTTGTGCCTAATATTTATTCTGACTCATTAGATACATTTACTGCCGGAACATACATATGTGATTGATGGTGTGACGGCTCGAGGTACTTGATATCTAGTGCCAGTTTACCCGTTTATCCAGTCCAGTCATCCAGTATAGGTTATTTGGGCAACCAAAAATAAAAGTGAATAAATTTAATGAAATTATGAATATAACAAGTACAAAATATATAAGATTACCAATAATGATCGACAAGTTGTCTGCATAAGACATCAGAACATGCACTGCATATTTATTTTCTGTTATTTCTTTTGATTCTATTATTGGCACCGCTAAGCATTATTGCTTAACGCGTTGCTTTTTGCCACGCGTAGGTTCTGGAGAGAACGATAGAGAGCCTAGTAGACCATAGACTAGGTAAGATCATCTGTAGCTCTGCATAGTATCCGTGTCACCTCACCGTCATCAGTGCATTGGTAGGACATTAGGTTTATTTTGGTATTTTGTAATTAACTTCTATTTTCTCATGTGTAATTAAGACTTATGTAGTTTATTTTGGTATTGATGTAAATAATGAAAATTGTGTTTATGAATGAAAAAGTGAATATTTATTTATGACTTTTACATGAATATCATATGAAATAAATGAATCAGAAATGGGAGTATATTTGAGAAAAATTGAGATTTTGTTGATAAAATGGAGTTTGGGATTGATTGAAAATTTTGGAAGTGTTTTTCACAGGTTTCAAAGAACTATTTTATCCATTTTTATCCGGCACTCTGCCGGATTTTCTATAAAATTTGTGGAAACTCAAATAAATTATAATTTCAATAAATGAATTAAATGAATGATATTTCATGAATTATACTTCATAACTATAAAAGACATAAATTAGGAAGAATGAAAATAGTTGAATTAAAATAGGGTGTTCCGGTACACTGTGTGACATATCTTGCTCGGCTATACAGTAGATGGATAAGGGGTGTCACATTTAGTGGTATCAGAGCACGGTTTAGGCGTTTCTGGATCCTAATAGAGTCCATACCATGCATTGCATTTGCAAGAGTAGAGGTGACACTAATGCAGATCTGTTTGTCTTTATTATTTTGATTAGGATATGGACCCCACGTCACAGAGGGCAGTTGAGGAGGAAGTGGAGAGTCATGCTCCACCTGCAACAGCTGAGACTGGGGGTAGGGGAGAACCTGCTCCACCAGCTCCAGCAGAGCCTGCTCAGCTTCCATAGGCCATGTTTCAGCAAATGGCTGAGTTTTTCAGACAAATGGCTAGGGTAATGCCACCACTACCACCACCTCCACAGTAGAAATCACATCTGGAAAGACTGAGATAATTTAGAGCAATGGATTTCTTTGGCAAGAGAGAAGATGATTCTGTTGCAGCCGAAAATTGGTTGAACATAATAGGCAGAGTTTTAAAATAACTCCACTACACTCCAGAGCAAAATCTAAAAGCTGTTGTATCTCTATTGCAAGATGATGCCTACCAATGGTGGGATACAGTGTCTAGTGAAGTGCAGCCAGAATTAATGACTTGGGACTTCTTCCTCTCAGAATTCAAGAAGAAATATGTGGGTAATGTATACCTGGAAGAGAGAAGAAGAGAGTTCATTAACCTGAGGCAGAGACAGCTGACAATGGTAGAGTATGAAAAGGAATTTGTCAGACTGAGCCACTACGGAAGGGAGATAGTCCCTAATGAGGCTGAAAGGTGCAAGAGATATGAAGAGGGATTAAATGATAATATAAAGATCATGATCACTACCTTGGGAATTGAAGGAACGGAAGCGTGAAAAACACAAGTTTATACCATTGAATTCAAAAATTTTCACCTAGGGTCACATGCATCATGCAAGATTTATTTTTATCTATTTGATTTCAATGATAAACAACATATTAAAACTCTTTTAATATGTTTTTGGATCTGTATTTGCCATTTAAGATTTTAAAATTAATCAGATTAATTTTAGAACCCTAGATTAAATCAAGAACGATTACACTAACCTCTTGATGCCTTTGCACCGTATGCGCCTTTGAGATTCGTCTTCAGGACACCAGATGTTGTCCCTCTAGCTTGTCCACACCAAGAACACCTATGGCAGCCCTTGAACAGCTTCTAAAGCCTTTTCTATTAATTAGAAATTCAAGTTCTGTCTTTTAAGAGATTAAAGATGTAAACAGGACACTAGAAATAATTTCTAGTGTTCTTAATTCAAGAGATTGATGGCTAATCTCTTTGAATTGATGATAGATGAAGAAGAATAGAGGGAGGGCTGCAAAATGGCGTGACAAAGGAGTGTGGCTGCTGGTTGTATTTTATTTTCTCATAACAACACTTAAATAGCTAGGTTAACACATTAAACCCTTGCCACATGTCACCCTTTAATTAGCTCTAGGTTTAAGTGACCCAATCACATTGTGCCAAGTGTCAAACCTATATTTAATCTTGATTTTAATCATCCTACATGATTAAAAAACATTTGGCAAGCTTATATGTTATGCCATGTGTCACCATCTCATGGTGCCACGTGTCACACTGCAAAATGACCAAAATGCCCCTGTGTCTTAATTTTGAGTTCTTAACCCAAAATAATTATTTTCTTCTTCTAATTAATTTATATCAAATATAAATTAATTAATTAATCTCTATTAATTAATTTCTCAATAATTAAATTCATATTTAAACACTTTAAATATAAATTTAACTTATATTATACATCCAATAATCTAGATTTGGTTTCAAGTCATGCTAGGGACTTTGCAATCTAATTGCAAACCAAACATATTTAATTAATCAATTTAAACTCTTTAATTAATTAATTAAATCATATTTAATTAGGTGATAAATTGTGTATGTGTGTGACTTACTAGGCTCATCACTAATTGGCAATGAGACATGATATCAACTCTTAATATCATCAGAACTCTTTCTTACCATAAATGATTTCTCTAAATCATTTTATGAACCTCATAGACCATGGTTAACACCTAGCATAGCATGCCATGGCCACCCAATTAGTAATAAGGTTTACCTTAAATGAACCTATAATCATATGTTACCATGCACTAGAATCTCTCTGTTACAAAATCCCAACTCATGATGTTTTCATTTTTTATGTCAAACTCAATTTGCTATGATTATTTTTTTCTCTTTTAATTCAAGTTGTTGATTAAAAGATTTTCTCATGAAACTCTTTTACGAATAAATCTATCTCATCTGGCCAGAACTTGAAACATCAAGAACAATCAAATGAACATAGGATTTTATCTCTATTTACTTAGAGGAACAGATTCCATCTTGATCAACACCTACCTCCATATATAACTAGTAGGAGCCAACAGATGCCCATATACCCATACACAGTACAAGTATGAAAGCAGTATCAAACTCAAACTATCTATATACAAGATAACTGTGCTATCTCAGGTCTAAAGATTATATGCACTGATATGATTTATGACAAAACATTGACAAGAGTAAACTCCATGTGCTTGTCATAAATGTCACTGGTTCGGCCTATTTATCATTTATAAGTGCCTATCATGTTTGTTATATGGCATGAGACTCACCATTCCATCTTATTTATATCTCATATAAATAACTTGGGAACAAACATGAATACAATCTTTCTGGATAAGTCATGTCCTTATTATGAAGTATCCTCGATTGTGAACCTATTTATGATACTTTATGCTAGAAATATTGTCACTCATATTCTTAACAACTTAAGAATAATATTTCTAACAAAATATCAATGGACCTTTTTTATTACACATAAATATATTATATAAACGGAAAAGTGGAAATGCCTTTTATTAATAAAATATGTACAAGATACATACTAAATGATATGCTCTAGGGCATACTACTAACAATCTCCCACTAGCACTAGAGTCATTCATTACAATATCTTAGACCTATCTTCTCAAGATGTCAGTCTAACTAAGTCTGTGACACAGGCTTAGTGAATGGATCAGCTGGATTTTCAGCTGATGCTATTTTCTGCATGGCTACATCGCCTTGCCCAACTATATCTCTGATAATGTGGTAGTGCCTTTCTATGTGTTTGGATTTTGGGTGAGACCTTAGTTCCTTAGCCTGTATGAGTGCTCCATTGTTGTCACAATGTAATGGTACTGCTGACTCAATGGAAGGAACTACTATAAGTTTTGTTACGAACTTCTTTATCCAAACAGCTTCCTTTGCAGCATCTGATGCAGCAATATACTCAGCTTCTATAGTGGAATCTGCAGTCGTGCTCTGTTTGGAACTCTTCCAACTGACTGCACCTCCATTACAAATGAACACATATCCAGAGGTAGACTTTCTATCATCGATATCTGATTGGAAATCAGAATTAGTATTACCATCCAATTGTAAGTCTCCACCTCCATGAATCAAGAATAAATCCTTAGTTCTTCTCAAGTACTTAAGGATATTCTTGACAGCTATCCAGTGTTTCAAACCTGGATTAGATTGATACCTGCTAGTCAAACTAACAGCATATGCGATATCCGGCCTAGTACACAACATTGCATACATTAAACTTCCAATAGCAGAAGCATATGGAATCCTGGCCATCTTATCTCTTTCTTCAGGTGTCTTTGGAGACATCTCTTTAGAAAGATGGATACCATGTCTCACTGGTAACAATCCTCTCTTGGAATCAAGCATGTTAAACCTCTTTAACACCTTTTCCAAGTATAGACTTTGGGATAAACCAATTATTCTTTTCGCTCTATCTCTATAGATGCGATTCCCAAGAATATAGATTGCCTCCCCTAAGTCTTTCATGGAGAATGTATTTGACAACCATACCTCTATAGTCGTCAACATACCTGTGTCATTACCCATCAATAGTATGTCATCCACATATAGGACAAGGAAAGTGATAGCACTGTCACTAACCTTCTTATATACACATGGCTCATCCACATTTTTTGATAAAACCAATGGATTTAATGGCTTCATCAAAACGGATGTTCCAACTCATCGAAGCTTGTTCCAACTCATCGAAGCTTGTTTCAACCCATAAATAGATCGCTTTAGCTTGCATACCTTGGAACCATCTTGGGATTCAAATCCCCTAGGTTGTTCCATGAAAATGTTTTCTTCAATGTATCCATTGAGAAAAGCTGTTTTGACATCCATCTGCCAAATCTCATAATCATAGTATGCAGCTATTGCTAGTAAAATTCTAATTGATTTAAGCATGGCAACAGGCGAGAAAGTCTCCTCATAGTCGATTCCTTGCCTTTGGCGAAACCCTTTCGCTACTAGCCTTGCCTTATAGGTCTCCACCTTTCCATCAGAACCAATTTTCTTCTTGAAAACCCATTTGTTCCCTATAGGTATAATACGTTCAGGTAGGTCAATAAGATCCCAAACTTGATTCTTATACATGGAATCAATCTCAGATTTCATAGCATCAATCCATTTTGAAGAGTCTATATCTGATATAGCTTCTTCATAGGTAAGTGGATCATCTCCATGATCTACTTCTTCATGAGTAGACAACTCTTGTTCTTCTTCATGAAGAAAACCATATCTCACTGGTGGGTGAGATACTGCAGTTGTTCTACGAGGAGCAGTGTAGATATTTCATCAACGGGTATTGGTTGACTAGATGGATCTATATCCATCGATGCATTGGTTGGTCGAATTCTCCAATTCTAACTCTATGTGCCTTCCTTTGCCTCCTTCTTGAACAAACTGTTGTTCAAGAAATATGGCATCTCTACTTATCACAACCTTTTGTGAAGTAGGCAAATAAAAATAATATCCAAAACTATCTTTTGGATATCCAACAAATCGACCTTTTTCTGATCTGGTCCCCAATTTATCAGTGTTCAGCTTTTTGATATAAGCTGGACAACCTAAAATCTTAACATGCTTAAGACTTGGTTTTCTTCCATGCCATATCTCATAAGGTGTGGAAGAAACTGATTTTGATGGAATCCTATTCAGAATATACAAATCTGATTCTAATGCAAATCCCCAAAAGAAGATTGGCATATCAGTATAGCTCATCATACTACGTACCATATCCAATAGGGTACGATTTCTCCTTTCAGATACACCATTTAGCTGTGGCGTTCCTGGAGGAGTCAGCTGAGAAACAATGCCATGCTCTCTCAAGTATTCATCAAATTCAGTACTCAAATATTCACCTCCACGATCTGATCGAAGAGCTTTAATACTCTTTCCTGTTTGATTTTCTACTTCAGATTTAAATTCTTTGAACTTTTCAAAGGATTCATGTTTGTATTTCATCAAATACAAATACCCAAACCTTGATTTATCATCAGTAAAGGTAATAAAATAATGAAAAACCCCTCTAGCCATTTCTTTAAATGGACCACATACATCACTATGTATTAGCTCCAAAATATTTTCAGCTCTTAGCCCTTGTCCAATAAAGGGTGATCTAGTCATTTTGCCCTGAAGGCAAGATTCACAAGTTGGAGTTGGCTCAGAGCCCAATGAGAATAGAATCCCCATTTTCTCCAGTATTGCAATCCTATCTTCTGCAACATGACATAACCTTAAGTGCCAAATATATTTTGAACTTGAGTTGGTTTTCACCATGGCATTGCATTCTTTTAGATTACTATACTCTGGCCAGTGGAAACACTTTCTTACTGGCAATGGAAACACTTTCCTGTTGGCAGTGGAAACACTTTCCTTTGCCTTTGTCAGCTTTGGTTTTCCTTTTCTATTTAGCTATTTTCTTGGAAGGACCAAGAATCTGAGGTTTCTTTTTCTTATTGCCCTTCTTCTTGTTGGACTTTCCAGTAGAAGAAGATGCAACCAAAGCTACCTCTTTTCCTTTATTGCCTGGCATATTCTTTTGGGCAATAACCAGCATGTTTAGTAAACCAGCTAAGGTGCATTCCTGTTTAGTCATATGGAAATTTGTCACAAAATTCCCAAAAGACTCAGGAAGGGACTGAAGGATCAAATCCATCTGTAGTTAGAAATCCATGTTAAAGTCAAGATGTTCCAACTGCTCAATCATCCGAATCATCTTGTGGACATGATCCCCAACATTCTGTCCCTCAGACATCCTCATACGGAATAGCTGTCTAGATATATCATACCTAGCATTTCTGCTGTGCTCACCATACAACTCTTGTAGGTGAAGGAGGATCTCACTCGCACTCTGCATGTTCTCATGTTGCTTCTGTAACTCATTACTCATGGAAGCAAGCATGTAACACTTAGCTTTCATATCATGCTCCTTCCACTTGTCCAAAGTTTCATGTTCCTCTTGTGTGGCCTCTGGAGGTAAGGGACCAGGAACATTTGAATCTAGAACATATCCTATATGTTCAAGGTTCAGGACAAGTTTCAAATTTCTTAGCCAATCAGACAGATTAGGTCCTATCAACCTATTGTGATCAAGTATGCTTGCAAGGATATTGGATGGTGGTGGTTGTTTTGTGCTCATTTTTATCAGAAAATTAACTGCAGAAAATAACCAGATTAATTAGTAAATGTATCATGTAATTAACCAAAATGATTATGGTCTTTTAATCAAATTGGTCCTCCCACTAACTTAGCGAATCCTACACTTCCAAAGTAGAAAACGGAAATCCTAGTTGGATGGATTTCTAGTGGGTGATTGAATTCTTATAATTCTATTAATCATCCTCAGGTAAATCCATTATTGGAATTACAATAAACTATAAGTGAGCAACTCTTTGCCCATCACATCTCATGTGAGGTTCAATCCTTTACCTAGCCCCTAATGCTCAAAATCTCAGGTACATCCATTATTGACTTATCTTGCATTAGTTAAGTTGATCCCATTGAGCCAGTAATTATGCAAATAATTTTAATGTCCTCAGGTACATCCAATATTGGCCACTAAATCATTTACATATTTACAACATCTCATGCTTAACAATTATTCTTAAGAAAATCTCTTAAATAAATTGCATCTTATGCAACTATTTAAAATTTCTTAAAATAATTGCCCCAATGGAGGGCCTATGTTATAATTACTTTAATTATAGCATTTCCAACTTAATCATTTGTTTGGAAGATTTTATGGCCATTCTATTTACTATTAAGGTCTCACTTTGCACATTATCCATTTAGCATGCATATTTCATATAATTGCATACATTCCCATACATCTCATGCATTCATGGATAAGCAGTAAATATGGTATGATCATGGACTTTCTAATGGATTCAATTCTGAGCCACCAAGAATTGAATCAGGGCATTCCTAGGTGTATTTCATTCATTCATTTTACAAGAGTTGCTGAAGGAGTACATAATCAACACTTGATCTTGAATTCCTCCCACTGGTCCCACCAATGCTCTTGACCTCCTTGAACTTCTTGCAATCCAATATTACATAGTAATCCTTGGCATACCAAGGCGAATTTACAAGAACTTAAATAAATGAAATTACAACCCAAAAATTATTACAAACTTAATAATACATGCCCAAAATAAATTAAAATAAATTAATTAATTTACAATCCCAAAGAAACATAAAAGAAATAAATCCAATCACATTGGTCTTTTATAGTCCATGATCATCCATCATGCATATCACTATTTAACAATTAAATAAAACATACATACTTAAAATAAATTGAATATCTTATATTCAACTTAAAAATCCAGATTTGAATATGATTCAAATAAATTTAAAAATTCAGATTTGAATCTCATTCAAACAAATTCAAAAATTCAGATTTGAATAACATTCAAACAACTTCAAAAATTCAGATTTGAATCACATTCAAACATTTTTTAAAAAATCATATTTGAATCACATTCAAACATTTTTTAAAAAATCAGATCTGAATTTTATTCAATCAATTTTAAAAAATCAGATTTAAATATGATTCAAACAACTTTAAAAATTCAGATTTGAATCACATTCAAACAACTTTTAAAATTCAGATTTGAATCACATTCAAACAATTTTTAAAATTCTGATTTGAATCATAATTTAATTGTGTGATAAAAACTACTAATTAAACAATTTAATTAGTCAAAGAATAGGCCTTAGATCATACAACAATTACAGAATTAAAAGCCAAACCTTAAACCACCTATGGAAGCCAAACCATGTGCACCATTGATGGTGTTTTTTCAAGCATGCCGCCACACCTCCATTGCAACCAGCAATGGATAAATCATCTCATGATCAAAACACACAATTAAATATATAATCAACAATCTAAATGGCAAATATAGTGGCTCTGATACCAATTGAAGGCAGGCGTGAAAAATACAAGTTTATACCATTGAATTCAAAAATTTTCACCTAGGGTCACATGCATCATGCAAGATTTATTTTTATCTATTTGATTTCAATGATAAACAACATATTAAAACTCTTTTAATATGTTTTTGGATATGTATTTGCCATTTAAGATTTTAAAGTTAATCAGATTAATTTTAGAACCCTAGATTAAATCAAGAACGATTACACTAACCTCTTGATGCCTTTGCGGCGTGTCTGCGCATTTGAGATCGTCTTGAGGACACGGATGTTGTCCCTCTAGCTTGTCCACACCAAGAACACCTATGGCAGCCCTTGAACAGCTTCTAAAGCCTTTTCTATTAATTAGAAATTCAAGTTCTGCCTTTTAAGAGATTAAAGATATAAACAGGACACTAGAAACAATTTCTAGTGTTCTTAATTCAAGAGATTGATGGCTAATCTCTTTGAATTAATGAGAGATGAAGAAGAATAGAGGGAGGGCTGCAAAATGGCGTGACAAAGGAGTGTGGCTACTGGTTGTATTTTATTTTCTCATAACAACACTTAAATAGCTAGGTTAACACATTAAACCCTTGCCACATGTCACCCTTTGATTAGCTCTAGGTTTAAGTGACCCAATCACATTGTGCCAAGTGTCAAACCTATATTTAATCTTGATTTTAATCATCTTACATGATTAAAAATATTTGGCAAGCTTATGTGTTATGCCATGTGTCACCATCTCATGGTGCCACGTGTCACACTGCAAAATGACCAAAATGCCCCTGTGTCTTAATTTTGAGTTCTTAACCCAAAATAATTATTTTCTTCTTCTAATTAATTTATATCAAATATAAATTAATTAATTAATCTCTATTAATTAATTTCTCAATAATTAAATTCATATTTAAACACTTTAAATATAAATTTAACTTATATTATACATCCAATAATCTAGATTTGGTTTCAAGTCATGCTAGGGACTTTGCAATCTAATTGCAAACCAAACCTATTTAATTAATCAATTTAAACTCTTTAATTAATTAATTAAATCATATTTAATTAGGTGATAACTTGTGTATGTGTGTGACTTACTAGGCTCATCACTAATTGGCAATGAGACATGATATCAACTCTTAATATCATCGAACTATTTCTTACAATAAATGATTTCTCTAAATCATTTTATGCACATCATAGACCATGGTTAACACCTAGCATAGCATGCCATGGACACCCAATTAGTAATAAGGTTTACATTAAATGAACCTATAATCATATGTTACAATGCACTAGAATCTCTCTTACAAAATCCCAACTCAAGCCGGAGTCATGGTTTATGTCAAACTCCATTTGCTATGAATATTATGTTCTCTTTTAATTCCAGTTCTTGATTAAAAGATTTTCTCATCGAAACTCTTTTTCGAATAAATCTATCTGTCCTGGCCAGGAACTTGAAACATCAAGAACAATCAAATGAACATAGGATTTTATCTCTATTTACTTAGAGGAACAGATTCCATCTTGATCAACACCTACCTCCATATATAACTAGTAGGAGCCAACAGATGCCCATATACCCATACACAGTACAAGTATGAAAGCAGTATCAAACTCAAACTATCTATATACAAGATAAGCTGCTATATCTCAGTCTAAAGATTATATGCACTGATATGATTTATGACAAAACATTGACAAGAGTAAACTCCATGTGCTTATCATAAGTGTCACTGGTTCGGCCTACTTATCATTTATAAGTGCCTATCATGTTTGTTATATGGCATGAGACTCACCATTCCATCTTATTTATATCTCATATAAATAACTTGGGAACAAACATGAATACAATCTTTATGGATAAGTCATGTCCTTATTATGAAGTATCCTCGATTGTGAACCTATTTATGATACTTTGTGCTAGAAATATTGTCACTCATATTCTTAACAACTTAAGAATAATATTTCTAACAAAATATTAATGGACCTTTTCTATTACACATAAATATATTATATAAACGGAAAAGTGGAAATGCCTTTTATTAATAAAATATGTATAAGATACATACTAAATGATATGCTCTAGGGCATACTACTAACAGGAATCACAGACTTCACCAAGTTAGTGGAAGCTACTATAAAAGTTGAAAAGGTTAGAATAAGTGAGCAGACCAGAAGAGAGAGACAACAGAAGAGGAGCTCGAGTCAGTCTAGCCCATCTCCTACATCTGGGAAGAAGTTCAAAGGTCCACCTGCAAAGAGTTCAGGTCAACCACAAAGTCAGGGTCAGTCCCAGGGGCCCAAGCCATAGTTCACCCCTAGGAGAGGTCAGTCCACACTATCAGTGGGAAGCTCTCCATGGATGGGGTTCAGGGGACCAGACCCAACATCTTCTGCATGTCTGCATTGCCTAAAATGGCATAAGGGGGAGTATTGGAGAGTGACTGGTGCCTACTTAAGGTGTGGGTCGACAGAGCATCAATTGAGGAACTGTCCATATAGAACTGCTATAGCTGCTCCAACATAAGCAGACAGACCTGCTCCTGCACCATAAAGGGGTAGGAAATCTGGAAAATCTGAGGTAGTGGGACCATCACGGAGGCCTGCATCTGAGCCAGCAGAGAGGCCAGAGGGCAGAGCACCTACCAGAGCCTATGCCATAAGAGCTCAGGAGGAGCAAGATGTGTAACACCCTCCCGGTAACAACTCCGTACATTCTACTGTTCCGGTGACCGGTGTCGGTCCGGACAGCTAGAACGTTCGGGAAAATATTTAAACTAAAGTGAGGAACCATAATTAACTCAAATATTAATAAGAAAAATTTGGGAAAAATTTTAGAAAAAAAATACAACCAAGTTAAACGAGTCGGTGCCCTAGCGATGGTAACCCAGAGGGAAGTTGCGGTTTTCGCAACTAGGAGCCCTAGACCCGGGGAAAAATTCATAGAATAATTTTTGAGACTCCAGAGAAGGGTCATTGAGGTTCCTATGGCATTAGAATGCCAAGAAAATATTTAGAAAAATTTTTCAATCAGTACAGACAATTTTGACCCGTTAAGCCAAACAGAGGGCATTTTGGTCATTTCGCCTTCAGAGGTGATTTTTGGCCGACTTGTCCAGTTGAGTAAATAATTATTATAACATAAAATATGAATAAACATTACTAAAAATTAAATTGAAAATGAGTAGTGATGAAAAGAAAAGAAAAACCAAAATAAAGCAAATTATGACATATGATGATGTCATTTAAAAGCTATAACCAATCACATTTAAACAACCAATTAACTAACTAATAAAAGAGATAAATGCAGACCAAAACAATTAAAAAACACAGCAGCCATCTTCTTCCTCCCATACCAGCCAAAACATGCCCTAGACCAACCTCCATTGATTTTTCAATCAAAGCTCAATTTCCCTCTTTATTTCACTACTAAACCCTAAACACCTTTCATTAAAACTTGTCCATACCTCTTGGGGAAGTGTTTGGCAGCCAAGAAAAGTAAAGGAAGTGAAGTTCAATCTTGGAAAAATCTGCCCTACAAGAGGTTAGTGCACATATACACCTAAAGCTCTTTATTTCTATGTTAGAGACATGAAATAAGTAAGAATTTGTAACTAAAGTGAATAAAAACTATGTGTATGCATGCCATGAATTTCTGCAGCCCTAAGGAAGGAATGATTTTGATTGTTTTGATGGACTTAGAGTGGACTAGAAATGATGTTTAAGCTATATAACTACATGGATAATGAATTAGTGTGCTAACTAAGGTGTATGGGTAAATTGAAATGGAAATTAGGGTTTTGGGGAGTAAAATTTGACTTGGCTTATGAAATGATTAATGGACATTCTAATGGTCAATTAGTGACCATTTGAGGCAAGTTAATCATAATTTGAAGTGAACTAATGCATGGCAAAGTGAAATGTGTAGGCTGCCTAAAGACAGCAGAAATGAGGCTGTGAGTCCAGCCTGTTTGGACTGCCATATCTTTGGTTGTGTATGTTTAATTGGTGTTTGGCCAATTGGACATGAAACTAGACTTATAATGGCACAATTTTTCTGAAGAAACCATGTCCAAAAGACCAAGGCAAGTGGACCAAAAGTTGGCCCCAATCCGGATACCCTGCACCCTGAATCTGCAGAATGACCAAATGAACAGTAACTGTTCATTTGGCCATAACTCACTGTAGATATGGTCAATTGACCTGAAATTTTTACAGCAATAAAATGAGATATAGAAAAACAACTTTCATGAAGAAACCTACCCCAAATTATGGCCAGAACCCATCCAACAAGGCAGTGGAAGTCACTATTCATGGTACTGTAGATTTGGTAAATTCTGCAGATTTGAAATCCGGTCAGCTGTGGTTTTTGGACCATATCTGGAGCTACAAAACTCCAAATGGAGTGATTCAAAAAAAGAAATTCAACTAGACAAAATAAGGAACAACTTTCATGTTTACTATTTCCTCAAATTCCCTCTGTAACAGTGCCCAATGGAACAGTAAAGTTGGGCTACAAAAACTGAAAATTTTGCTTCCCTTGGTTTAAGCTTAGAAATGGTATTAATGCTTAATGCCAACAAGTTTTGAATGCAAAATGTGGTATGTTGGGAGTGCCAAAACCAATGTACCTATTTTCTATCAAAAAGTCAATATTTTTGTTGACCAATGAGGTGAATAGTGACACCAAAACTTGAAATTCAAAATTTAAAGAATTCAAAAGTATCAAATGCCCTAATATACCTAACAAGATTGGTTTGGATAGTTTGGCATGCCAATAGGGTTCAGTTAGCAGTACTGCACATGGCATTATGTCATTCTGTGATTTTATGGCTTTTAGCCATTTTGATATTGTGTTGAGACTTGGCCTCGTGCCTAATATTATTTACAGCTTGTTAGCTGTTCTGTTGCACACCGGGAGATGCATATGTGACCGATGGTGTGACGGCCCGAGGTACTAGATACCCAGTGCCAGTTTACCCGTTTATCCAGTCCAGTCGTTCAGTATAGGTTACTTGGGCAACCAAATGAATGAAAATGGACAAAGTTAAAGAAATAAATGAATATAACAGATACAAAGCAAATAAGACATATACATTAAATACATATTTATTTTCTGCTATTTTCTTTTATTTTATTATTGCACCACTAAGCATCATTGCTTAGCGCGTTGCTTTTGCCACGCGTAGGTCCTGGAGATACCGATCGTGAGCCCAGTAGACCGCAGACTGGGTGAGTCCATCCTGCAGTTCTGCACAGTGTCTGTGTCACCTCACCATCTACAGTGCATTGGTAGGACACCAGGCTTCATTTTGGTATTTTGTAATTGATTTTTATTTTCCCTTGTGTAAATGAAACTTATGTAATGTATTTTGATTTTCATGTAAATAATGAGAACTGTGTTTGTGAATGGAAAAGTGAATGTTTATCTGTGTTTTATACATGATTACCACTTGAAATGATTGATTGAGAAATGTTGTTGAAAAATATTGAGTTTGAGATTTTGATATTGGAGTTTGAGAATGATTGAACAAGGCTATTGGAAGTGTTTTTCACAGGTTCCGAAGAACTGTTTTCTCCATTTTTAGCCGGTACTCTGCCGGATTTTCTATAAAATTTTCGGAACCTCAAATAAATTATAATTTCAATAAATGATTTAAATAATTAATATTTTACAAGTTATATTCAAAACTATGACAAAAATTAATTAAGGTAAAATAGAGTGTGCCGGTACACCGTGTGACATATCTTACCCGGATATACTGTACACGGGTAAGGGGTGTCATAAGATGCCTCGGACGTCATCAGGGGTATGTTCTCCCTCTACAATGCATTTATGCATGCATTGGTGGATCCATGATCCACTCATTCATACATCTGCATCAACGTACCCATAGAAAGGGGGATACTAGTAGGGGAGAGTGACCAAGACATTCTGGTCACTAATCCATTGGACCACAGTGTAGTGGTGAAAAGTATACAAGGGTTGCCTGTTAAGGATTCAGGGGTATGAATTCTTGGCAGACCTGATTGAGTTACCTTTCCATGAGTTTGACGTTATTTTGGGAATGGACTGGTTATCACATCATCAGGCAATGGTTGATTGTAAACTGAAGAGGATTTCTTTGAAAACTCTTAAGGGTAATGAGATTACAATTGTGGGGGAAAGGACTGATTTCTTGTCCAATGTCATCATAGCCATAGTTGTAAGAAAATTGATGAGAAAAGGCTGTGAAGCCTACCTAGCACATGTGGTGGATACTAGGCAGGCTAAGCCAAATCTGTGTGACATACCCACAGTAAGAGACTTGCCAGATGTGTTCCCTGAAGAATTGCCTGGCTTGCCACCAAAAAGGGAAGTTCAATTTGCTATTGAGATACTGCCGGGTATGTAACACCCCTATTGGTATAGCCTAGTACATTGTACTGTTTCGGTGATTGGTGTTGGTCCAAACAATTAAGGTGATTAGAACCATGTCTAAGACACCTAGTTAAGCCTTAAATGCAAATAATTAGTAATTGCCAAATAGTTAAGTATAAAGAAGAAAAATAGAACACAAAAAGTTAAATGAACCGGGAGTCACGGCGATGGGTGACCTTCTCAGGAAGGACTACGAGGTCAATCTAAAGTCAAATTTCGAACTGTAAAATGTGATGCCGCAGTCCTTAGGACTATTATGAATACAGTGAAAAAGAGAAAATCACAGAAAAGAATTGTTAAGTAGGTCAAATAATTAGGTCTGGGATCCAAGAGAAATATCGAATAACTTGCAAACTGGATTGAACCAGCGAGGTTTGGTCAATTCACCCCTAGAGCTGATACCTGACCTAACTGTCAAATAAAATCAAAGAAAGAAAAATTTCAGAATCGAGAATTAAATTAAAGAACTATTGAAAAATTAATGAAAATGAAAAAAAGAAAAGAAAAAGTTTTATTGTATCACCTTGATGACATCACAAATGATGTCAAAATAAAAATTTATTTTCCCCAATAATTGACCAAGTTAAAAAGCCATTTAAATACATAAAAACAAAAAGAAAAAAAGAAAAAAATTTCATTTCTTCCTCCCCCATTTCAGCTGGCTCATCTCTCCCCTCTCTCTCTCTCTCTCTCTCATATTTCCTCCATTGAAGCTAAAATTTAAAGCTTCACAAAACCTAGAAATCCCCCAAAAATTCCACTAAATTATGATTAAACTTTGTTTGGGCAACTAGAAGAGGAGATTGGAGAAGCAAGAAAGAAGAAAAAAGGAAGAAAATTAGTGATTGGAAAAACAAACAAAGGTTAGTATGTAAATTTGAATTCTTTTGTTAAATTTCTATGTTCTTAATTAAGTTAACTTAGATTTTAACTTGAATCCAAACAAAAAAAATTATTGAGGAACCAAACATGAAATTCATCAAGCTAGGGTTAGGGTTTGATATGAATGAGTTTGATGGTTTTGAACGGTTATTTGAAGTGAATTAAGTGTATAAATCATGAATATACACTTTAAATTTGCATTAGAGTTGAAATGTATGCTAGGGTTTGGAGATTGTGAAAAATTGAAGAAAAATTTGAGAATTGGCCAAATAATGTTATTGACCTTATTTGAGTTGAGAAATGGTCAATTGTGACCATTTGTGGTGTGTATGAATTGTTGGAACCAAGTTCCAATTCGGATTGGTGAGGGTCAATCTGCAGGCACCCTGACCTAGGTCCCTTTCTCATAAGCCTCCGGCTATTGAGATGAATATGTTTCGAATGGCATGATATAACTGTGTGTTTTTATGAAATTAATTTGAGAATTACTAAATGAAATTGTTAGACTAAAAGTTTATAAATCATGTTTTTCATATGTCTTTCATTTTCAGCAATGTGTTTGAATAAGTAAGATTTGAATTATGCATAAATGTTATTTTAATATGTTGTGCACCATTGAGTCATAGTACTCAGCAATGACTGTTATTACTGTCGCAGATATAGAGACTAGAGGAGCAGTAGAGTGAACTACTGAGGATATTGGAGCTACACCCCTAAAGTTCTGTCGGGTATATTTTATACCCTGATTGTAATATTTATTTTGATATATGTAAATGTATGTCCATGTATAAACTGGTCATGAGCAGTTGTATAAAGTTTGTAATAATATTATTTTGGATTTGCAAATGTAAAGTGGTTGATAAATGTAATTTTTTTTTACTTTAATGAAAAATGAATGGAAATATTGAGTGCTATTATGATGACAATTGAGTTGTGAATTATTGATTTGAATTTTGGAGTTTGAGAAATGATTTTGAGTTGTGTTGAAGTAGTAGTGAGTTTGATGAAAAAGAATTATTGGAAGTGTTTTTACAGGTTTTTAAAGAACTATTTTCTTAAAATACAGACGGCACTCTACCGAAATTTTTCCAAAAATTTGTGTAAAAATAAAATGGATAAAAATTTGAACTAGTTTTTAAACTTCTATTAAATGTAAGAAAATGCTCACCACTTCTAAAAAGTAAGAAAATGGTTTTAAAATCCCTTGTAGGGTACTTAATGAGTTATCGGTAGGTGAAGTTCGATAGTTCATTAGGTATTCTAAGGGATCATGTTATGCCTTACAGAGAGGTAAGGTGTGACAGGGTACAGCACCAATCTCTATTGCTCCTTATAGGATGACACCCACAGAATTGAAGGAACTGAAAATCCAGTTACAGGATTTACTAGATAAGGGGTTCATATGCCCCAGTGTGTCACCATGGGGAGCTCCAGTGCTGTTTGTGAAAAAGAAGGATGGGACTTTGAGGTTATACATCGATTACTGGTAGTTAGATAAAGTGACTGTGAAGAATAAATATCCGTTGCCTAGCATTGATGATCTGTTTGATTAGTTGAAGGGAGCATGAGTATTTTCTAAAATTGATCTCAGATCAAGGTATCATCAGTTGAGGGTGAAGGATGCAGATGTGCCAAAGACTGCATTCAGGACCCGATATGGGCATTATGAGTTCTTGGTGATGCCCTTTGGCTTAACAAATGCACCAGCAGCATTCATGGACCTTATGAACCGTATCTTCCATCCATACCTAGATCGGTTTATAGTGGTCTTTATTGATGATATTTGGTGTATTCCAAGACCAAGAAAGAACATGATGAGCATTTGAGGATTGTTCTGCAAACCCTAAGAGAAAAGAAGCTGCATGCTAAGTTGTCCTAGTGTGACTTCTGGTTAAATGAAATTGCATTCCTTGGACACATAGTGTCAGCTGATTAGAGTGGATCCTAAGAAAATAGAAGCAGTGATGGAATAGAAGCCTCCCAGAAATACAACTGAGGTCAGAAGTTTCTTGGGGCTAGCTGGGTATTACAGAAGATTTGTGAAGGGATTTTCTTTAATAGCTGCTCCAATGACCATGTTGTTGCACAAGAATGTCAGATTTGACTGGAATGACAAGTGTCAGGCCAGTTTTGAGAAGTTAAAGGCTATGTTGACAGAGGCACCAGTTTTAACATAGCCAGTGTCAGGAAAGGACTTTGTGGTCTATAGTGATGCCTCTCATAATGGGTTAGGATGTGTATTGATGCAAGAGAGGAAGGTGGTCGCCTATGCTTCCAGGCAGCTAAGGCCACATGAATAGAATTACCCTACCCTACCCATGATCTAGAACTCACAGCAATTATCATCTCACTGAAGATATGGAGGCACTACTTGTATGGTGAAAAGTGCTACATTTATACAAATCGCAAAAGTTTGAAATACTTGCCAACCCAAAAGGAGCTCAACCTTAGACAAAGGCAATGGATTGAGTTTCTGAAGGACTATGATTGTGTGATTGACTACCATCCTGGAAGGCAAATGTAGTTACTGATGCTTTGAGCAGAAAATCCATCACAGCTTTGAGATCATTTAATGTCCTTCTATCCTTGGCTCAAGATGGAGATATTTTGGTTGAGTTGCAAGTGAGGCCAAACCTGCTATAGCAGATTTTAGATGGGCAAAAGGTAGATGAAAAATTAATGACTACTATGAGTAGAATCTCAAAAGGGAAGGCAACTGACTATGAGGTGAAAGCAGATGGGTGTCTATACTACAAAGGAAGAGTATGTGTACCAGATAATGGGAATTGAAAGCCAATATTCTGAAAGAGGCACACACTAGTCTTTACGCTATGCACCCAGGAAGTACAAAAATGTATCATGATCTGAAGCTTCATTATTGGTGGCCTGATATGAAGAAGGACATAGCTGACTATGTGACTAAATGCTTGACATGCCAGCAAGTCAAGGCAGAACATCAAGTTCCATCGGGTTTGCTACAACCTATACGCATACCTAAATGGATATGGGATCGAGTCACCATGGATTTTGTAAGTGGTCTACCTCTCACCCAGAAGAAGCATGATGCAGTATGGGTGATAGTAGATAGATTGACGAAGTCAGAACACTTTCTGCCAGTTAGAACTGACTATTCACTAGAGAAGTTAGTAGAATTGTATATCAGTGAGATAGTTAGACTACATGGAATTCCACTTTCCATCATATCTGATCAAAACCCAAGGTTTACATCTAGATTTTGGAAGAAGTTGCATGAATCCTTGGGGACAAAACTCCACTTCAGCACAGCCTTCCATCCTCAGACGGATGGGCAATCAGAAAGAGTAATCTAGGTAAACAATTGAAACCAATTGAACTAATACAAATATTAAACTGAAATGATAATAATAACATGAAATATATGTCAGGTCCTTGAGGATATGCTGAGGAGTTGTGTTATTGAGTTTGAGGGAAGTTGGGATAGATACCTCCCACTGGCAGAATTTGCATACAACAATAGCTACCAAGCTAGCATCCAAATGGCCCCATATGAAGCATTGTATGGGAGAAAATGTAGATCTCCAGTGTGCTGGACTAAATTGGGTGAAGATAAACTAGTAGGGCCAGACCTAGTGAAACAGACTGAGGAGAAAGTAAAACTAATCAAAGCAAATCTGAAGGTTGCCTCAAACAGACATAAATCTTATGCCAACCTGAAGAGGAAAGAAATAGAATATGCGGTTGGCGACAAAGTGTTCCTCAAGGTGTCACTGTGGAAGAAGGTACTAAGATTTGCAAGAAAAGGTAAGTTAAGCCCTAGGTTCATTAGCCCATACGAAGTCATTGAACGTGTGGGTCCAGTGGCCTACAGGCTAGCTTTACCACCAGAGCTAGACAAGATCCACAATGTGTTTCACATATCTATGCTAAGAAGATACCGCTTAGATCCTTCACATATCATCTCTATGAAAGAAATTGAAGTACAATCGGATTTGACATACGAAGAAGAACCCATACGGATCCTAGCTCGGGAAGTGAAAGAGTTGAGGAATAAGCATATTCCACTGGTGAAAGTGCTTTGGAGGCACCATAACACTGAGGAGGCAACTTCGGAAAGTGAAGAGACGATGAGGCAACAGTTCCCTCAACTATTTGCATCAGGTAAATTTCAAGGACGAAATTTAAATTAGAGGGGAAGAGTTATAACACCCTCACTGTAGCAACTCCATACATTCTACTGTTCCAGTGACCGATGTCGGTCCGGACAGCTAGAACGTCCGAAAAAATATTTAAAATAAAGTGAGGAACCATAATTAACTCAAATATTAATAAGAAAAATTTAGGAAAAATTTTAGAAATAAAATACATCCAACTTAAATGAGCCGGTGCCCTAGCGATGGGTAACCTAGTGGGAAGTTGCGGTTCTCGCAACTAGGAACCCTAGACCAAGGGGAAAATTCATAAAATAATTTTTGGGACTCTAGAGAAGGGTCATTGAGGTTTCTATGGCATTAGAATGCAAACAAAATGCTTAGAAAAATTTTTCAATCGGTATAGACAATTTTGGTCTGTTAAGCCAAACGGAGGGCAATTTGGTCATTTCGCCTTCAAAGGTGACCTTTGGCCAACTTGTCCAGTTAAGTAAATAATTATTATGACACAAAATATGAATAAATATTGCTAAAAATTAAATTAAAATTAAGCAGATAAGAAAATGAAAGAAATTGGAATTTTGACATCATTATGATGTCATTAAACATCCTCCCACCCAATCAAACTTTGACACATGGCATTAACTTATTTAAAATGACTAAATGGGAGAAGAAAAGAAAGAAAAAATCAGTTCTTCTCCTTCCCATTTCCAGCCGTTTCCTCTCTTAGCCCAAAACCACCATTAAAGCTTATATAAGCTTTATAACTCACTAAATCTCACTTGAAACCCTAAGTCCACTTCAATAAAATTTTTCTATACAACTTGGCAAGGTGATTGGCTGCCAAGAAAAGCCAAGAAATTGAACTTTGTGAAGAGAGAAAATTCTGCTCCAAGTTGTAAGTGACCAAACTCTTGCTATTTTTAGTTTAATTCATGTTTAATGGCATGATATGTGTAGGAAATGTAAGAAAATGAAACAAACAAGTGTGTGTGTGCACCCTACAAGTTTAGATAGCTAGGGTTAGTTAGGGTTAGTGATTTTGCTTGATAACAAATTGTAACACCCCTACTTGTATAGCCTGGTATATTTCACTATTCCGGTGATCGGAGTCAGTTCGGACAATTAAGGGGATTAGAACCACACTTAAGACATCTAGATAAGCCATAAACACAAATAATTAGTAATTGTCAATTAGTTAAGTATAAATAAGAAAAACAGAACATAAGAAGTTAAACGAGCTGAGAGTCACAGCGATGGGTGACCTTCTCGGGAACGATTGCGAAGTCGATTTAAACTCAAATTTCGAACCGTAAAATGTGACGCCGCGATCCTTAGGACCATTACAAACACAGTGGAAAAGAGAAAATCATGAAAAAGAATTGTTAAGCCAGTCAAATAATTAGGTCAGTGATCCGGAAGAAATATGAAATTAATTACAAATCGGGTCGAACCGGCGAGGGGCAATTTGGTCAATTAACCCCAAGATTGGATTCTTGACTTAATTGTCAAATAAAATCTGAGAAAAGAAAATTTCGGAGTCGGGAATTAAATTACAGAACTAATTGAAAAATAAATGAAAAAAAAAGAAAAAAGAAAAGTTGAGTTGAAATGGGTGACATCATGCATGAAATCATGCATGATGTCATAAACACTAATAAAAAAATTAATTGGATAATTTTGGCCTTCCAAGTGGATAAAACTTGATAAAAAGAAAAAGAAAAGAAAAGAAAAAAAAAAAAAAAGAGAAGAGTGGTCTTCAACCTTGCCGCCTCACTCCCTCTCTCACCCTCTCCCTCACTTAAACCACCATTAAAGCTCATTTTAAGCTTGAGGAAACCCTAAATCCCACCCTAGAAAACTTACTTACCAACCTTAAACCTTGTTGATTTCACTTGAAAAGAAGTTTGAGCAAGAAAAGGAAAGGAAAAAAAAGAAGAGAATCGAGGAAGAGGAATTTTAAGTGAGCTAAGCAATCTAAATTGACAATTTTAGTTTATTGACTATGTTTGTGGTTTGAGTAACCTAGAAATTTATTTACAATAAAAAAAAAAAAAAAAACATTTGTGGAGGACCAAAGGGAATTTCGGCCAGCCTATGAAGGGGGATGAATTGCATGAGTTTGATTGCATTAAACTTGTTAGAATGCTTGAATGAGATGTAAGAGTATGTTAAGATGTGTTGAATCAATCAAATATAACAATTAGTGTGAATTAGGGTTTTGCACTTGGGGTTTAGGAGACAAAATTTGGAGAAATGGTGAAATGATGTGTTTGATCTAGTTTGAAGTGAGAAATAGTCATTTGTGACCAAATGAAGTGTGTTAGAAGTGTTTGAATTGAGGTTAAATTCGGATTCAATGTGGTCATGCTGTAGGTAGCAGGACCAAGGTCCCTTTGAGGGACCAAAACTAAAAATTTACAAGTCCAATTGGTATGAGACCAATTGAGAATGACAATAAACACAAAATGACACAATTTTCATCTAGGAATCATGCCCAAAAAGTGACCAAAACCTAATGAACAAATTGACCAAATCCGGAAATTCTCAGTCTGACCTGTACACACTGACCAAATGAATTTGGCCATAACTTGAGCTAGGCAGGTCTAAATGACCTGAAATTTTACTAGTGGATAGATGAGCTATAGACCTAAAACTTTCATGAAGAACACAAACCCAAATTATTCCATTAACCAAGTCATTTGGCCACCCAAATATGGTGACCTAAAACTGCTAGAACCAAAATTTGCCTAGAAAATCTGGGTTAAGTCTAATCAAACAACCATGGTTCAAATGGCTATAACTTGAGCTAAAAAACTCCAATTGGAGTGATTCAAAAAGAAGAATAAACTTAAGACAATAGGAAACATTTTCTATGAAGAAAGTTTTGACAAATTCTAACAGTAAAATGACTAATGGAACAGTGCAACTTAAGACACTAAAACTGAAAATTTACAAAGTTGCCTAAAAGACTTAGAATTTGAGTAAACAACCAAAACCAACAAATTTAGTGACCAAAATGTGGTATGTGGGTGAAGTTAGAATTTCCATACCTATTAAGCCTTAGAAAGTCAACAAATTGACTTGAATAATGTAGTGAATAGTAATCCCAAAATACAAATTTTAAAGAACGTCAAGTTTAGCACATTAGAGCTAGGTGAAAGTGAAATTAAATTTATTTTTGGATTTATACTAAGTTATGATACTGAAACACTATAAAACTGTGTGTTTTAGTGGAAAAGAATACCAGGAAGGAACCCGAGGTACCGAGTCAAGGCCAAGAGGTGACTCGCTTAAGGTTTGTGTACAACGTATAATTTTTATAAATTATCTTCTGCATATTGTTTTGAATAATTTGAAATATTGAATTGTGACATTACTATGATGAAGTATTTATGATGCTTTTGATTTAAATTGTTGAAAGTTATTTGTGTATATTTGAAATGGCAATGTTTAGTAAATTGTTAAGATAAGTTTTGAAACTACAGTGTCATGACTATATATTTGAACACCTCACTAGCATGACTAGTAGGGGTAATCAATTTTGAATTTTGATTACTTCTCTGGCTGAAGTGTTGAGGTGTGTGCCAGTAGAAGAAGAAATTGAATGGATATCCATATATTTGAGCTAGCTAGCCTTGTGATGTGACTTCTCCTTAGCCTCTGGCTATTAAGATTATATTTGTTTCGAATGGCATGATATAACTGTGGGTTTTATGAAATGTTTTTTGATACTTCGAAATGAAATTGTTTGGATTAAAATCTCATCATTCATGTTTTGTATTTAATTCTCATATTCAGTCCAATTTTTGAACAAATGTGATTTAAATTCTGCATAAAGATTATTTTAGTATGTTGTGCACCACTAAGTCCTAGTACTCAGCGATGGTTGTTATTACTGTCGATTTAGTGACTAGAGGAGACAGCAGAATGAGCTGTTGAGGATTATGGACCTACTCGCTTGAAGTTATCGGGTATATTTTATACCCTGACTGTAAAAATTTATTTTGATGTATGTAATGTACGTAAATGTATGGACATGTAAAATCGGTCTTGAGCAGCTTGTACAAAGTTTGTGTAAAGTTTGTAATAAATTTTAGTTTGGATTTTCCTAATGTAAATTTTTAGTATGATGTATATATAAATTATTTATCTTTAATGAAATATGAATGAATGAAATTGAGTGATAGTATTTTTATGATTATTAAAATTTTTGGAAATTGAGAAATGAGGATTGTTGAATTTTGAAATTTGAGAAATTGGTTGAGATTGACTATGAATTTGAAGAAGTGGTTGAAATAAATAATTGGAAGTGTTTTTTACAGGTATTTGAAGAACTATTTTCTCAAAATACAGACGGCACTCTGCCGAAATTTTTATAAAATTTACGAAAAAATAAAATGGGCCAAAAATTTTAACTAGTTGTCAACTTCGAACAAATGATTTTAATACCTATTAGAAAATGCACACCACTTATAAAAAGTAAGAAAATTGTTTTAAAATCCCTTGTAGGGTACTTAATGAGTTATCGGTAGGTGAAGTTCGATAGTTCATTAGGTATTCTACGAGATCATGTTATGCCTTATAGAGGGGTAAGGTGTGACATGTTTTAGTGGTATCAGAGCAAATTTTTGAAGTATGTTTTAACTTGAGAATTTGTGTCTTTCCTTGTTAAGTACAACTGCTCAATGTCCATATTTGTTACATACAGTGCATTACATCATAAATATGAACTAACGGAGGGAAATCTCCTTGTGTTATTTGTTCAAGAGATACCCTAACTTCAGATTGAAATGGAAGAAGGGGATAGCTCAGTCTAGCAATTTGTTGAAGCTGAGGCACAAGGGGAAGCCCCACTCTGAGAATGTCGGTGGATCAAGAGCACCACCCACAAATGCATGATTTCTGCACGGTTACCTGTGAGATGGCTGCAATGTTTCAACAAATGGCTGGGGGTATGCCTGCTCAAGCTCCACCCCAGACACCTGTGGCACAACCACTGTCTCCAGTCAGACAGTATGATAAGTTATTGAAGTATGGATCTACTCAAGTTAAGGTTACAGTGGACCCTTTAGAGGCAGAGCAATGGCTTGAAAGGATGGATAGGGTATTTAAGAAGCTGCACTACCAAGATGAACTGAAGTTTGAATACTCTGTGTCACTACTGCAAGGGGATGCATATGATTGGTGGAAGAACATCCCCCACAGCTTGGCTGAACCACCAGTATTGACTGGGATGATTTCATCAGAGAATTCAAACAAAAATATGTCCCAGACGCATATGTGGATCAAAAGTTGCAAGAATTTCTAAGTCTGAAGCAAGGGAGTAAAATATGAGAGGGAGTTCTCCCGCTTAAGCCATTATACTGGGAGTCTCCATTCTACCAGCAAGGAAAGGTGCAAGAGATTTGAGATTGGTTTGAAGCCCAGTTTAAGGATGCAAGTAGTGGGATTCAGACACAGCAATTTTTCAAAACTCATGTCTCAAGCACTTGAGTTGGAGAGAATTGAATCAAAAGCAACCCCAGTAAAAGAAAAATCAGAGAAAGCTGAGAAATCAGAAAAAGATAAGGGGGAAAAGTCAGTAGAGCCATGTTCTGGTGGTACCTCTGGAAAGAAGAAGAAATTTAGTGGACCCAGTAGGAGTCGAGGTGGAAGATTTGGAAGGGGTCGATTCTCTGAGCGAGACCCCTAGGTGCAGTCGTGATCGGCGAGGGTTCATATCCTGCCCGCCCCTGTGAGAGTTGTGGCAAGATTCATGGGGGGGAATGCTATTGGGCCACTGGAGCCTGCTTTAAATGTGGAGGCAAGGGCCATTCAGCAAAAGACTGCACTAGTGCTCCTAAATATGCTCTAGCTCCTAATACTACCAAAGGATCTATTTAGAGTCCTGCTCCCAGAGGTTCACAATCAGTTGGTAGAGGAAGAGGCAAAGGTAGAGGCACTGCTTCTGGCAATCAGGGCACTGTTGGTCAGTTAGCACAAGGAAGTGCGTCAACCAGAGTCTACACAATGAGACAGCGAGAAGAGGCTAAGACTTCTAATGATGTAGCTGGTACATTCTCTATCACTGATTAAGAAGTATTTGTGTTATTTGATCTGGGTTCAACCCACTCATATGTTAGTGCTAGCATAGTCAGTTCACTTGCTGTTCCATGTGTGCAAATGGGTTTTTAAGCGCTAGTAACTAGTCCGTTAGGACAAGAGGTCCGAGTCAACAGAATCTGTAGAGATTGTCCTTTGATGATCCAAGGACATGTTTTTTTTTCAGATTTGATTGAAATGCCCTTCAGAGATTATGATATTATCTTGGGGATAGATTGGTTAGCTAGGCAACACGCCATGATTGACTGTAGACTAAAGACAGTCACTTTTGGTCTCCCTCTGTACGGTGATGTGGTATGTGGGAGCCTTCCTCACGTAGTTAGCATGCTTTTGGGAATGAAACCTCCCAAGGGACAAATCCGTGAGGCCCACGTGCCAAAGCGGACAATACCAACTAGAGATGGATTGGGCTGTTACATGGTAATACATGGGGAGAGGCATTTACTACCATCAAACATCATTTTGACTGCACTAGCCAGAAGGATAATCAGAAAGGGGTGTGAAGCATATTTGGCACATGTGATAGACACCCAAGTGGGGAGTCCAGCACTGAGGGACATCCCTACAGTATGTGACTTTCCGGATGTGTTTCCTAATGAATTGCCAGGATTACCTCCAGAAAGAGAGGTGCAGTTTGAGATTGATGTTATGCCTAGTGTGGACCCAATCTCCATAATGCCATATAGAATGGCACTGTAACATCCCTATTTACATAGCCTGGTATATTTCACTGTTCCGGTGACCGGAGTTGGTCCGGACAATTAAGGGGATTAGAACCACACTTAAGACAACTAGAGAAGCCATAAATACAAATAATTAGTAATTGCTAATTAGTTAAGTATAAATAAGAAAAACAGAACATAAGAAGTTAAACGAGTTGAGAGTCACAACGATGGGTGACCTTTTCGGGAACGACTGCGAAGTCGATTCAAACTCAAATTTTGAACCGTAAAATGTGACACTGTGGCCCTTAAGACTATTGTGAACACAGTGGAAAAGAGAAAATCAAGAAAAGAACTATTAAGCCAGTCAAATAATTAGGTCAGGTAGCCAGAAGAAATATTGAATTATTTATAAAGCGGGTTGAACCGGTGAGGGGCAATTTGGTCAATTGACCCCGAGAGCTGACTCTTGACCTAACTGTCAAATAAAATCAAAGAAAAGAAAATTTCAGAGTCCGAAATTATATTAAAGAACTAATAGAAAAATAAATAAAAAAAAGAAAGGAAAATGAAAAAGTGAAGGGAGATGACATCATGCATGATGCCATAAATATTATAATTAATAAATTTAATTAAATTGATTTATGGTCTTCCTAAGACATAAAAAAGAAAAGAAAGGAAAAGAAAAAAAAAAGTATTCTTCTTTCCCTAAGTTGTGGCCTCACTCTCACTCTTCCTCTTCCTCACCAAAACCTCCATTAAAGCTCATTTTGAGCTTGATCAAACCCACAATTCCACCATAGAAAGTTAAACCTCCAACATTAAACATTGATTTCAAACCTTCATAGAGGACTTGACAAAAAAGAAAGAAGAAAAGAAGAAGGAAATTGGAGAATTCAAATACAAGTGGAGTTAAGCACCCTAATTTGAAAATTTTAGATTTATTAGTTGTGTTTGTAGCATAAAGCAACTTAGAAGTTAAAGAAATGAAATAAAAACAATTGTGAGGGACCAAGTTGAAATTCGGCCAGCTAGGGTTACTATGCATATGTTTGTGCTTTGATTGAATTTAATATTTTAGCCAAACTTGTATGAATGTGGTAGTGAGATTGAGATGCTTAGATTTGGTTAAATGCAAACACTTAGGGTTTAGGAGTCAAAATTTGGAGAAATTGTGAAATGAAGTGTTCGACCTAGTTTGAAGTGAGAAATGGTCATTTGTGACCAAATGAAGTGTGTTGGAAGTGTTTGAATTGAGGTTAAATTCGGATTCAATGTGGTCATGCTGCTAGGTCCCTTTGAGAGACCAAAACTGAAAATTTACAAGTCCAATTGGTAGGAGACCAATTGGGAATGAAAATAGACACTAAATGACACAATTTTCATTTGGAATCATGCCCAAAAAGTGACCAAAACCTAGTGGACAAATTGACCAAATCCGGAAATTCTCAGTTTGCCCTGTAAAAACTGACCAAATGGCTGTTTGTTCATTTGGCCATAACTTGAGCTAGGCAGGTCTAAATGACCTGAAATTTTACCAGTGGACAGTTGAGGTATAGACCTAAAACTTTCATGGAGAACACAAACCCATGGTTAAGTTGGTGACCTAAAACTGCAAAAACCACAATTTGCTCAGAAAATCTGGGTTAAGTCCAATCCGGTAGCCATGGTTCAAATGGCTGTAACTTGAGCTACAAAACTCTAATTGGAGTGATTCAAAAAGGAGAATAAACTTAAGACAATAGGGAACATTTTCTATGAAGGAAGTTCTGCCAAATTCCAACAGAAAAATGACCATTAGAACAGTGTAACTTAAGACATAAAAACTGAAAATTTGCAAATTTGCCTAAAGGACTTAGAATTTGAGAAAATGACCAAAACCAACAAGTTTGGTGACCAAAATGTGGTATGTGGGTGAAGTTGGAGTTCCCATATCTATTAAGCCTTAGAAAGTCAACAAATTGACTTGAATAGTATAGTGAATAGTAACCCCGAAATACAAATTTTAAAGAACGTCAAGTTTAGCATATATACGCTAGATAAAAGTGAATTTGAATTTATTTTTGAATTTATGCTAAGTTATGGTACTGAAACACTGTGAAACTGTGTGTTTTAGCTGAAAATGGCTCGAAAAGTCTAAAAGATTGAGTCAAGGCCTAGAGGCGACTCACGTCAGGTCTGTGCACAATAATTCTTATTTAAATATTTTATTCTTAAAAATTTGACTTCTGTGTTAATTATGTATTGTGTTGCCATTTTATGATCGCAAATATGACTTTGGGAATTGATCAGATTTTTCACAAATTATTTGATTAAATTATTTTGAATTGATTTTGTGTTCACACTTAGCATGACAGTGCATTATTATTCCTCTTCCATTTATGGGGTGAGATCAATTATTTTCCTCCCTCTCTTGTTTATCAGTTGAGGTTGTAGATCGGATGAGTACTCATTAGCTAGCTAGCCACCTCCCTCATTGATTTCGATTAGTGGGGTTGTAGATTGCTTTGTCGTGGTGTATAACGCGACATTGATCAGAAATTTTGTGTCATGGCTTAAGTTGTGCATGAATTGGCAACATTGTGTTTATTAAATTATTTGACCCAAAAATTTTGCTATAATGAGTTTTGATAATTGGTGAAATGTAATTGTGTAACATTTAAATTATGTTTTGTTAATGAATGATTTATGTATTGTATTTTAAATTTTTATTGTGCACCACTGAGTATTTTTATACTCGGCGATAGCTTATTTTGCTGACGCAGATAAGAGCAAGGAGAAAGTAGCACAGTGAGCTGCTATTGAATTGAGGACCACACTGATCTTTTTGTACGGGTATTGTTTTATACCCTTGTAGTTAATTTTGATATAAATATTGTAATGTTTTATGTATCAATGTAAAGTTGAGCAATTTTATAATAAATTGTCATAATATTAATTTTGGATTTTCTTTTGTAAATTAAAATTTGTATTTGTGAATTTCATACTATATGCACTGTGGATGGAGTTATGAAATATTTTAAGTTGATAAATTTTTGGCTGAATTGTGGAATGAATTGAATTGTGTTGACCTGAGATTATTGGAGGTTGGGAGTTGTGGAAAATTTATTGGAAGTGTTTTTCTCAGGTATTTGAAGAACTGATTTCTCAAAATATAGACGGCACTCTGCCGAAATTTTTATAAAATTTGCGAAAAAATAAAAATGGACAAAAATTTTAACTAGTTTTAAGCTTTGAATAAATGATTTTTATTCCTACCAAAATGCTCACCACTTCCAAAATATAAGAAAATACTTTTAAAATCTCTTGTAGTGTACTTAATGAATTATCGGTAGGTGAAGTTCGGTAGTTCATTAGGTATTCTACGGGATCATGTCATGCCTTACAGAGAGGTGAGGTGTGACATGTTTTAGTGGTATTAGAGCATGGTTTTACAATAAATTTTGACTATGTATGTGAATATTTCTTTGATAAGTACAACTGCTCAAGTGTCTTTAATTGATACATATAACATATTTACATCATGAATATGCACTAACGGAGGTCAACCTCCTTGTGTTTAATCTCAGGAAGTAGAAATTTTGGGAAAATGAAATGGAAGAAGGAGATCATTCCGTGGAACAATCTATTAAGGCTGAGGTTCAAGGGAAAGCCACAGCACTCCAGAACGTGAGTGGGTCAGCTATCCCAACTGCTACTCTAGCATCATAGTTTCCTGCTCAGTTTGCACAGCAGATGGCTGAATTTTTCTAGCAAATGGCGGGAAATGTGCCACCCCAAGCTGTAGCATAACCACAGCCCTCAGCTCGGCAATATGAAAAATTGACGAAATTTGAGGCCATCGAGTTTAAAGGCACTGTGGATCCACTGGAGGCAGAACAGTGGTTAGAGCGAATGGAACGGGTTTTCAGGAAGCTATAGTGTGCAAAAGAGCTAAAGTTCGAGTATTCTGTTTCTTTGTTGCAAGGGGATGGTGGAAGGCCATCCCCCATAGCCTGGTAGAACCTCCAGTCCTTACTTGGTCAGATTTTTTGAGGGAGCTTTGACAGAAGTGGGTCCCCGATGCATATGTGGATATGAAGTTATAAGAATTCCTGAGTTTGGAACAAGGGGACAGAACTATAGCATAATATGAGAGAGACTTGTCTCGACTGAGCCACTACACTGGAAGCTTAGTCTCCACCCCCAGAGACAGATGTAAGAGGTTTGAGTCCGGGTTAAGGCCGAATCTAAGGATGCAAGTTGTGGGATTCAAACACCAAAATTTTTCTGCGCTGATTTCACAGGCACTGGAACTGGAAAGTATAGAATTAGAAGTGGCAGTGAAGAAAGGTACACAAGAGAAAGAGAAGATTGAAAAGACCACTGGACAAGCATCTGAGAGTGGTTCAGGGAAGAGGAAACAGTTTGGAGGATCTAGCTCCCGTAGATCTGGCAGAGGCAGATTCTCTGGCCAAAGACCACCCCGGTCTCGTCAACAAACCCAGTAAGCACCCCGAGGAGCTCTATCAGTACGGCAGTGTGAAACTTGTGGTAGAACACATGGTGGGGTTTGTTTTAAGGCCACCAGTGCATGTTTTAACTATGGAGGAAGCAAACATTTTGCTAAGGATAGTACTAGTCCGCGCTTGTCTGGACCTTCTGCTACATCTGAAGGATCAGCCCAAGTCTCTGCACCTAGAGGATCACAGCCAACTGGTAGAGGTAGAGGCAGAGGTAGGGGTCCTGGTAACACTCCTGGAAGTCAAAACACTGTTAACCAGCCAGTATCCAATGGCGCACCAATCAGAGTGCATACCATGCATTAGAGGGAGGAGGCTGAAACATCAGACGTAGTAGTTAGTATTTTCTCCATCCTTGACCAAGATATACATGTGTTATTTGATCCTGGCTCCACACATTCGTATGTTAGTGCTAGTGTAATGTGTTCTACTGCTGTTCAGTGTGTACCAATGGACTATGATGTGCTAGTAACTAGTCCATTAGGCCAAGAGGTCAGGGTAAATAGACTATATAGGGACTGTCCTTTGGTGATCCAAGGACACACTTTTCTGTCTGATTTGATTGAAAAGCCCTTCAGAGATTATAACATTATCTTGGGCATGGATTGGTTAGCTAGGCATCATGCGATGATTGACTGTAAACTGAAGACAGTCACTTTTGGTCTCCCTTTGTACGGTGATGTGGTAATACATGGGGAGAGGCAATTATTGCCTTCAAACATCATTTCAGCTGCACTAGCCAAAAAAATGATTAGGAAGGGGTGTGAGGCGTACTTGGCACATGTGATAGATACCCAAGTGGACAGTCCAGCACTGAGGGACATTCCTACTATATGTGACTTTCCGGATGTATTTCCTGATGAATTACCAGGATTAACTTCAGAAAGAGAAGTGCAGTTTGAAATTCATGTTATGCCTGGTGTGGACCCAATCTCTATAACACCATATAGAATGGCACTAGAAGAATTAAAAGAATTGAAAGTGCAGTTGCAAGAGCTGCTTGACAAGGGCTTCATCTGCCCTAGTGTGTCACCTTGAGGAGCGCCAGTGTTGTTTATAAAGAAGAAAGATGGCACTCTCCGGTTATGCATTGACTATCGACAATTGAATAAGGTGACAATAAAGAACAGATACCCATTGCCCCGCATTGATGACTTATTTGATTAGTTAAGGGGTGTAGTTGTGTTCTCCAAAATTGACCTGAGATCAGGTTATTATCAGTTGAAAGTACAAGAGCAGAGTATTTCTAAAACTACCTTTAGAACCTGCTATGGCCACTATGAGTTCTTGGTCATGCCATTCGGGTTAACTAATGCTCCGGCTGCTTTTATGGATATGATGAACACTATCTTCAGACCATACCTCGACCAGTTTGTTGTGGTATTTATAGATGATATATTGGTCTATTCGAGGAGTGCAGAAGAGCATGATAGACATCTGCGGATTGTACTGCAAACTTTGAGGGAGAAACAGCTATATGCCAAATTGTCGAAGTGTGAATTTTGGCTGAAGGAAATATCTTTCTTGGGGCATGTAGTATCAGAAGAGGGCATCAAGGTAGATCCAAGTAAGATTGAAGCTGTATTTAATTCAAGGCCACCCATAAATGTCACAGAGATTCGTAGTTTTCTGGGTTTAGCTAGATACTACCATCAATTTGTGAAGGGATTTTCCATGTTGGCATCTCCCTTGACCAAGCTGCTTAGAAATGATGTGAAATTTCAGTGGACAGATAAATGCCAACAGAGTTTTGATGAATTGAAGAGATGTTTGACTGAGGCTCCAGTCCTGACTTTACCTACACCGGGTAAAGAATATATAGTTTACAGCAATGCTTCTCACAATGGGTTAGGTTGTGTGTTGATGCAAGATCGGAATGTCATTGCCTATGCATCACGCCAGCTAAAATCACATGAGAGGAATTATCCAACACATGATTGAGAGCTTGCAGCTATTGTGTTTGCTCTTAAGATTTGGAGACATTATTTGTATGGGGAGAAGTGCTACATCTACACAGATCATAAGAGTTTGAAGTATTTGGGCACCCAGAAAGAGTTGAATTTGAGACAGAGGAGATGGTTAGAATTGATAAAAGACTATAATTGTCTGATAGACGATCAGCCAGGGAAAGCTAATGTGGTGGTTGACGCCTTAAGTCGCAAGACTATGGCAAGTCTGCTGGTTACTCCTTTGTCTATGGTACATGAGTTGTGATCATTACATGCCAGCTTAGAGATTAATGATGAGGGGCAAACGGTAGTTACATGGCGTGTACAGCCAGTGTTGATCGATCAGATTTGAATGGCTACTCAGAATGATCAGAAGTATCAGAGGCTGTTGGAAGAAGTCCAACAGGGCAAGAAACCAGAATTCTCAATAAGAGATAATGGTCTATTGCTACACCAGGGCAGAATGTGTGTTCCTAATGATGTTCATTTAAGGCAGATCATTTTGAAGAAAGCACATGAGTCTCCTTTTGCCATGCACCCTGGTGGTACAAAAATGTATAGAGGGCTAAAGGAGCATTAATGGTGGATGGGTATGAAAAGAAATGTGGCAGAATTTGTTTCCAAATGCCTAACTTGTCAGCAAGTGAAGGCAGAACACCAAGTACCAACTGGGTTATTACATCCAGTACCAGTGCCAGAATGGAAATGGGAGAGAATAACTATGGATTTTGTGATGGGACTTCAAAGGACACAGAAGAGTCGTGATGCAATATGGGTCATTATTGACAGACTGACCAAGTCTGCTCATTTTCTGCTAGTTCGGATGGACTATAGTTTAGAATGATTGGCTAAGTAATACATTGATGAGATTGTGAGACTTCATGGAGTGCCAATATCCATTGTATCAGACAGAGATCCTAGGTTCACTTCTAGATTCTGGGGTAGTCTTCAGAGAGCCATAGGAACTAGATTGAACTTCAGTATTGCATTCCACCCACAGACAGATGGCCAATCTGAGAGGGTAATTCAGATCTTGGAGGACATGCTACGGGCTTGTGTGATTGAATTTGAGGGCAGTTGGGACACACACTTGCCTTTGATTGAGTTTTCTTATAACAATAGCTACCAATCAAGCACTGGGATGCCTCCATATGAAGCTTTGTATGGCAAAAAATGTAAAACCCCATTGTGTTGGGATGACGTGGGTGAAAGAAAGATGATTGGACCTGAAATTGTTTAGCAAACAGAGGAAAAGATCAGGGTGATCAGAGATCGACTTAAGACTGCATCAGACCGTCAGAAGTCCTACATTGATCTGAAGACAAGGGATATTGAGTATGCAGTAGGTGAGAAAGTATTCCTCAAGGTTTCTCCTTGGAAGAGAATTATGAGATTCGGTAGAAAGGGGAATCTAAGTCCTCGTTTCATTAGACCATATGAGGTTCTGGAAAAAGTGGGTCCTTTGGCATATCGATTGGCACTACCCCCAGAGTTGGAGAAGATACATAATGTCTTCCATGTGTCTATGTTTAGGAGGTATCGATCAGATCCATCTCATGTACTACCAGTAGAGGAAATTGAAGTGAATCCAGACCTCACATATGAAGAGGAACTCATAGAGATTCTGGCTTATGAGGTGAAGCAGCTACGGAACAAGTAGATACCATTGGTAAAAGTGCTATGGAACCATCATTCGAGCCAGGAGGCTACTTGGGAATGAGAGGATGACATGAGGAGACAACACCCATAGCTGTTTAGAGATTAATACCAGGTAAAATTACGAGACGAAATTTATTTTAAGGGGGGGGAGAATTGTAACACCCCTATTTGCATAGCCTAGTATATTTCACTATTCCGATGACCGGAGTTGGTCCGGACAATTAAAGGGATTAGAACCACACTTAAGACAACTAGAGAAGCCATAAATACAAATAATTAGTAATTGCAAATTAGTTAAGTATAAATAAAAAAAACAGAACATAAGAAGTCTAACGAGCCGAGAGTCACAACGATGAGTGACCTTCTTGGGAACGACTGTGAAGTCGATTTAAACTCAAATTTCGAACCGTAAAATGCCACGTTGCGGTCCTTAAGACTATTTTGAACACAGTGGAAAAGAGAAAATCACGAAAAAGAACTGTTAAGCCAGTCAAATAATTAGGTCAGGGAGTCGGAAGAAATATTAAATTATTTGCAAACCGGGTTGAACCGACGAGGGGCAATTTGGTCAATTGACCTCGAGAGCTGACTCCTGACCTAACTGTCAAATAAAATCAGAGAAAAGAAAATTTTTGAGTTTGGAATTAAATTAAAAAACTAATAGAAAAATAAATAAAAAAAGAAAGGAAAATGAAAAAGTGAAGGGAGATGACATCATGCATGACATCATGCATGATGCCATAAATATTATAATTAATAAATTTAATTAAATTGATTTATGGTCTTCCTAAGGCATAAAAAAGAAAAGAAAAGAAAATAAAAGAAAAAATAAAAGTCTTCTTCTTTTTTCCCTAGGTTGCCGCCTCACTCTCACTCTCCCTCTCTATCTTCTTCACCAAAACCTCTATTAAAGTTCATTTTGAGCTTGATCAAACCCACAATTCCACCATAGAAAGTTAAACCTCCAACATTAAACATTGATTTCAAGCCTTGATAGAGGACTTGACAAAAAAAGAAAGAAGAAAAGAAGAAGGAAATTGGAGAATTCAAATCCAAGTGGAGGTAAGTACCCTAATTTGAAAATTTTAGATTTGTTAGTTGTGTTTGTAGCTTAAAGTAACTTAGAAGTTAAAGAAATGAAATAAAAACAATTGTGAGGGACCTAGTTGAAATTCGGCCAGCTAGGGTTACGATGCATATGTTTGTGTTTTGATTGAATTTAATATGTTAGGCAAGCTTGTATGAATGTGGTAGTGAGATTGAGATGCTTAGATTTGGTTAAATGCAACAATTTAGTGAGTTAGGGTTTTGAACACTTAGGGTTTAGGAGTCAAAATTTGGAGAAATGGTGAAATGAAGTGTTTGACCTAGTTTGAAGTGAGAAATGGTCATTTGTGACTAAATGAAGTGTGTTGGAAGTGTTTGAATTGAGGTTAAATTCGGATTCAATGTGGTCATGCTGGTCCTTTTGAGGGACCAAAACTGAAAATTTACAACTCCAATTGGTATGGGACAATTGAGAATGAAAATAGACACTAAATGACACAATTTTCATTTAGGAATCATGCCCAAAAAGTGACCAAAACCTAGTGAACAAATTGACCAAATCCGGAAATTCTCAGTCTGCCCTGTACAAACTGACCAAATGAATAGTGTTTGTTCATTTGGCCATAACTTGAGCTAGGCAGGTCTAAATGACCTAAAATTTTACCAGTGGACAGTTGAGGTATAGACCTAAAACTTTCATGTAGAATACAAACTCAAATTATGCCATTAACCAAGTCATTTGGCCACCCAAAATTGGTGACCTAAAATTGCCAGAACCAAAATTTGCCCAGAAAATCTGGGTTAAGTCCAATCTAGCAGCCATGGTTCAAATGGCTGTAACTTGAGTTAAAAAACTCCAATTGGAGTGATTCAAAAAGGAGCATAAACTTAAGACAATAGGGAACATTTTCTATGAAGGAAGTTCTGCCAAATTCTAACAGAAAAATGACCAATGGAACAGTGTAACTTAAGACACCAACTCTGAAAATTTGCAAATTTGCCTAAAGGACTTAGAATTTGAGAAAATGACCAAAACCAACAAGTTTGGCAACCAAAATGTGGTATATCGGTGAAGTTGGAGTTCCCATACCTATTAAGCCTTAGAAAGTCAACAAATTGACTTGAATAGTATAGTGAATAGTAACCCCAAAACACAAATTTTAAAGAACGTCAAGTTTAGCGTATATAAGCTAGATAAAAGTGAATTTGAATTTATTTTTGGATTTATGATAAGCTATGGTACTGAAACACTGTGAAACTGTGTGTTTCAGCTGAAAAAGGCTCGGAAAGTCTAAAAGACTGAGTCAAGGACTAGAGGTGACTCACGTCAGGTCTGTGCACAATAATTCTTATTTAAATATTTTATTTTTTAAAATTTGACTTTTGTGTTAATTATGCATTGTGTTGCCATTTTATGATCGCAAATATGACTTTGGCAATTGATTAATTTCTCATAAATTATTCGATTAAATTGTTTTGAATTAATTTTGTATTCACACTTAGCATGACAGTGCCTTATTATTCCTCCTCCATTTATAAGGTGAGATCGATTATTTTCCTCCCTCTCTGGTTTACCAGTTGAGGTTGTAGATTGGATGAGTACGCATTAGCTAGCTCCCTCATTGATTTCGATTAGTGGGGTTATAGATTGCTTTGTCATGGTGTACAACATGACATTGATCGGAAATTTTGTGTCATGGCATAAGTTGTGTATGAATTGGCAACACTGTGTTTATTAAATTATTTGATCTAAAAATTTTGCTATAGTGAGTTTTCATAATTAGTGAAATGTAATTGTGCAACATTTAAATTGTGTTTTGTTAATGAATGATTTATGTATTATATTTTAAATTTTTATTGTGCACCACTGAGTATTTTTATACTCAGCAATAGCTTATTTTGTTGTTGCAGATAAGAGTAAGGAGAAAGCAGCACAGTGAACTACTATTGAATTGAGGACCACACTGATCTTTTTGTACGGGTATTGTTTTATACCCTTGTAGTTAATTTTGATGTAAATATTGTAATGTTTTATGTATCAATGTAAAGTTGAGCAGTTTTATAATAAATTGTAATAATATTATTTTGGATTTTTTTTTTGTAAATTAAAATTTGTATTTGTGAATTTCATACTATATGCATTGTGGATGGAGTTATGAAATATTTTAAGTTGATAAATTTTTAGTTAAATTGTGGAATGAATTGAATTGTGTTGACTTGAGATTATTTGGAGGTTGGGAGTTGTGGAAAATTTATTGGAAGTGTTTTTCTCAAGTATTTGAAGAACTGTTTTCTCAAAATACAGACGGTACTCTGCCGAAATTTTTATAAAATTTACGAAAATATAAAAATGGACAAAAATTTTTACTAGTTTTAAGTTTTGAATAAATGAATTTAATTCCTACCAAAATGCTCACCACTTCCAAAATGTAAGAAAATACTTTTAAAATCCCTTATAGTGTACTTAATGAATTATCGGTAGGTGAAGTTCGGTAGTTCATTAGGTATTCTACGGGATCATGTTATGCCTTACAGAGGGGTGAGGTGTGACAGGCACCAGCATAATTGAAAGAGTTGAAAGTACAGTTGCAAGAGCTACTTGACAAGGGCTTTATCCGCCCTATTGTGTCACCTTGGGGAGCGCCAGTGTTGTTTGTAAAAAAGAAGGATGGCACTCTCCAATTATGCATTGACTATCGACAGTTAAATAAGTTGACAATAAAGAATAGATATCCATTGCCCCGTATTAATGACTTGTTTGATCAGTTAAGGGGTGCAGTTATGTTCTCCAAAATTGCCCTGAGATCAGGTTATTATCAACTGAAAGTACAAGAGCAGAGTATTCCTAAAACTGCCTTCAGAACCCGCTATGGCCATTATGAGTTTTTGGTCATGCCATTTGGGTTAATTAATGATCCGGCTACTTTTATGGATCTGATGAACACTATCTTCAGACCATACCTCGACCAGTTTGTTTTGGTATTTATAGATGATATATTGGTCTATTCGAGGAATGCAGAAGGGCATGATAGACATCTGCAGATTATACTGCAGACTTTGAGGGAGAAACAACTATACGCCAAATTATCGAAGTGTGAATTTTAGCTGAAGGAAATATCTTTCTTGGGGCATGTAGTATCAGAAGAGGGCATCAAGGTAGATCCAAGTAAGATTGAAGCTGTCCTTAATTGGAGGCCACCCAAAAATATCACAGAGATTCATAGTTTTCTGGGTTTAGCTGGATACTACCATAGATTTGTGAAGGGATTTTCCATGTTGGCATCTCCACTGACCAAGCTGCTTAGGAAAGATGTAAAATTTCAGTGGACGAATAAATGCCAACAGAGTTTCTATGAATTGAAGAGATGTTTGACTGAAGCTCCAATCCTGACTTTACCTACTCCGGGTAAAGAATACACAGCATATAGTGATGCTTCTCACAATGGGTTAGGCTGTGTATTGATGCAAGATTGAAATGTCATTGCCTATGCATCACGCCAGCTAAAACCGCATGAGAGGAATTATCCGACACATGACTTGGAGCTTGCAGCTATTGTGTTTGTTCTTAAGATCTGGAGGCACTATTTGTATGGGGAGAAATGCTACATCTACATAGATCATAAGAGTTTGAAGTATTTGAGCACCCAGAAAGAGTTGAATTTGAGACAAAGGAGATGGTTAGAGTTGATAAAAGACTATGATTGTCTGATAGACTATCAATCAGGGAAAGCTAATGTTGTGGCTGATGCCTTAAGTCGCAAGACTATGTCAAGTCTACGGGTTACTCCTTTGTCTATGGTACATGAATTAAGATCATTACATGCCAGCTTAGAGATTAATGATGAGGGACAGACAGCAGTTGCATGGCATGTACAGCCAGTATTGATTGATAAGATCAGAATGGATGCTCAGAATAATGAAAGGTATCAGAAGCTGTTGGATGAAGTCAGGTAGGTAAGAAACCAGAATTCTCAATAAGAGATGATGGTCTACTATTACACCACGACAGAATATGTGTTCCTAATGATGTTGATTTGAGGCAGACCATATTGAAGGAAGCACATGAGTCTCCTTTTGCCATGCACCCTGGTGGCATAAAAATGTATAAGGGGCTAAAGGAGCATTACTGGTGGATGGGTATGAAAAGAGATGTGGCAGAGTTTGTTTCCAAATGCCTAACTTGTCAGCAAGTAAAGGCAGAGCATCAAGTACCTACTGGGTTGTTACATCCACTACCAGTACCAGAATGGAAATGGGAGATAATAACGATGGATTTTGTGATGGGACTTCCGAGGACACAAAAGAGTCATGATGTAGTTTTGGTCATTATTGACAGACTGACTAAGTCTGCTCATTTTCTGCCAATCTGGATGGACTATAGTTTACAAAGATTGGCCAAGTTGTACATTGATGAAATTGTGAGACTGCATGGAGTGTCAGTATCCATCATATCAGACAGAGATCCTAGGTTCACTTCTAGATTCTGGGGTAGTCTTCAGAGAGCCCTAGGAACTAGATTGAACTTCAGTACTGCATTCCACCCATAGACAGATGGCTAATCTGAGAGGGTAATTCAGATCTTGGAGGATATGCTACGGGCTTGTGTGATTGAGTTTGAGGGCAGTTGGGACACACACTTGCCTTTGATTGAGTTTGCTTACAACAACAGCTACCAATCAAGCATTGGGATGCCTCCATATGAAGCTTTGTATGGTAGAAAATGTAGAACCCCGTTGTGTTGGGATGACGTGGGTGAAAGAAAGATGATTAGACCCGAAATTGTTTAGCAAACTGAGAAGAAGATCATGGTGATCGAGATCGACTTAAGACTATATCAGACCATCAGAAGTCCTACATTGATTTAAAGAGAAGAGATATTGAGTATGCAGTGGGTGAGAAAGTATTCCTTAAGGTTTCCCATTGGAAGAGAATTATGAGATTCGGCAGAAAGGGGAAACTGAGTCCTCGTTTCATTGGGCCATATGAGGTTCTGGAAAGAGTGAGTCCTTTGGCATATCGTTTAGCGCTACCTCCAGAGTTGGAGAAGATACATAATGTCTTCTATGTGTTTATGTTGAGGAGGTATCGATCAGACCCATCTCATGTACTACCAGTAGAAGAAATTGAAGTGAATCCAGACCTCACATATGAAGAAGAACCCATAGAGATTCTGCCTTATGAGGTGAAGCAGCTACGAAACAAGCAAATACTGTTAGTGAAAGTGCTGTGGAACCATCATTAAGGCCAGGAGGCTACATGGGAATGAGAGGAGGACATGAGGAGACAGCACCCACAGCTGTTTAGAGATTAATACTAGGTAAAATTTCGAGACGATATTTATTTTAAGGGGAGGGGGGGGGAATTATAACACCTCTACTTGTATAGCCTCGTATATTTCACTATTCCGGTGACCAGAGTTGGTCCGGAAAATTAAGGGGATTAGAACCACACTTAAGACAACTAGATAAGCCATAAACACAAATAATTAGTAATTGTCAATTAGTTAAGTATAAATAAGAAAAACAGAACATAAGAAGTTAAACGAGCCGAGAATCACAGCGATGGGTGACCTTCTCGGGAACAACTATGAAGTCTATTTAAACTCAAATTTCGAACTGTAAAATGTGACGTCGTGGTCCTTACGACCATTACAAACATAGTGGAAAAGAGAAAATCGTGAAAAAGAATTGTTAAGCCAGTCAAATAATTAGGTCAGGGATCTGGAAGAAATAAGGAATTAATTGCAAACCGGGTCAAACCAGCGAGGGGCAATTTGGTCAATTAACCCCGAGATCAGACTCCGGACTTAATTGTCAAATAAAATCGGAGAAAAAAAACTTCAGAGTCGGGAATTAAATTACAAAACTAATGGAAAAATAAATGAAAAAAAAAAGTAAAAAGAAAATTTGAGTTGAAATGGGTGACATCATGCATGATGTCAAAAACACTAATAAAAAAAATGGATAATTTTGATCCTCCAAGTGGATAAAACTTGATAAAAAGAAAAAGAAAAGAAAAGCCAAAAAAAAAAAAAAAGAGAAGAGTGGTCTTCAACCTTGTCGCCTCACTCCCTCTCTCACCCTCTCCCTCACTTAAACCACCATTAAAGCTCATTTTGAGCTTGAGGAAACCCTAAATCCCAGCCTAGAAAACTTACATACCAACCTTAAAACTTGGTAATTTCCCTTGAAAAGAAGTTTGAGCAAGAAAAGGAAAGGAAAAAAAAGAAGAGAATTGAGGAAGAGGAATTTCAAGTGAGGTAAGCAATCTAAATTGACAATTTTAGTTTATTGACTATGTTTGTGATTTGAGCAACCTAGAAATTTATTTACAATTAAAAGAAAACATTTGTGGAGGACCAAAGGGAATTTCGGCCAGCCTATGAAGGCGGATGAATTGCATGAGTTTGATTGCATTAAACTTGTTAGAATGCTTGAATGAGATGTAAGAGTATGTTAAGATTTGTTGAATCAATCAAATGTAACAATTAGTGTGAATTAGGGTTTTGCACTTAGGGTTTAGGAGACAAAATTTGGAGAAATGGTGAAATGATGTGTTTGACCTAGTTTGAAGTGAGAAATGGTCATTTGTGACCAAATGAAGTGTGTTAGAAGTGTTTGAATTGAGGTTAAATTCCGATTCAATGTGGTCATGCTGCAGGCAGTAGGACCAAGGTCACTTTGAGGGACCAAAAATTAAAATTTACAAGTCCAATTGGTGTGAGACCAATTGGGAATGAAAATAGACACAAAATGACATAATTTTCATTGAGGAATTATGCCTAAAAAGTGACCAAAACCTAGTGAACAAATTGACCAAATCCGGAAATTCTCAGTCTAACCTGTACAAACTGACTTTGTTCATTTGGCCATAACTTGAGCTAGGCAGGTCTAAATGACCTGAAATTTTACCAGTTGACAGACGAGATATAGACCTAAAACTTTCATGAAGAACCAAAACCCAAATTATGCCATTAACCAAGTCATTTGGCCACCCAAATTTGGTGACCTAAAACTGCCAGAACCAAAATTTGCCCAGAAAATCTGGGTTAAGTCTAATCCGGCAGCTATGGTTCAAATGGCTATAACTTGAGCTACAAAACTCCAATTGGAGTGATTTAAAAAGGAGAATAAACTTAAGACAATAGGGAACATTTTCTATGGAGAAAGTTTTGACAAATTCTAACAGTAAAATGACCAATGGAATAGTGCAACTTAAGACACTAAAACTGAAAATTTATAAAGTTGCCTAAAAGACTTAGAATTTGAGTAAACAACCAAAACCAACAAATTTAGTGACCAAAATGTGGTATGTGGGTGAAGTTGAAATTCTCATACCTATTAAGCCTTAGAAAGTCAACAAACTGACTTGAATAGTGTAGTAAATAGTAACCCCAAACCACAAATTTTAAAGAACGTCAAGTTTAGCACATTAGAGATAGGTGAAAGTGAAATTAAATTTATTTTTGGATTTATGCTAAGTTATGATGCTGAAACATTGTGAAACTGTGTGTTTCAGAGGAAAAGAATGCCGGGAAGGAACCCGAGGTATCGAGTCAAGGCCAATAGGCGACTCGCTTAAGGTTTGTGCACAACGTATAATTTTTGTAAATTATTTTCTGCATTTTGTTTTGAATAATTTGAAATATTGAATTGTGACATTACTATGATGAAGTATTTATCATGCTTTTGATTTAAATTATTGAAAGATATTTATGTATATTTGAAATGACTATGTTTAGTAAATTGCTAAGATAAGTTTTAAAACTACAGTGTCATGATCTTATATTTGAACACCTCACTAGCATGACTAGTGGGGGTAATCAGTTTCGAATTTTGATTCCTTCTCTAGCTGAAGTGTTGAAGTGTGTGCCAGTAGAAGAAAAAATTGAATGGATATCCATATATTTGAGCTAGCTAGCCTTGTGATGTGACTTCTCCTTAGACTCTGGCTATTGAGATTATATTTGTTTCGAATGGCATGATATAACTGTGGGTTTTATGAAATGTGTTTTGATAGTTCGAAATGAAATTGTTTAGATTAAAATCTCATAATTCATGTTTTGTATTTAATTCTCATGTTCAATCCAATTTTTGAATAAATGTGATTTAAATTCTGCATAAAAATTACTTTAGTATGTTGTGCACCACTGAGTCCTAGTACTCAGCGATGGCTGTTATTGCTGTCGCAGATTTAGAGACTATAGGAGCAGCAGACTGAGCTGCTGAGGATTGAGGACCTACCTGCTTGAAGTTATCGGATATATTTTATACCATGACTGTAAAAATTTATTTTGATGTATGTAATGTACGTAAATGTATGGACATATAAAATCGGTCTTGAGCAGCTTGTACAAAGTTTCTATAAAGTTTGTAATAAATTTTAGTTTGAATTTTCCTAATATAAATTTTTAGTATGATGTATATATAAATTGTTTATCTTTAATGAAATATGAATGAATGAAATTGAGTGATAGTATTTTTATGATTATTGGAATTTTTGGAAATTGAAAAATGAGGATTGTTGAATTTTGAAATTTGAGAAATTGTTTGAGATTGACTGTAAATTTGAAGAAGTGGTTGAAATAAATAATTGGAAGTGCTTTTTACAGGTATTTGAAGAACTATTTTCTCAAAATACAGACGGCACTCTGTCAAAATTTTTATAAAATTTACAAAAAAAATAAAATGGACCAAAAATTTTAAGTAGTTTTCAAATTTGAATAAATGATTTTAATACCTGTTAGAAAATGCTCACCACTTATAAAAAGTAAGAAAATTATTTTAAAATCCCTTGTAGGGTACTTAAGGAGTTATCGGTAAGTGAAGTTCGGTAGTTCATTAGGTATTCTATGGGATCATGTTATGCATTACAGAAGGTAAGGTGTGACACAAAGTGTTGATGAGCAGCCCTTAGTGCTAAATGCATGATTGAACTTAGTTGTGTAGGTGAAATGCAAAAATTAGGCATGTATGAACATGGAAAAATATGGACACTTAAATGGAAAAATATGGACACTTAACAACATTAGGGTTTGCTCAAATGATGGTTCGTTAACCTTGTAATGGTCAATTAGTGACCATTTGAATGTGTATAATGAGTAAATGAAGTGAGTTAAGGCTTGGCATTTATGTATGGGTGAGCTGCCTTGGCTGACCTGCAGGACTGACCATGAGTTCAGTAGGTTTGGGCAGTTATAAATGGAGTTGTAGAGGTTCAATTGGTGCAAGGCCAATTGGAAATTAAACTAGACACATAATGGCACAACTTTGGTATAGAAACCCTACCCAGAAAACCAAACCAAGGTGACCTAAAAATTGCCCTAATCTGGGTGACTTGCATTCTGCCTGGGCAAAATGACTAAATGAATAGTATCTATTCATTTGGTCATAACTTAGTGTAGAAAGGTCCAATTGACCTAAAATTTTACCAACAGAAAGCTGAGACATAGACCTAAAACTTTCATGAAGAACACAAATCCAAATTCTGATCATAACCTAGTCAAATTGCCAACCAAACTTAGGTTACCAAATCTGGCAGAACCAGTTTTGCCCAGAATTTTGGATTCTGTCTAATCCGTCCAGTTATGGTGTTTAGGCCATAACTTGAGTTACAAAACTCCAAATGGAGTGATTCGAAAAAGGAAATGTAACTAGACACAATAAGGAAAAACTTTCATGAAGACAACTTTGCCAAATTCCTACTGTACAAATGACCAATGGAACAGTAAACATAAGGCTTGAAATCTGAAAATTGTGAATAATTAACACTAAGCTTAGAAATGCTATTGGCCACCAATACCAACAATTTTAGAATGTAAAATGTGGTATGTTGAGAGTATTAGAACCAATGTACCTATTGTCTATGCATAAGTTAACATTTTAGTTGACTAATAAAATGAATAGTAACACTTAAACTTAAATTTCAAGAATTGTACAATTTAAAAATGTAACATGCCCTAGTACACCTAGCAAGATTGGTTTGGATAGGTTGGCATGCCAATAGGGTTCAGTTAACAGTACTGCACATGGCATTATGCCATTCTGTGATTTTATGGCTTTTAGCCATTCTGATATTGTGATGATACTTGGCCTTGTGCCTAATATTTATTACAGCTCATTAGCTATTCTGTTGCACACCGGGAGATACATATGTGACCGATGGTGTGACGACCCGAGGTACTTGATACCTAGTGCCAGTTTACCCGTTTATCCAGTCCAATCATCCAGTATAGGTTACTTGGGCAACCAAAAATGAAAGTGAATAAATTTAATGAAATTATGAATATAACAAGTACAAAATAAATAAGATTATCAATAATGATCGAAAAATTATCTGCATAAGACATTAAAACATGCACTGCATATTTATTTTTTGTTATTTCTTTTTATTCTATTATTGGCACCGATAACCATTATTGCTTACCGCGTTGCTTTTTGCCACGCGTAGGTTCTGGAGAGAACGATAGAGAGCCCAGTAGACCACAGACTGGGTGAGATCATCTACAGCTCTGCATAGTGTCCGTGTCACCTCACCGTCATCAGTGCATTGGTAGGATACTAGGTTTTATTTTGGTATTTTGTAATTAACTTTTATTTTCTCATGTGTAATTAAGATTTATGTTGTAACACCCCGAAATTTTAATTTTTATGAGCATTTTGATATTTTAATTTTATTTAAATTTTAGGAATTTTTTTGAGATTTTTCGGATTTTAAAAATCGAGTTCGATTTTCCGAAAATATAAACTTTGCTGATTTTTAAAAATTAATTTAAAGACCACGTGGCAAAACTAAAAATATATTTGGAGTCTACGTATTTTTCTGAGTTTTATGGAATTTTTTTCGGAATTTTTGGACCTCGTTTTCGGTCCCGAGGCAGAGTAAAAATTCAAAATTTTGTATCCTGAATCGAACCGGCCGAATCAAACCGGACCGGATCGGACCGGTCGAATCGGACCGGCCCTTCTCCTTCTTCCTTTTTCTTTCCCCGCGCGCGCGTCCCTCTCCCTTTTCTCTCTCGTTTCTCTCTCCTCCCCTCCCCTGCCGCCGGCCAGCCGCCTCCCCTGCGTCCTCCCCTCGCCGGCGCCGCCTCCCAGCCATCCTGGCCGGTAGCGACCACGAGCAGGCGCGCGCGATCTCCCCTGCGCGGCCGACTTCCTCGGCCAAATCCGGCCGATCCGGCCACCAATTGGACCGAGTCTTGTGTCCAAAATCATCTACTCGGCGAGAGCTTTCCATAGACACCAAGAACGCCAAAATCCATCGAGCGGATTGTCCGATTTTTTGCTCGGGAAGATTTTAGCCCATTTCGACTTTTGGGCTAGATTTCTTGAAAACCGTGAATCCCACGAGAAAACCGAGGCCACCAACACGCTCCATTCGTCGAGAGCTTCGCAACGACATAAATTTCGAATTTTTCCGACACCGTTTTTCGGTGGGTCCCACGGAACTTCGCAGTGTTTTTCCGAGCATTTAATGAGCTTAGAAAATTCTGAAAAATTTATGTACTAACCCCCGTGTTATGGGCTTCGTGTAGGTATCCTCGATTCGCGGAAATTCGACGATTGGCCAAGTTCGCAAATTTGGGCGGACAAACCCGTTCTGGAAAAGTCTCGAATTGGACCGAGGTTTTGGCTAGCCCCATTTTCGACGTCGAGCGCGTTCCCGAAGTCAGAATCGGCAAAGGTAAACCCGAACCTTGCTTTTTCGTAATTTTCTAGTGCTTAAATAGGATTAAAAATCCATAAAATATTCGTGGTAGCTTAGAAAATTACGATTTTTTTTGCAATAGCTTAGTAATATTGCTAAGGACCGCGGGGCAAAGTTTTATAATTTTTAGAGCTTGTTTGGGCAGTTTTTGCAAAATGATCAATAATAAGGACTAAATTGAAATTTTGCGTATTGTGATGGGTGATTGATTTGATGGGCCCAGGAGGGGCTGTGTGATATGATTGAACTGTTGATATATGGATTGTGAATATAGAATTGCGTTTTTAGCCCTTTTGCAGGTTGGGTAGGTCCTAGGTATAGGGGAGACTCTGCCGGATTTTCGGTACGACTTAGGACGTAATTGGTCTTTTCTTTGTTTGTGTTGAGTCAGATTGTATTAAATAAATGTAATATGATTGTCAGGTGAGCCGGGACAGCCTTCTTCCTCCGCCCAGCCGCCACAGTAATTTGTCGTCAAGTCTGTGAGTAAAATATTAATTTTAATTGTAATTTCGATATTATTATATGTTCAGCATGCCCATGCATCACTTATATGCATATATTTATGTAGTTAAACTCTAGGCATGAATTATGTTGCATTCTTAACTGTTAACGTGCCATGAATGTTGTTGTGGTAATTTGGAGCAGTGTGCGTGCGTTGGCGTGCGTGTGATGTGGTGTGGACTATGGATAGGGCCAGGCGATCCACGGCTTGAGTAATTGTTGGGACCCGATCCTTCGAGGGTAGTCACGGCTTGAGTAATTATTTGGGACCCTCGATTTGGTTATTAAGTGGAAGTCCGAGCTTGAGTAATTACCGGCACCAGTTGGATTTAAGAGAGTCGTATAGGATCAGCTCCCATATGTTATGATTGATACTACAGGGTGTGTGAGTGCTCCAAATTACCTTTTTGATGTTATGATGTGAAAATGTTGTTGATGTTGCATTTCACTCTACAGGTTGCATTAGTTTCAGATAGTTATAGAGATTATAGTTAAGATTGATATTTTACTCTCTGAGTCGAACGCTCACTCCTGTTCAAAAATTTTTACAGGCCACAGGAGGATATTTATTCTGGGTTAACCTGCTTTTATACTTCGCAGGTTGTTTATCGATATTTGTGTAATTTTATTTACTCCTAGAATTTCCGCATGTGTTAGCAGTAATTATTTGAATTTGGTCTGTAATATTATATTCATGTTGGACCTGTAAACTTAATATTTTAAGTCTGTTTTGATGGATTGGATGAGGGAGCTGAGCTCCCATTTATTATTATGTTGATGAGTATGTGGAGGGTGAGCTGAGCTCCCCAATGGATGGTTTTTTGTGTTTACAGGTCGGGTGAGTCGAAAACTCCCCGTTGGAAAGTCCATTTTATGGCCGGACTCTGTCCGTTTGTTTTCTTGAATTTGGGCCCAATGGGCCTTAGAGTTGGGTTAATGAACAGTTAGGCTTACTACGGGCCTCGGGGGCTTTAGGCTGGCCCAGGTCCTAGTGCCGGTCCGGCCCATAGGTTGGGTCGTGACAAATGTGGTATCAGAGCTTAGGCTCCAGATTCCTTGGGAAAAGTTGTCTAAGTGTTGGGAAGAGTCTACTAGGAGTCACATGCGGAAAAATAGGGTTCACATTCGTCTTGCATTGTCGTCTTTGCTTCTAGTTTCTGCTTCATATATTGTGTGTAAATATGAGTCTATAGAGCTGTGCAATGTGCAATTTTGAATTTTGTGGGCTAATGCTGCTGAATTTCAGGAAAATGCGTAGAAGGTGAGAGCCGCCATCGCACGAGACCGATGTGCTCGACGAGGTGTCAAGACAGATGAGGCGCCTGCCCCAAGGAGGCGGGGTAGGAGGCCTAGAGCTGCTCAAGTAGAAGAGCAGCTACCCACGCTCAGAAGATCTTTCATGGCACAGGTCCCATGGACCCCATGGCGCCTACTCTAGCCGGTCTCAGAGAACCATCGACATGATGGCGCAAAGATATGGTCCACCCTCCACACAGCAGCGATCCACCGCACCAAGAGGGGAACCGCATAACAGATTATAAATTTTAAGAAGTTAGTGCCTGGTACTTATGATGTGTCAGATGATGCATAACGGTTTCGGATTCCCGCAGTGCAGAAATGCAATTACGATTGGTCGATAGAAGATTGATAGAGTGTATGCAGCATGTCATGGGGCCTATGCCTAGACAATGGATGAATGACTACGTGTTACCCCGTATGGAGGGTTTTACATGGGCCTGGTTGTGGAACTTTTTATCAATCGGTTTGTGCGTAAAGCTTCAGAGATCGAAGCGGTGGGCCTTTGAGGCCTTAAGACAGAATGGTGTCCAGTAGATGAATATGCTCTGCAATTTAGAATTGAGCAGAGATGCCCCTACAGCAGTAGCTACAGAAACTATGAAGGTGAAGAGGTTCCTAAAGGGGCTTGACAGGAGGTATGCGAACCTGGCCATGATGTCGGATCAGTCTTTTGATGTGGTGGTTGATCGAGCCAGACAGATTGAGATTAGCTATGCTGTGGATGACAGCGGAAGAGCAAAGAAAAAGCAGGCGAGAGGTTCCTCGGTGTCCCTTCCATGGGTACTCGGACGGTGGTGGCGAGGGTAATTACAGAGGAAAGGGTAGGAGCAAGAGAAGTGGTTTCGCATACGGACCACGAGGATCTGGACGAGTGCGGATCCAGCGGTGGTCACGATTGAAATCTGTGATTCCGGAGTTCAGATCCTCCTTGGCACCTTGTGCACAGTGTGGAAGAGGACATTCAGGACCTTGTTTGATGGGATCAGGAGTATGCTTGAGTGTGGACAACAGTCACTTTGCTAGAGAATGCCCCATGTTGGCGAGCCACGGATGGGGTCACAGGGTTACATTGCGAATGTTCCTCGGCATTGTATCCGGCGCTTCCAACATGGCGGCGATCGATTCGATACAACAGGCCGAGGACAAGGGGGACATGGATTTGGAGGCAGATCAGGAGGTAGAAGTCAGTATCAGGGTTCTGCCACTCAGGGTAGGGGTCAAGCTCGGGTTTTCACCCTGACCCACCAGGATGCTCAAGCTTCAAATGCAGTTGTGGCAGGTATTCTTCTGGTATGTTCTTATGAGGCTCGTGTTTTGATAGATCCGGGTGCTACGCACTCATTTGTCTCCCCTGTGTTTGCCATGAGGTTGGGTAGAAACCCCACAACTTTAGAGTGCCCTTTGTCAGTAGCTACCCCACTTAGTGACAACATAGATGTAGATATGGTTTTTCCGGGTAGCCCAGTGGTAGTGGATGGAAAGATCCTCCCAGCAGACTTGGTTTCTCTACCAGTAATGGATTTCGATGTAATCCTGGGGATGGATTGGTTGGCAACTCATTATGCCACCTTAGACTGCAGGAACAAAAAGGTGTATTTCCACATACCTGGTGTGGAAGAGTTTAGTTTTGATGGTGACAGGAGCGTGGCTCCATATAATTGGGTGTCAGCAATTAGTGCTAGAAAAATGTTGAGGCGTGGATGCCAAGGGTATTTGGCATTGGTGAGAGATACCTCTGTAGAAGGTGTCAGCATGGAAAATGTTCCTGTTGTCAGAGAATTCATGGATGTCTTCCCTGAAGAGCTTCCAGGGTTGCCACCAGAAAGGGGAATAGAGTTTTGTATTGATGTTGTGCCGGGTACAAACCCCATATCGATGCCACCTTACAGGATGGCACCAGCAGAATTGAAAGAGCTGAAGGAGCAACTACAGGAGCTGTTGGACAAGGGTTTTATACGTCCGAGCACTTCACCCTGGGGTGCTCCTGTTTTATTTGTGAGAAAGAAGGATGGGTCATTGAGGTTGTGTATCGACTACAGACAGCTGAACAAGGTGACTGTGAAGAACAAGTATCCACTTTCTCGGATCGATGATTTGTTTGATCAGCTCCAAGGAGCCAGATTCTTTTCCAAGATAGACCTGCGGTCAGGCTACCATCAATTGAGAATCAGGAATGAGGACGTGTCCAAAACGGCTTTCAGGACAAGATATGGTCATTATGAGTTCTTGGTGATGTCTTTTGGACTCACTAATGCACCAGCAGCCTTCATGGACTTGATGAACAGGGTGTTCAAGCCATTTTTGGACCGTTTTGTCATCGTATTCATAGATGACATTCTGGTATACTCTCGGACCGAGGAAGAACACGTGTGGCACTTGAGGATGGTGTTGCAGACTTTGAGGGAGCACCAGCTATACGCCAAATTTTCGAAATGTGAATTTTGGCTAGAAAGCATCTCATTCTTGGGACACGTGGTTTCAAGTGACGGTATTCAAGTGGATCCCAAGAAAATTGAAGCTGTAACTGATTGGCTTAGGCCTACAACAGTCACTGAGGTGCGAAGTTTTCTGGGTTTAGCTGGCTACTACAGGCGTTTTGTGCAAGATTTCTCCAGGATAGCGGCTCCCCTAACTAAGTTGACCAGGAAGAATGTTCCATTCATTTGGACAGATGACTGTGAGGTGAGTTTCCAGAAGCTCAAGGAGTGTCTAACCACTGCCCCTGTGTTGACACTACCTGTGAGTGGTGAAGGATACGCCGTGTACTGTGACGCCTCCAGAGTTGGCCTAGGGTGTGTTTTGATGCAGAATGGAAAGGTAGTGGCTTATGCTTCAAGGCAGCTGAAGAGGCATGAGCAGAACTACCCCACCCATGATTTGGAAATGGCGGCTGTAGTCTTTGCACTTAAAATCTGGAGACACTACCTGTACGGTGAAGTGTGCGAGATATACACCGACCACAAGAGTTTAAAGTACATCTTCCAACAGAGGGATTTAAACTTAAGACAGAGGAGATGGATGGAGCTTCTGAAAGACTATGATTGCACCATCCAGTACCACCCTGGGAAGGCCAATGTTGTGGCAGATGCTCTGAGCAGAAAATCTTCTGGCAGTTTGGCACACATTTCAGTAGAGAAGAGACCGTTGATTCGGGAGGTACATGAGTTGATGGATCAAGGTTTAATCCTAGATCTGTCAGATGAGGGGGTATTGTTGGCTCACTTTTCAGTGAGGCCAGACTTGAGGGACAGAGTTAGAGTTTCCCAGCACAGAGACCAACAATTGATGAAGATCATAGAAAGAGTACAGCAAGGCGAAGGTGGTGAGTTTGGATTTGCCAATGATGGCGCCCTAGTGCAAGGTTCTAGGATATGTGTGCCCGATGTGGACAATCTCAGAAATGAAATCATGCAAGAGGCACACTACACACTTTACAGTGTCCATCCAGGTTCCACCAAGATGTACCATGATGTGAAAGATAGCTATTGGTGGAATGGCATGAAGAGAGACATCGCAGACTTTGTGTCCAAGTGCTTGACTTGTCAGAAGGTGAAGTTTGAACACTGAGACCATCAGGGAAGCTGCAAGAGCTCCCTATCCCAGAATGGAAGTGGGAAATGATCACTATGGATTTTGTGACTGGGTTGCCTCGTACCACGCGAGGATATGATTCGATATGGGTAATTGTAGACCGCTTGACCAAATCAGCTCACTTCTTACCTGTGAAGACTACATATTCGCGGGCACAAGATGCCCACTCTACATTCGAGAAATAGTCAGATTGCATGGAGTTCCGGCTTCCATAATATCTGACAGAGGGCCCCAGTTCACTTCTCGATTTTGGAGAAAGTTGCAGGAGGCACTTGGCACACAATTGAACTTCAAGATGACTTTCCACCCTCGCATGCACTGACATCTGAAAGGACAATCCAAACATCGGAAGACATGCTTCGCATGAGTGTCTTGGATTTTGGAGGTCAATGGGATGAGCACTAGCTTTGGTGGAGTTTGCCTACAACAACGCTTATCACTCCAAAGATAGGGATGGCACCCTATGAGGCGCTATATGGAAGAAAGTGTAGGTCTCTCTGTGTTGGACAGAAATGGGGAAGCAAGGGTGCATGATGTAGACCTAGTGCAAGTACACTTGAGGTAGTTCCTTTAATCGTGGAACGATCGAGACGACTTTCAAGAGATGTAAGAGTTATGCAGACCCCAGACGGAGGGATGTGGAGTTTGCAGTTGTCGACTATGTATTCTCAAGGTATCTCCAATGAAGGAGTCATGAGATTCGGAAAGAAGGGCAAGTTGGCACCTCGGTATATCGGACCTTTGAGGTTACCGATAGAGTTGGAGCGATTGCTCACCGGTTGGAGCTACCACCCAACCTTTCTCACGTTCATCCCGTGTTTCACATCTCCATGCTCAGGAAATACATTCCCGATCCTTCTCATGTACTGCAGCCGGATGTGATAGAGCTAAAAGAAAATTTGACATTTGAGGAGCAACCTGTAGCCATAGTGGACTACCAAGTAAGACAGCTAAGATCAAAACAGATCCCTATGGTTAAGGTTTTGTGGAAGAGTCAGTCAGTGGAAGAGTGCACCTGGGAGTCAGAACGGGACATGCGTAGCAAGTACCCTTATTTGTTCAATGTATAATCATGTGCTTTATTCTGCCTTGTGTAAAAATTCGAGGACGAATTTTCTGTAAGGGGGGAAGAATGTAACACCCCGAAATTTTAATTTTTATGAGCATTTTGATATTTTAATTTTATTTAAATTTTAGGAATTTTTTTGAGATTTTTCGGATTTTAAAAATCGGGTTCGATTTTCCGAAAATATAAACTTTGATGATTTTTAAAAATTAATTTAAAGACCACGTGGCAAAACTAAAAATATATTTGGAGTCTACGTATTTTTCTGAGTTTTATGGAATTTTTTTCAGAATTTTTGGACCTCGTTTTCGGTCCCGAGGCAGAGTAAAAATTCAAAATTTTGTATCCTGAATCGAACCGGCCGAATCAAACCGGACCGGATCGGACCGGTCGAATCGGACCGGCCCTTCTCCTTTTTCTTTTTTCTTTCCCCACGCGCGCGTCCCTCTCCCTTTTCTCTCTCGTTTCTCTCTTCTCCTCCTCGCCACGCCACCGCCTCCCTGATCCTCCTCGCCGGCGCCGCCCCACCCGGCCCCACGGCAGCCGCCTGTAACGGCCGAAAAAATGCGCGCGATCTCTCTACAAGGCTGCCCGACTTCCTCGGCCAAATTCGGCCGATCCGGCCACCAATTGGACCGAGTCTTGTGTCCAAAATCATCTACTCGGCGAGAGCTTTCCATAGACACCAAGAACGCCGAAATCCATCGAGCGGATTGTCCGATTTTTGCTCGGGAAGATTTTAGCCCATTTCGACTTTTGGGCTAGATTTCTCGAAAACCGTGACTCCCACGAGGATACCGAGGCCACCAACACGCTCCATTCGCCGAGAGCTTCGCAACGACATAAATTTCAATTTTTCCGACACCGCTTTGGTGGGTCCCACGGAACTTCGCAGTGTTTTTCCGAGCATTTAATGAGCTTAGAAAATTCTGAAAAATTTATGTACTAACCCCCGTGTTATGGGCTTCGTGTAGGTATCCTCGATTCGCGAATTGAAATTCGGATTGACCAGATGCAAATTTCGGGCCGCATACAAACCTGCACGGAAAGTTCCGAATTGGACCGAGGTTTTGGCTAGCCCCATTTTCAGACGCCCCGAGCGTTCGAAGTCGGAATCGGCAAAGGTAAACCCGAACCTTGCTTTTTCGTAATTTTCTAGTGCTTAAATAGGATTAAAAATCCATAAAATATTCGTGGTAGCTTAGAAAATTACGATTTTTTTTGCAATAGCTTAGTAATATTGCTAAGGATCGCGGGGCAAAGTTTTATAATTTTTAGAGCTTGTTTGGGCAGTTTTTGCAAAATGATCAATAATAAGGACTAAATTGAAATTTTGCGTATTGTGATGGGTGATTGATTTGATGGGCCCAGGAGGGGCTGTGTGATATGATTGAACTGTTGATATATGGATTGTGAATATAGAAGTGCGTTTTTAGCCCTTTTGCAGGTTGGGTAGGTCCTAGGTATAGGGGAGACTCTGACGGATTTTCGGCACGACTTAGGACGTAATTGGTCTTTTCTTTGTTTGTGTTGAGTCAGATTGTATTAAATAAATGTAATATGATTGTCAGGTGAGCCGGAACAGCCTTCTTCCTCCGCCCAGCCGCCACAGTAATTTGTCGTCAAGTCTGTGAGTAAAATATTAATTTTAATTGTAATTTCGATATTATTATATGTTCAGCATGCCCATGCATCACTTATATGCATATATTTATGTAGTTAAACTCTAGGCACGAATTATGTTGCATTCTTAACTGTTAACGTGCCATGAATGTTGTTGTGGTAATTTGGAGCAGTGTGCGTGCGTTGGCGTGCGTGTGATGTGGTGTGGACTATGGATAGGACGGGGCAGTCACGGCTTGAGTAATTCGCTGGGACCCGATCCTTCGAGGGGTAGTCACGGCTTGAGTAATTCGCTGGGACCCTCGATTTGGTTATTAAGTGGAAGTCCGAGCTTGAGTAATTCGCTGGCACCAGGTTGGATTTAAGAGAGCTGTATAGGGGATCAGCTCCCATATGTTATGATTGATACTACAGGGTGTGTGAGTGCTCCAAATTACCTTTTTGATGTTATGATGTGAAAATGTTGTTGATGTTGCATTTCACTCTACAGGTTGCATTAGTTTCAGATAGTTATAGAGATTATAGTTAAGATTGATATTTTACTCTCTGAGTCGAACGCTCACTCCTGTTCAAAAATTTTTACAGGCCGCAGGAGGATATTTATTCTGGGTTAACCTGCTTTTATACTTCGCAGGTTGTTTATCGATATTTGTGTAATTTTATTTACTCCTATAATTTCCGCATGTGTTAGCAGTAATTATTTGAATTTGGTCTGTAATATTATATTCATGTTGGACCTGTAAACTTAATATTTTAAGTCTGTTTTGATGGATTGGATGAGGGAGCTGAGCTCCCATTTATTATTATGTTGATGAGTATGTGGAGGGTGAGCTGAGCTCCCCAATGGATGGTTTTTTGTGTTTACAGGTCGGGTGAGTCGAAAACTCCCCGTTGGAAAGTCCATTTTATGGCCGGACTCTGTCCGTTTGTTTTCTTGAATTTGGGCCCAATGGGCCTTAGAGTTGGGTTAATGAACAGTTAGGCTTACTACGGGCCTCAGGGGCTTTAGGCTGGCCCAGGTCCTAGTGCCGGTCCGGCCCATAGGTTGGGTCGTGACATATGTAATGTATTTTGGTATTGATGTAAATAATGAAAATTGTGTTTATATGAATGAAGAAGTAAATATTTATTTATGACTTTTATATGAATATCATATGAAATGAATGAATGAGAAATGGGAGTATATTTGAGAAATATTGAGATTTTGTTGATGAAATAGAGTTTGGGATTGATTAAAAATTTTGGAAGTGTTTTTCACAGGTTCCGAAGAACTGTTTTATCCATTTTTAGCAGGCACTCTGCCGGATTTTCTATAAAATTTGTGGAACCTCAAATAAATTATAATTTTAATAAATGACTTAAATGAATGATATTTCACAAATTATACTTCATAAATATGAAAGACATAAATTAGGAAGAATAAAAATAGTTAAATTAAAATAGGGCGCTCCGGTACACTGTGTGACATATCTTACTCGGCTATACAGTAGACGGGTAAGGAGTGTGTAACACCCCTCACCCGTCTACAGTATAGCCGAGCAAGGCATGCTACACGGCGTGCCGAAACACCTAGTCTGTGATTATTTCATTTCTTGAACTCAATTTGATTTTAAGAAGTCTTTTATGTAATATTCATATCATGCTGATACTATTGTCATACTTTGATAAAATCATTATTTCAAGACTGGTAATAAAAATTTGGCAAGATGCTGTCTATATTTAGGACAAACTTTCCTTCCAAACTTGTTGAAAACAGTTTAATATGATGATATCAAAATCTCAAATATTTCACAGTCTCTATTTCTCAGTAAATTCAATAAACTTTTATAGTCATTAAAGAGTTCCATAATACAGTCTATAATAATTTAAATATATACAAAAAATCTCCATGTTATTTAATATGTAAAAAATATTACAAACTTTAGAGCTTTCATAATACAGGGCCGAATTTCAAATATACAACAAAAGTACAAAATACAAGATATCCTAAGTCCTACCATGTATGCAATGCAGTGCAGATGACTCTGGACTCCTGTGCAGATCTGATGTCTCACCTGGTCGTAGGTCTGCTGGGCTCCCCAGCTGTGTCTCCAATACCTACGCATTACAAAAGCAACGCGCTAAGCAATTTTGCTTAGTGGTGCCAAATATAAAGAAATATACACTAAAATAAAGTAAATAAAATGTTTATGAATTTTTGGTGGTGCTGTATGTCAGTAGACTGGATTTATGTATTTGAATTTAAGAGTACTTGAATTATTGCCCGTGTAGCCTATATACTGACTAGACTGGACAAATGGATATACTAGCACTGGGTACCTAGTACCTCGGGCCATCACACCATCGGTCACAAAGTGTCTCCCGGTGTGCAAATAGTGTGGCCAAGAAGCCATATAGTCAATATGGTGATAAGCCAAGAATAAATACACAATATGTATAGCCATAGGCTATTAAAGTCACAGTGCGGCATAATAAGCCGTAAAAACACAGTATGGCATGAAACCATTTACAGAACAGCTGTCAGAATCCTATTGGCATGCCAACCTATCCATACTAGTCAACTAGGCAAACTAGGGCACATTATAAATTAATTGTTTAATTCTTAATTTTTGGAGTTTACTAACTATTATATAATTCACAAGTCAATGCATATGTTGACCTTTTTAGGTAATATGGATAAGTTGTTTCTAGCATCAATATGTCATAATTTATATCTCAATATGCTGCCAATATAGTGCAATTTACCATTTTTACAAGTTGGCATTCATTGCCAAAATGCTTCAAGCATCATTGTATGTAAAATGTCAAATTCTTAATTTTTGTATGCTAGATTGGTCTAGCTTAAAGTCCTATTTCTCTTGGCTTTTAGCTTCTGGTCAAAGAAGCAAAATTGTAGCTCTATGTCTTATTGCACGCGGGGTAAAATTTCAGGTCATTCTGAGTTGTATAGACCAAGATATGGTCAATTTACTAAAGCTGGACAGATTGCACCTTTAGTGCAAAATTTGGTCAATTTTTGGTCAATTTTGGTTCGGCAGTTTTTGTACCCGAACTTGTGCAAGCCATTTGACTTAGTTCTGGCCATTTATGGGCTTTGGTGTCTTCATAAGAATTGTAGATCTATGTCTAAACTAACCATGGTAAAAATTTCACGTCAATTGGACCAGTTTTGAGTGAGTTATGGTCATCCAAAAAACTACTGTTCATATGGTCAAAAATATGGGTTGCAAGGTTGCTAATCCGGATTTGGTCATTTTTAGGGTCAGTTTCTAGGCAGAATTTTGGTAACATTTCTACATGAAAGTTGGCCTATTTGGTGTCTAGTTTCACCCCCTATTGGCCTCATACCAATTGGGTTCATAGTTTGGCACTTATGGCCTAATTTATGTACTGCCTTCACACACAACCTGCACAAAGCACATACACTTCCAATTTGATATTCCTTCTCCTCCTCATTTCTTCAATATTCAATCAATAACACTTCCATATATATATATATATATATATATATATATATATATATATATATATATATATATATATATATATATATATATATATTGTACACAATTCCAAAGAACAATTTTAAGTGTAATATTCAAGTGCTCAATGCACACAATTCACCATTAATTCAACATTCACTTCTACCAAAATTTAACACATCTCAATATCAATATTACACATACACTTCAACATAATCATACTTCAATATCACTTACACTTGCTGCCCACAATTTAACCTTAGCATATTTCATTGATAACTACATGTTCACACACAAATTCATGCTATTAGGGGCTGCCAAATATGGTAGTTTGCTCAAGGCATCAAAGTTCCATTTCACACCCTTAATTCAAACACTACATGCATATACTTAGATACAAACTTACTACAACTTTCATTTAAATTAATCAGCCTTCATTTCCATTCATTAAAAGTAAAAATAACTCAAGCTCAACAAAGGTTCATGGCTGCCAAAAATGGACAAGTCCATTTCTCACTATTTCTTTCATTTCTCTTCACCAAAATACTCACCTCAACCTAAACACAAGGTTTACTAAAGTAAGGGAGAGGTTTTGGACACTTACTACTTTTGAAGCTTATCAAAACTTCACCAAATCTTGCTTTTCATGTTGCCAATATCTTCCCCAAGGTGAGTAGGCAAGCTTTAATGAAGGGAAGAAGTGGAAAGGATGGCTTGATCATGCACCCATGGAGGTTGCATGTGGGGTGGCTATGGTGATTTCCATGGTGGAATTCATTTTGGCAAAGTAAAATGGGATGATGAAGAAGATGATGGTGAGTGCTATCTGCTGTCCCAAGGCTGTGATAAGGGTCCCAATATTCAAGTTAGTGGAGCACTAAGCTCATTTGAATATTTAATTAGTTAAAGTTTCCTTATTTGCTCATTTAGCACCATTCTTTTACTATTTACATATTGTATCCCATTTTAATTTTTTTTCATGACATTTCCTAAGTGCAATATCATTTATTCTTAATGGACATTGAGGTCAAAAGGCAACACTATGTGTCAAATGACTAAAATACCCCACTTCGGGTTATATTCCTGATTTTTCGGTAACACTGATTTTTGTCTGTTTCTTGATTTTCATTTTTCTTTGTACTAATCTATTAATTTTTCTTTGATATTTCTAGTGTCAATTACATTTCAATAAAGCTTTATTTATGTCTCAAAATTAAATTTAGAGGGTTCCCCGCGGTGCTGGGGTCGGCAACGGCCTTCCTAGTGCCGTCACCCATCGCTGCGGTGCCGGCTCGTTTAACTTAGCATCATTTTCTCTCTTTTATTTTTGTTTGATTTTTCTTGTATTTTCTTTTTATTTATTTCATCATTATATGTTTGTTCACTATCACCGAAGTGTAGTTCTAGACATCCTGACTTGACTGGACTGTTATTTGACTACTGGAGCAATAGAACCTACAGAACACTATAGGGAGGATGTTACAACTCTTCCCCTCTAAATAAAAATTTTGTCCTCGAAATTTACCTGATGTGAAGAGCTGAGGGAACTGTTGTCTCATTGTCTCCTCGCTCTCCCATGTTGCCTCTTCCGTGTTGTGGTGTCTCCACAGGATTTTCACTAGTGGAATTGTCTTGTTTCTGAGCTCTTTTACCTCTCGTGCCAAGATTTTAATTGGTTCTTCTTCATATGTCAGGTCAGGTTGTACTACAATTTCTTCTGCTGAGATGACATGTGAAGGATCTAATCTGTATCTTCTGAGCATCGAGACATGGAACACATTATGTATCTTGTCCAAATTTGTGTGGTAAGACTAATCAGAGGCTACCGGTCCCACACGCTCAATAACTTCATATGGGCCAATAAACCTAGGGCTTAATTTTCCCTTTTTCCCAAATCTCAACACTTTCTTCCACGGTGATACTCTGAGAAATACTTTCTCGCCAACTTCATATTCAATGTCCTTTCTTTTCAAGTCAGCATAAGATTTCTGTCGGTCTGAGGCAACTTTCAAATTGGCCTTTATCAGTTTCACCTTTTCCTCTGTCTGTTTTATCAAGTCTGGCCCCACTAGCTTATCTTCACCCAACTCAGTCCAACATACAGGTGTTCTGCATTTTCTCCCATACAGTGCTTCATAGGGTGCCATTTGTATGCTAGCTTGATAGCTATTATTGTATGCAAATTCTGCTAGTGGAAGGTATCTGTCCCAACTTCCCTCAAACTCAATAACACAACTTCTGAGCATATCCTTGAGGACCTATCACATATGTTCGGTTATTATTATCATTATCAATTCAATTATTGTTTACAATAACTCAATGAGTTTCAAAATTTACCTAGATTATTCTTTCTGACTGTCCATCCGTCTGAGGATGAAAAACCCTACTAAAATGGAGTTGTGTGCCCAAGGATTCTTGTAATTTCTTCCAAAATCTAGATGTAAACCTCGGGTCTCTATCAGATATAATGGAAAGTGGAATTCCATGAGTCTAACTATCTCACTGATGTACAATTCTGCTAGCTTTTCCAGTGAGTAGTCAGTTCTAACTGGCAGAAAATGTGCTAATTTGGTTAACCTATCCACAATCACCCATACTGCATCATGCTTCTTCTGAGTGAGAGGTAGACCACTGACAAAGTCCATAGTGACTCGGTCCCATTTCCATTCAGGTATGTTTATGGGCTGTAACAAACCTGATGGAACTTGATGTTATGCTTTGACTTGCTGACATGTCAAGCATCTAGTTATATAGTCAACTATGTCCTTCTTCATACTTGGCCACCAGTATCGGAGTTTTAGGTCATGGTACATTTTTGTGCTTCCTGGGTGCATAGCGTACACACTATTATGTGCTTCTCTCAGAATACTGGTTTTCAATTCTTTATCATCTGGAACACACACTCTTTCTTTATAGTACAAGCACCCATTTTCTTTCACTTCATATTCAGTTTCCTTCCCCTCAGTGATTTTGCCCATAACAGCCATTAATTTCTCATCTGCTTACGCCCATCTCATCCTGTATCTTTGTATGATTCGCCGCTTGCAACTCAGCCAAAATAACTCCATCATGAGTTAAGGATAGTTAGGCATTCAGAGATCTTAATGCTATAATAGATTTTCTGCTTAAAGCATCAGCGACTACATTTGCCTTCCCAGGGTGATAGTCAATTATACAATCATAATCTTTCTGGAATTCAATCCATCGCCTCTGTCTCAAATTAAGTTCCTTCTGGGTTGGCAGATACTTCAGACTCTTATGGTCTGTGTATATGTAGCATTTTTCTCCATACAAGTAATGCCTCCATATCTTCAATGTGAAGATAATTGCTGCTAACTCTAAATCATGAGTAGGGTAATTCTTTTCATGTGGCCTTAACTGCCTAGAAGCATATGCGACCACTTTCCCTTCTTGTATGAATACACACCCTAACCCATTGTGTGAGGCATCACTGTAGACTACAAAGTCTTTTCCAGACATTGGCTGTGTTAACACTGGTGCCTCTGTCAACATAGCCTTCAGCCTCTCAAAATTGGCTTGACACTTGTCATTCCAGTCAAATTTCATATTCTTGTATAGTAATTTGGTCATTGGAGCAGCTATCAGGGAAAATCCCTTTACAAATCTTCTATAATATCCAGCTAACCCCAAGAAACTTCTGATCTCAGTTGTATTTTTGGGAGGCTTCCATTCTATCACTGCTTCAATCTTCTTGGGATCCACTCTAATCCCTTCAGCTGATACTACATGTCCAAGGAATGCAATCTCATTCAACCAGAACTCACACTTAGACAATTTAGCATACAATTTCTTCTCTTTTAGAGTCTGCAGAACAATTCTCAAATGCTTATCATGTTCTGCTTTATCCTTGGAATACACCAAGATGTCATCAATGAAGACCACTATGAACCGATCTAAGTATGGATGGAAAATACAGTTCATAAGGTCCATGAATGCTACTGGAGCGTTTGTTAACCCAAATGGCATCACCAGGAATTCATAATGCCCATATCGGGTTCTAAATGCAGTCTTAGGCACATCTACATCCTTAACCCTTAGCTGATGATACCCTGATCTGAGATCAATCTTAGAAAACACACCGGCTCCCTTCAACTGATCAAACAGATCGTCAATTCTAGGCAATGGATACTTGTTCTTCACTGTTACTCTGTTTAACTGCTACTAGTCAACACATAACCTCAGTGTCCCATCTTTCTTCTTTACAAATAGTACCGGAGCTCCCCAAGGTGACACACAGGGGCGTATGAACCCCTTATCTAGTAATTCTTGCAGCTGGATTTTTAACTCTTTCAATTCAGCAGGTGCCATCCTATACATAGCAATTGAAATTGGAGCTGTACCCAGCATAATCTCAATATCAAATTCAACTTCCCTTTCTGGTGGCAAACTAGGCAATTCCTCAGGAAATACCTCAGAGAAATCCCTTACTGTGGGTATGTCAGACAAGTCAAGTTTACCCTGCCTAGTGTCAACCACGTGTGCCAGATAGGCTTCACACCCTTTTCTCAGCCATCTCCTTGCAACTGTAGCTGAGATGACATTGGACAAGAAATCTGTCCTTTCACCCACTACTATTATTTCTTCGTTCTCAGCAGTTTTCAGAGAGATTCTCTTCAATTTACAATCTACTATTGCCTGATGATGGGATAACCAGTCCATTCCCAAAATCACATCAAACTCATGGAAAGGCAATTTGATTAAGTCTGCTGAGAACTCTTTCCCTTGAATCTTCAATGGACAGCCCTTATACACCTTGTTTACTACCACACTGTGGCCTAGTGGATTTGTGACCAGGATGTCTTGGTCACTTTCCTCCACTGGTATTCCCTTTTCTATGGGCAGCTTGATACAAATATATGAATGAGTAGATCCAGGATCCACTAATGCATGCACAGAAGTATTATAAAGGAGGAACGTACCCTTGATGACATCTGGAGCATCCTGTTCCTCCTGTGCCCTTATAGCATAGGCTCTGGCTGGTTTTCTGCCTTCTGCTCTCTCCACAGTTACGTACGAGTTTTACGTGAAGTACTGCCTCAGCCTTACCCGGCCTTCTACCCCTTAGAGCTGGAGGGGCAAGCCTATCAGTTGATACTGGAGTGGATGTAGCAGTTCTGCAAGGACAATCTCGGACTAGGTGGCCTGTAGATCCACACCGTAAACAAGCACCTATCATCCTCCAATATTCACCCTTATGCCATTTTTGGCAATGTGGGCAAGCAACAAATACTGTTGGGGCTGGTCCCCTGTACCCTGTTCCTGGAGAGCTAGCCATTGAAGGGGTGGACTGGCCTCTCCTTGGTGCAAATTGAGATTTGGGCCTCTGTGACTGACCCTAACTTGGTGCTTTACTAAAACTCTGAGTAGGCGAACCTCTGAATTTCTTACTAGGGGCAGAAGATGTACCGGTCTAACCCTGACCTCTTTTCTGCTGTCTGTCCCTTCTGTTCTGCTCATTCATTCTAACTTTTTCAACCTTCAGTGCAGCTTTCACCAACTTAGCAAACTCTGTAATCCCCAAGGCTGTAATCATTACTTTAATGTTATCATTGAGTCCTTCCTCAAATCTCTTGCATCTCTCTGCCTCATTAGGGACTATTTCCCGCCCATAGCGGCTCAGTCTGACAAATTCTCTTTCATATTCAGCCACTGTCAGCTGTCTCTGGCGTCGGGTAATAAACTCCCTTCTCTTCTCTTCTAGGTACACACTGCCCACATACTTCTTTCTAAATTCAGTGAGAAAGAAATCCGAAGTTATCTGTTCTGGTGGCACCTCACTAGTTATTATATCCCACCACTGGTATGCATCATCTTGCAGTAGTGATACAACAGCTTCCAAAGTCTGCTCTGGAGTACAATGAAGTTGTTTCAAGACTCTTCCAGTTTTGTCCAACCAGTTTTCAACTGTGACATAATCATCTTCCCTTTTGCCCAAAAAATCCACTATTCCAAACTTCCTGAGTCTCTCCATATGAGATTTTTGATGTGGAGGTGGTGGTGGTGGCATAACTCCTGCTATCTGTCTAAAGAACTCAGCCATTTGCTGAAATGTGGCTGGTGCATTTGGTACTGGTGGAACAGGTTCCCTCCTGTCTCCTGGTTCAGTCATAGATGGAGCATGACTTTCCACTTCCTCATCGACCACTCTCTGTGATGTGGAGTACATATTCTGATCAAAATAACAAAACAAATCAAAAGATCTCCATTAGAGTCATCTTAACACTTACAATGCAATGCATGATATGCAATCTATCTAGGTCCAGAAATGCCTAAACCGTACTCTGATACCACTAAATGTAACACCCCTCACCCGTCTACAGTATAGCCGAGCAAAGCATGCTACACGGCGTGCTGGAACACCTAGTCTGTGATTATTTCATTTCTTGAACTGAATTTGATTTTAAGAAGTCTTTTATGTAATATTCATATTATGCTGATACTATTGTCATACTTTGATAAAATCAGTGTTTCAAGACTGGTAATAAAAATTTGGCAAGATGCCGTCTATATTTAGGACAAACTGTCCTTCCAAACCTGTTGAAAACAGTTTAATATGATGATATCAAAATCTCAAATATTTCACAGTCTCTATTTCTCAGTAAAGTCAACAGACTTTTACAGTCATTAAACAGTTCCATAATACAGTCCATAATAATTTAAATATATACAAAAAATCTCCATGTTATTTAATATGTACAAAATATTACAAACTTTAGAGCTTTCATAACATTACAAAATACAGGGCCGAATTTCAAATATACAACAAAAGTACAAAATACAAGATATCCTAAGTCCTACCATGTATGCAATGCAGTGCAGATGACTCTGGACTCCTGTGCAGATCTGATGTCTCACCCGGTCGTAGGTCTGCTGGGCTCCCTAGCCGTGTCTCTAATACCTACGCGTTACAAAAGCAACGCGCTAAGCAATTTTTCTTAGTGGTGCCAAATATAAAGAAATATACACTAAAATAAAGTAAATAAAGTGTTTACGAATTTTTGGTGATGCTGTATGTCAATACTCTGGATTTATGTATTTGAATTTAAGAGTACTTGAATTACTGCTCGTGTAACCTATATACTGACTAGACTGGACAAATGGATATACTAGCACTGGGTACCTAGTACCTCAGGCCGTCACACCATCGGTCACAAAGTGTCTCCCGGTGTGCAAATAGTGTGGCCAAGAAGCCATATAGTCAATATGGCGATAAGCCAAGAATAAATACACAATATGTATAGCCATAGGCTATTAAAGTCACAGTGCGGCACAATAAGCTGTAAAAATACAGTATGGCATGAAGCCATTTACAGAACAGTTGTCAAAATCCTATTGGCATGCCAACCTATCCATACTAGTCAACTAGGCAAACTAGGGCACATTATAAATTAATTGTTTAATTCTTTAATTTTTGGAGTTTACTAACTATTATATAATTCACAAGTCAATTCATGTTGACCTTTTTAGGTAATATGGATAAGTTGTTTCTAGCATCAATATGTCACAATTTATATCTCAATATGCTGCCAACATAGTGCAATTTACCATTTTTTCAAGTTGGCATTCATTGCCAAAATGCTTCAAGCATCATTGCATGTAAAATGTCAAATTCTTAATTTTTGTATGCTAGATTAGTCAAGCTTAAAGTCCTATTTCTCTTGGCTTTTAGCTTCTGGTCAAAGAAGCAAAATTGTAGCTCTATGTCTTATTGCACGCGGGGCAAAATTTCAGGTCATTCTGAGTTGTATAGACCAAGATATTGTCAATTTACTAAAGCAAGACAGATTGCACCTTTAGTGCAAAATTTGGTAAATTTTATGTCAGTTTTGGTTCGGCAGTTTTTGTACCCGAACTTTTGCAAGCCATTTGACTTAGTTCTGGCCATTTCTGGGCTTTGGTGTCTTCATAAGAATTGTAGATATATGTCTAAACTAACCATGGTAAAAATTTCAGGTCAATTGGACCTGTTTTGAGTGAGTTATTGTCATCTAAAGGACTACTGTTCATATGGTCAAAAATCTGGGTTGCAAGGTTGCTAATCCGGATTTGGTCATTTTTAAGGTCAGTTTCTAAGCAGAATTTTGGCAACATTTCTACATGAAAGTTGGCCTATTTGGTGTCTAGTTTCACCTCCTATTAGCCTCATACCAATTGGGTTCATAGTTTGGCACTTATGGCCTAATTTATGTATTGCCTTCACACATAACCTGCACAAAGCACATACACTTCCAATTTGATATTCCTTCTCCTCCTCATTTCTTCAATATTCAATCAATAACACTTCCACATATATATATTGTACACAATTCCAGCAACAATTTTGGGCAGAATATTCAAGTGCTCAATGAAAATTCACCATTAATTCAACATTCACTTCCACCAAAATTTAACACATCTCAATGTCAATATTACACATACACTTCAACATAATCATACTTCAATATCACTTACACTTGCTACCCACAATTTAACCTTATCATATTTCATTAATAACTACATGTTCACACACAAATTCATGCTATTAGGGGCTGCCAAATATGGCTGTTTGCTCAAGGCATCAAAGTTCCATTTCACACCCTTAATTCAAACACTACATGCATATACTTAGATAGAAACTTACTATAACTTTCATTTAAATTAATCAACCTTCATTTCCATTCATTAAAAGTAAAAATAACTCAAGATCACCAAAGGTTCATGGCTGCCAAAAATGGACAAGTCCATTTCTCACTATTTCTTTCATTTCTCTTCACCAAAATACTCACCTCAACCTAAACACAAGGTTTACTAAAGCAAGGGAGAGGTTTTGGACACTTACCACTTTTGAAGCTTATCAAAACTTCACCAAATCTTGCTTTTCTTGTTGCCAATATCTTCCCCAAGGTGAGTAGGCAAGCTTTAATGAAGGGAAGAAGTGGAAAGGATGGCTTGATCATGCACCCATGGAGGTTGCATGTGGGGTGGCCATGGTGATTTCCATGGTGGAATTCATTTCGGCAAAGTAAAATGGGATGATGATGAAGATGATGGTGAGTGCTATCTGCTGTCCCAAGGCTGTGATAAGGGTCCCAATGTTCAAGTTAGTGGAGCACTAAGCTCATTTTAATATTTAATTAGTTAAAGTTTCCTTATTTGCTCATTTAGCACCATTCTTTTACTATTTACATATTGTATCCCATTTTAATTTTTTTCATGACATTTCCTAAGTGCAATATCATTTTTTCTTAATGGACATTGAGGTCAAAAGGCAACACTATGTGTCAAATGACCAAAATACCCCACTTCGGGTTATATTCCCCATTTTTTGATAACACCGATTTTTGTCTGTTTCTCGATTTTTCATTTTTCTTTGTACTAATCTATTAATTTTTCTTTGATATTTCTAGTGCCAATTACATTTCAATAAACCTTTATTTATGTCTCAAAATTAAATTCAGAGGGTTTCTCGCGGTCTTGGGGTCGACAACGGCCTTCCTAGTGCAGTCACCCATCGCTGCAGTGCCAGCTCGTTTAACTTAGCATCATTTTCTCTCTTTCATTTTTGTTTGATTTTTCTTGTATTTTATTTTTATTTATTTCATCATTATATTTCTGTTCACTATCACCGAAGTATAGTTCTAGACATCCTAACTTGCCTGGACTGTTATTTGACTACTGGAGCAATAGAACATACAAAACACGTATAGGGAGGATGTTACAGGGTGTCACACCAATTGGTATGAGGCCAATTGGAGGTGAAATATGACTTGTAGCAGAACAATTTTCATGTGTAGGTCATGCCTAAATTTTGCCTGGAAGTGACCTAAAAAAATGACCAAATCTGAAATTGCCTAACATGTGAACCTAGATTTTTGACCATATGAACAGTAGTCACTAAAATGACCATAACTCACTCAAAATAGGTCCAAAGGGCCTGAAATTTATACCAATGGAAAGCTTAGACATAGGGCTACAACTTTGGTTAAGACCACCAAGCCCAAAAATGCCATTAAGCAAGTCAAAATGATTTCCCAAGTTGGGTTACAAAAACTAGTCGAATTGACTTTGACCTAAAAATGACTTAATTGTGCAATGTAAGTGCAACTTGACTAGTCATAGTAAAATGACCATAGTTTGGTCCATAGAGCTCCAAATGACATGAGATTAGTGGCAAATTTTCAAAAGACATAGAGCTACATTATTGGTAATTTGACCAAAACCCAGAAATAAAGGGAAATAGGCCAATTAGTTAGGTCAAGACAGCATAACAAATCTGAAAAATTGCAATAAAATGCAAAGTCTAGAAAATGCCATTTTAAGCCTATGTAAGGATACAATTAAATAAATTATTGGAAATATTATGAGATGTGATACTAAAACACTGTAAATTGTGTGTTTCAGTTGAAAAAGATATTGAGAAGCATAAAGAACATTAAGTCAAGGCCTAGAGGCGACTCAAATCAGGTCTGTGCACAATAACTCTAAATTACTGTTTTTACCTTGAAAACTTGATTTATTCCATATTGTAAATGTATTGTGTTAATTATGAATTTCAAGAACTATTGTGTTGCCACTTTATGCCTGTAAATTGGACTTTAGAATTTGATTGGATTATTCATGCAATATTTGAATAAATTGTTTTAAATTGATTTTGGATGCACACTTAGCATGACAGTATCATATTATTCCTCCTCCATGTATGGAGTTGAGATCGACTATTTTCCTCCTTCTCTAGCTTACCAGTTGAGGTCGAGATCAGTACTCATTAGCTAGCTAGCCACCTCCCTCATTGATTTTGATTAGTGAGGTTGTAGTTTGCTTTGTTGTGGTGTACAATACGGCATTGATCGAAAATTTTGTGTCATGACCTAAGATGCGTATGGATTGACAACACTGTGTTTATTACATTATTTGACAAAATTGTATTATAAATGTGATTTGAAAATTATGAAATATGAGTGTGAAATGTTTGAATTATGATTTATCAGTGAATACTTTATATTCAACATTTTAAATTTTATTGTGCACCACTGAGTAAATTATACTCAGCGATAGCTTATTTTGCTGTCGCAGATAAAGGAAAGGAGAAAGCAGCAGAGTGAGCTGCTATTGAGATAGAGGACTCCGCTAAATTTTATACGGGTATTATTCTATACCCAATGTATTTATTTTGATGTAAATATTGTAGTGTCATATGTATTAATATAAAATTGAGCAGTTGTATAGTAAATTTGTAATAGTATTATTTTTGAATTTTATGTTTGTAAATTTAACTTGTGTATGTAATATAAGTATTTTAATGCAACAAGTATAAGTTTTATTTAAATTGTCTTGAAAAAAAAATTTGTGATGAGAATTTTCAATTGAAATTGTGATTGATTATGTTGATTTGAGTTGTATTGGAAGTTGGGAGTTGTGAAAATCATTTGTAAGTGCTTTTTACAGGGTTTTGAAGAACTGTTTTCTCAAAATATAGATGGCACTCCACCGAAATTTTTACAAAATTTACGAAAAAATAAAAGTTTTCAAAAATTCTATCTAATATTTAAACTTCAAATAAAAGTTTTTGATTCCTTCCAAAAGTGCTTACCACCTTCAAAAAGAAATAAAATTGTTTTAAAATCACTTGTAGTGTATTTAATAGATTATCAGTAGGTGAAGTTTGGTAATTCATTAGGTATACTACGGGATTATGTTATACCTTACAGAGGGGTAAGGTGTGACATTGAATATGAAATGAAAGAAGATAGGTGCTTGTTCTACAAAGGAAGAATATGTATACCAAATGATGAAAAATTGAAGAAGAACATCCTGAAAGAGGTACACAGCAGTTTTCATGCTATACACCCTGGTAGTACAAAGATGTATCATGGGTTGAAAACACGCTATTGGTGGCTAGGTATGGAAAAAGATATTGGTGACTATGTGGCTAGATATTTGACATGCTAACAGGTGAAAGCTGAGCATCAGGTTCTATTGGGGTTATTGCAACCCATATCCATACTAGAGGGGAAGTGGGATCGCATCACCGTGGACCTTGCCACTGGATTTCCACTGACCCAAAAGAAGTATGATACCATATGGGTGATTGTTGATAGACTGACAAAGTCAGTTCACTTCCTACCAGTTAGAGCTGACTACTCATTGGAGCATTTGGCTGAGATATACATAGCTAAGATAGTTCAGCTGAATGGAGTGTCGACATCTATCATATTTGACTGGGACCCGAGGTTTACTTCAAGGTTTTGGAAGAAGCTATAGGAGGCATTAGGCACTCAACTACATTATAATACGGCTTTTTATCCTCAAACGGATGTACAGTCAGAATGAGTAATTCAGGTAACCATTAAAGACTTGCCGAATTATTATTATTATTGTTAAAAGAATGATAGTGATGACATGAAATATATGATAAGTGCTTGAGGATATGCTTTGGAGCTACATTATTGATTTTGAAGGAAGTTAGGAAAAGTACCTTCCGTTGGTGGAATTTGCATATAATAACAGTTATCAAGCAAGTATAAAGATGGCTCCTTATGAAGCATTATATGGGAGGAGGTGTGAGACCCCATTGTGTTGGACATAACTGGGTAAGGACAAGGTTGTGGGGCCAGATCTTGTTAAACAGATTGAGGAGAAACTAAAACTCATTAGAGAGAATTTGAAAGCCGCCTCAAATAGGTAGAAGTCATATGCAGATCTAAAAAGGAAAGACATAGAATATGAAGTGGACGACAAAGTGTTTCTGAAAGTATCCATGGAAGAAAGTGCTAAGATTTGGGAAGAAGGGTAAGCTAAGCCCTAGGTTTATTGGTCCATATGAAGTCATTGAATGTGTGGGTTTAATAGCCTATAGGCTAGATTTACCACCTGAGTTGGACAAGATCCACAACGTATTCCATGTTTCAATGCTGAGAAGATACAGATCAGACCCTTCACATGTCATATCACCAGAGAAGATAGATGTATAGCCTGACTTGACATATGAAGAGGAACCAATAAGAGTCTTGGCACGAGAGGTTAAGGAACTCTAGAACAAAATGATTCCATTGGTGAAAGTACTTTGGAGGCATCACAATACTGAAGGAGCTACTTGGGAGAGCAAGGAGATGATGACAAAATAGTTTCCTCAGTTATTTGCATCAGGTAAATTTTGAGGATGAAATTTTATTTAGAGGGGAAGAGTTGCAACACCCTGAATTTTTTCGAGCTCTGAATAGTACCATTTTTAAGTCAGTGAATAATATTATTCAAAGCTAGTTTGAGGACTAAAAATAAGATGAAAAATAATTGAAAATAAGCAGAATAAAAATAAAGTGACCATCGGGTTATGGACTTTATTGTTATTATTGAAAAAGGATTGACTGTAACCCGATGAGGGGCATTTTGGTCATTTAACACCCAGATTGACTTTTGAACAAAATATCAATTAAATTAAGTGAAATTAACGTAATAAAATATGAAGAAATTTTGATGAAAATTCATATAGAAATGTGTAAATAAAAGAAGAAAAAGAGAAGAAATGAAAACTTAATTAAAATTATGACATAAGCAGGACCAAATTAAAAGAATAAAATTTAAAAAGATGATAAGTATATAAGTAAGAGACAAAACCCTAAAATGAAAAGCTTTCTTCTGCTCTCCCTTTCCACCTTGGCCACCCACCCTCTTTCCTTGTCTTCCTCCATTGCTTATCTTCCAAAGGTCCATTTCCCTTAGATTTCTTCCATATTTCTAAAGGAGCAAAAGCATGAAAATTATTAGATTAGAATGTTAAATTCAAAAATTTTCTTCTAGGGTCTCATGCATCATGCAAGATTCATTATTTACCTAATTGATTTCAATGTTCAGTTGCATATTTAAACCCTTTTAATATGTATTAGGATCTACATTTGCCATTTAAGATTTTTTGAATTAACAGATTAATTCATTTGAACCCTAGATTAATACAAGAACATGTGCACTAACCTTTTGATGCACTGTATATGTGTTTGGTACCTTTGTGAAGCACCTAGGACCCCAGATATTGTCCCTCTAGCTTGTCCACACCAAGATCACCAATGGCAGCCCCTTGAACAGCTTCTCAAGCCTTTCCAACCAATTAGAAAATAGGGATTTGCCTTTAGAGAGGTTGTAGATGTATATAGGACACTAGAAACAATTTCTAGCAATTTTAATTCAAGAGAATATGGGCAATACTCTTTGAATTGATGAGAGATGAAGAAGAAGAGAGGAAGAGAAAATAGGGGTGGTGGTACCTTTTGATAAAAATCAGAATGTTTTTTTTTTCCTAACATCACATTATATAATTAGGTCATCACTTAAAACCCTTACCACATGTCATCTTCTGATTGCACCTTAATTTTAATTGACCTAATCACATTAAGCCAAGTGTCAAAGCTAGGTTTAATCTTGACTTTGATCATCATGCATGATTGGAAGACAAATGGAAAGCTTATATAGTGCCATGTGTCACCATCTCATGATGCCATGTGTCACCTAGTGAAATGACCAAATTACCCTTGTGTTGTAATTTTGAGTTCTCAACCCAAAATAATTATTTCTCCTCTTCTAATCAATTTATATCAAATATAAATTAATTAATTAATCTCTATTAATTAATTTCTCATAATTAAATTCATATTTAAACATTTTAAATATAAATTTAACTTATACTATACATCCAATAACCTAGATTTGGTTTTAAGTCATGCTAAGGACCTTGCAGTCTTATTGCAAACCAAACCAAAACTCTTTAATTAATCAATTAAATCACATTTAACTTGGTGATTATCTTGTGAATGTGTGTGACTCAATAGGCTCATCACTAATTGGCAATGAGATATGATATTAACTCTTAATATCATCAGAATTCTTTCTTACCATAAATGATTTCTCTCAATCATTTAGGCACCTCATAGACCATGGTTAACACTTAGCATAGCATGCCATGGCCACCCAATCAGTAATAATGTGACAACCCTTACCCGTCTACAGTGTAGCCGAGCAAGTAATGCCACTCAGTGTGTCGGAGCACCAATTCATATTTTAATTACAATTTATCCCTTTTAAATTCATTTATTTACAATTTTTGATAAATCTAAATTTTTTCGAAATTTTTATAGAAAATCCGACAGAGTGCCGGCTATAACTTCGAAAAACAGTTCTTCTGAACTTGTTTAAAAACACATCCAAATATAATTTCTAAATCCAAACTCCATTATACACACATATCCCAACTCAATCTCAAAATCTCAATACTAATTTCAGAAATTTTCTGTTCACTTCATCACTTGAAGCATATTCATAAATATTTCTCAATATTTCATTTATCAGCATACATTATTCAAAAAATTTCTATAACATGAAATTTTATATATTTACATTATTACATAATTACAAGAGTTTATAGTTACAATCCAAACTAATACAAAATGCAAAATACAAAGTGCTACCCCAAGGTCCTAATGTCCTACCATATGCACTGCAGATGTGAGGTGACTCTGGACTCCGGATGCAAATCTAAAGGCTCACCCAGTCTGATGTCTGCTGGGCTTCCCAGCTAGGTCTCCAGTACTTGCGCATGGCAAAAGCGACGCGCTAAGCAATTCTGCTTAGTGGTGACAATATAAAATAAAATAAAATAAAAATAAGTATGCAGAATGTATGTTTACATTTTTTTGGGTAGACTTGATTTCTAATATTTATTGCTGTATTATTCAATTAAAATTTGGTAAGGTTTATTATCATTGCCCGAGTAACCCATACTAGTTGACTGGACTGGATAAATGGGTAAACTGGCACTGGGTACTAAGTACCTTGAACCATCACACCATTGGTCACATTGTGTCTCCCGATGTGCAACAAAACATCTAATAAGCTGTAATAATTAACAGGAATAAAACCCGAGTGTAACAACTCAAATTACATAGCCAAAGGCTATTATATCACAGAATGGCATGGGAAGCCATGAAACACAGAATGGCATGAAGCCATATGCAGTACTGCTAACAGAACCCTATTGGCATGCCAACCTATCCAAACCAATCACATTAGGCCTACTAGGGCATTTAACACTTTTAATTTATGTAATTCTTTGAAATTGAAATTTTATGGCTACTATTCATTTCATTAGTCGACTAAAATGTTGACTTTTGCATTGACAATAGGTACATTGGTTGAAATATCATCAACATACCACATTTTGCATTTTAAATTTGTTGGTATTGGTTGCCAATACCGTTTATAAGCTTAATGTTAATTGGACAAAATTTTCAGTTTTCAAGCTTTGGGTTTACTGTTTCATTAGTCATTTTTGTAGTGGGAATTTGGCAAAATGATCAACATGAAAGTTGTTCCTTATTTTGTCTAGTTGCATTTCCTTTTTTGAATCACTCCATTTAGAGTTTTTTAGCTCAAGTTATAGCCCAAAAACTACAACTGGCCGGATTGAAATTTTTCTAGAATTTATGGACTGACCAAATCTTTAGTGTTAGGAGCAGTGACTTCAGGTCACTTTTTGAATATGTTATGGTCATAATTTGAGTTAAGTTTCTTCATGAAAGTTGTTGGTCTATATCTTAGCTTTTGCTGGTAAACTTTCAGGTCAATTGGACCTTTCTACACTGAGTTATAGCCAAATAACTAAACACTATTTATTTGATCATTTTGCCCAGGCAGAATGCAGGTCACCCAGATTAGGGCAATCTTTTAGTCAACTTTTTTTGGTTTTCTGAGCATGGTTTCTTCACCAAAGTTGTGCCATTATGTGTCTAGTTTCATGTCCAATTGGCCTTGCACTAATTGAACCTCTACAATTCCAGTTATTGCTGCCCAAACCTACTAAACTCATGCCCAGTCCTGCATGTCACCAAGGGCAGCCACACCAAACTCCAATCCCTTCTCTTCATTTTTTATTTAAACAGAACCAAATGGTCACTAATTGACCATTAAAACCTACTTTCATCATCACATGATCAAAGTCTCATTTTCCATCCCAAAACCCTAACTCAAACATCACATACTATGCAATATCATTGCATTTCAACATTCCACTTAAGAGATGCAATTTAAGGGCAGCCATACTAGCATGTTAGCTCCATAAAACTCATCATAATCATAACCCAACCAAGGCTGGCAAAATTTAGGGTTAGCATACCAATGGTATTTCATCAATTTTCTTTGTCATTTGCACTCATTCATAGTCCTTAAATATAAATTTAAAGTGAAATTCAAAGTTAGGTCACAAACCTCTAATGGAGTGAGATTTCTCAGTTGCTAGAGTTCTTGTTTTCCTTTTCTTTTTGCTCCCACAAGACTCACCAAGATGCAAAAACACTTTTTTGTGTTGGGAATATAGGGTTTAGTGGAGTGAGAGCTAGGGAAATCAAGCTTTCAAAAGCTTGAAAATGGGTGGCTATGGAGGGAAGGTGACGACAAGGAAGAAGGTAGAAGAAAGAGTTCTGATTTTTTTTCATTTTTCAGCCCATTTTGTCTCTTTTAAATAAGTTTATGCCATGTGTCAACATTAGATTGGTTGAGAGATTTTTAATGACATCATGATGATGTCATAATTTCATTTTCTTTCATTTTCTCTCTATTTCTTGTCTATTTAATTTCAATTAAATTTTTAACAACATTTATTCATATTTTATGTTATATAAATTATTTATTTAACTGGACAAGTTGGCCAAAAATCATCTCTGAAGACGAAATGACCAAAATGCCCTCCGTTTGGCTTAACGGGCCAAAATTGTGTGTACCAATAGAAAAATTTTTCTAAGCATTTTCTTGGCATTCTAATGCCATAAGAACCTCAATGACCCTTCTCTGGAGTCCCAAAAATTATTTTATAATTTTTTCCCCTAGTCTAGGGTTGCTAACGGCCTTCACCGTCACTTCCCCTTCGGGTTACTCATCCATGGTGTTTTGGCTCATTTAACCTTAATGTATTTCGTTTCTAAAATTTTTCCTTGATTTTTATGAGCATTATTTAGTTTCTTTATAACTCCTCACTCTAGTCTATTTATTATTTCAAACATTTTAGCTGCCCAGACCAACATTTGTCACCGAAACAGTAGACTGTACGAATTAGCTAAAGTGAGGATGTTACAAATAAGGAATACCTTAAATAAACCTTTAATCATATATTACCGTGCACTAGAATCTCTCTATTACAAAATCCCAATTCGAGCTGGAGTCATAGTTTATGTCAAACATCATTTGCTATGAATATTATGTTCTCTTTAAATTCTAATTCTTGATTAAAAAGATTTTCTCATCAGAAACTCTTTTTTGAATAAACCTGTCTGTCCTGTGTCACACTCTACCCTCTGTAAGGCATGGCATGATGCCGTAGTATACCTAATGAATTACCAAACTTGGTCTACTGATAACCCATTAAATACACTACAAGGGATTTTAAAACTTTTCTTACTTCTTTTTACAGTGGTGAGCACTATTGACAGGTGTTAAAAATTCTTTTAACTGAAGTGAAACCAAATAACACAATTGAAGTATTAAAAATTTCTGTAAAAATTTTGGCAGAGTGCCATCTATATTTTGAATAAAACAGTTCTTCAAAAACCTGTAAAAAGCACTCTAAATATATAATTCCTCAATTCCAAACTCCAATAATTTGTTCAACACAATAAATTTCTCAACATTATCAACTCAGTTCAACAATCAATTTTCCAGTGTTTCCAAAACCTGAGATAAGATAAAATTATCACAATACTTTTATAAGCCAAAATAATTTACAAATTTAGTTTACCACTTCAATGTACAATTTAAATTTACAACTGCTCAAAACCAAGAATAATATATACATACAGTAAACATACATTACAACATAAAAACACAAAATATGGTATACTCAATATACCCAGTGAAATCTCAAAATATAGTACAAGCAAATTTAGTCTCACGCTCACAATCTGTCTACCTACGACAGCAATGAAAAAGCTATCGCTGAGTAAAATTTACTCAGTAGTGCACAATAACAATTTAAAATGTGATATGTAAAACTTTTTTTGACAATTTACAATTCAAACAATTCACAATTTTTCAAAGCTCATATAACACAAATTTGATTAAACAATTGAATAACACAGTGTTGCCAATCAATAACACAATTTGATCAAATAACTGAGTAACACAGTTTTGCCAATCAATAACACAATTTAGGCCATGACACAAATTTTTCCGAAAATGCCGTGTATACATTACGACAAAGCACACTCACCCCAATAATCAAAATCAATGAGGGAGGAAGCTAGCTAGATAATGAGTACTCATCCACACTCACCTCAGACTGACAAGTCAAAGAGGAAGGAACATAATCACACTCACCCCATAAATGGAGGAGGAACATAGTAATATTGCCATGCCAAGTGTGAATCAAAACAATTCCAAATCACAATATTTAAATATTTCATACAAATCACAAATCACGTTTTATCTCAAAATTTCCATTTGCAAAGTAGGCAACACAATAATTTCCAAATAAAATTCCTAAAGTCAAAACAATCAAAAATTATTCATAACTCAATTCTCCAAATAAATTTTCTGGTAAAAATAGTGAATATAAAAAGTATTATGCACAGACCTCTGATATATGCCTCTTGGCCAAGACTGAGTGTTCCTTACGCTTCTCAATATCCTTTTCAACTGAAACACACAATTTAAAGTATTTCAGTACTCAATGAATTTGTTTCTAACAATAAAATCCAATATTTAAATTTTATTGGTACTATTCCCTTCAATTCATTTCATTAGTCAATCTATAATATTGACCCTTGATGCACTCTAAGTGAATTAGGTTTAATGTTACCAATATGTCACATTTTATAGCCTTTTAGTGTTGGTACATCTTACCAAATTTATTTTCAAGTATATTATTTATTGCAATTTGCCAGATTTCGGTATACTAATTTGACCTAGTCAGATGACTTAGTTCCCTCGATTTTCGGGTTTCGGCCCAAACTAAAAACTTGTAGGTCTATGTCTTATTGCACGCGGGGCAAAATTTTAGGTCATTCTGAGTTGTGTAGACCAAGTTATGGTCAATTTACCAATGCTCGACAGAATGCACCAAAATGGTAACTTTAGGTCATTTTTTGGTCACTTTTGGTTCGGCCAGTTTTGGTACCTGAAATTGTGCAAGCTATTTGGCTTGGTTCTAGCCATTTCTGGGCTTTGGTGTCTTCATAAGAATTGTAGATATGTGTCTAAACTATTCATGGTAAAAATTTCAGGTAAATTGGACCTGTTTTGACTAAGTTATTGTCAAAACACTAACTATTGCCCAAATGGTCAATTTTCAGGCTTCCAAGTCACTAATCTGGATTTGGTCATTTTTCAAGTCACTTTCTAGGCAGAATTTTGGTAAGCTTCCTTCATGAAAGTTGGCAAATTTTGTGCCTAGTTTCACCTCCAATTGGTCTCATACCAATTGGAGTCATACACTTAAGGTTCTAAGCCAAAACACACACTGCCCTACTACACACTTCTCATCACTTACCAATTACATATTCAACACTTACGAAACTACTTCCTTCATGCCAATTTTGGTTTGTACATTACCATTAACACATTTAATAACACATTTTGGTCATTTTGGATAGCTTGTAACCATTCTCAATATGCACACTATAACACAGAATTTTTCAATGTCCATTTACATCATTTAACCAAATGAACATACCCCATTTACATACCCAATTCCAAACCATTATACACATATCCATGCTGCCATCAATAACAACATCTTAAACAACCATAAACAAGTAAAAACAAGCTACATATACTGAATTTCCATGGCTGCCAAAATGTACATCTCCATTAAAACATCAAACTTCAAAAATTCTTCCATAAATCAACTACCCATAACCTTGGTTACACTTTTAATGAAATAAGAATTGAAAACACTCACTTACCACTTTTGAACTTCTTCAAAACTCTACCAAAACTTATCTTTCTTGCTCCTAGTATGCTGCCCAAGGTGTATACTATAACTTTAATGAAGAACTCTTAAGGAAATGGTGGCTAAATGAGGGGTGCATGGTGGGTTGAAAGGTGGGCGGCCATGGGAGCTTCATTTGAGAGAATTTCGGCTGGTTTGCAAGGCAATATTGAAGATGAAGTTTCTGCCCCTCTTTGTGATATTTTAATGCCCACTAACTTAACTTAGTGGAGAACTAAGTTTGTGAAGGAACGAAAGCATGAAAAACACAAGTTTATACCATTGAATTCAAAAATTTTCACCTAGGGTCACATGCATCATGCAAGATTTATTTTTATCTATTTGATTTCAATGATAAATAACATATTAAAACTCTTTTAATATGTTTTTGGATCTGTATTTGCCATTTAAGATTTTAAAATTAATCAGATTAATTTTAGAACCCTAGATTAAATCAAGAACGATTACACTAACCTCTTGATGCACTGCAGTGTGTCTACGCCTTTGAGATTCATCTTCAGGACACCAGATGTTGTCCCTCTAGCTTGTCCACACCAAGAACACCTATGGCAGCCCTTGAACAGCTTCTAAAGCCTTTTCTATTAATTAGAAATTCAAGTTCTGCCTTTTAAGAGATTAGAGATGTAAACAGGACACTAGAAACAATTTCTAGTGTTCTTAATTCAAGAGATTGATGGCTAATCTCTTTGAATTGATGAGACATGAAGAAGAATAGAGGAAGGGCTGCAAAATGGCGTGACAAAGGAGTGTGGCTGTTGGTTGTTTTTTATTTTCTCATAAAAACACTTAAATAGCTAGGTTAACACATTAAACCCTTGCCACATGTCACCCTTTGATTAGCTCTAGGTTTAAGTGACCCAATCACATTGTGCCAAGTATCAAACCTATATTTAATCTTGATTTTAATCATCTTACATGATTAAAAAACATTTGGCAAGCTTATATGTTATGCCATGTGTCACCATCTCATGGTGCCATGTGTCACACTGCAAAATGACCAAAATGCCCCTGTGTCTTAATTTTGAGTTCTCTACCCAAAATAATTATTTTTCTTCTTCTAATTAATTTATATCAAATATAAATTAATTAATTAATCTCTATTAATTAATTTCTCATTAATTAAATTCATATTTAAACACTTTAAATATAAATTTAACTTATATTATACATCCAATAATCTAGATTTGGTTTCAAGTCATGCTAGGGACTTTGCAAACTAATTGCAAACCAAACATATTTAATTAATCAATTAAACTCTTTAATTAATTAATTAAATCATATTTAATTAGGTGATAACTTGTGTATGTGTGTGACTTACTAGGCTCATCACTATTTGGCAATGAGACATGATATCAACTCTTAATATCATCAGAACTCTTTCTTACCATAAATGATTTCTCTAAATCAATTTATGAACCTCATAGACCATGGTTAACACCTAGCATAGCATGCCATGGCCACCCAATTAGTAATAAGGTTTACCTTAAATGAACCTATAATCATATGTTACCATGCACTAGAATCTCTCTGTTACAAAATCCCAACTCAAGCTGGAGTCATGGTTTATGTCAAACTCCATTTGCTATGAATATTATGTTCTCTTTTAATTCCAGTTCTTGATAAAAAAGATTTTCTCATCAGAAACTCTTTTCTGAATAAATCTATCTGTCCTGGCCAGGAACTTGATACATCAAGAACAATTAAATGAACATAGGATTTTATCTCTATTTACTTAGAGGAACAGATTCCATCTTGATCAACACCTACCTCCATATATAACTAGTAGGAGCCAACAGATGCCCATATACCCATACACAGTACAAGTATGAAAGCAGTATCAAACTCAAACTACCTATATACAAGATAACTGTGCTATCTCAAGTCTAAAGATTATATGCGCTGATATGATTTATGACAAAACATTGACAAGAGTAAACTCCATGTGCTTGTCATAAGTGTCACTGGTTCGGCCTACTTATCATTTATAAGTGCCTATCATGTTTGTTATATGGCATGAGACTCACCATTCCATCTTATTTATATCTCATATAAATAACTTAGGAATAAACATGAATACAATCTTTCTGGATAAGTCATGTCCTTATTATGAAGTATCCTCGAATTGTGAACCTATTTATGATACTTCGTGCTAGAAATATTGTCACTCATATTCTTAACAACTTAAGAATAATATTTCTAACAAAATATTACTGGACCTTTTTCTATTACACATAAATATATTATGTAAACGGAAAAGTGGAAATGCCTTTTATTAATAAAAATATGTACAAGATACATACTAAATGATATGCTTTAGGGCACACTACTAACAATTTGGTTAAGGATTTAATAATCCAAAGTTTCTAAATTCCCACATTTTACCTTATTTCTTTTAATATTTAATCTATGTACCACCATTTTAATTTTCATGAGATTTTCAAGGTTTAATATCATTTATTTTTAATGGAAATTTAGGTCAAAAGACAACTCGGTATGTCAATTTACCAAAATGCCCCTATTCGAGTTGTATTCCTGATTTTTCGGTAACACCGGTTTTTGTCGGTTTCTCGATTTCTCGTTTTTCTTTGTACTAATTAATTAATTTTTCTTTGATATTTCTAATGATATTTATACTTCAATAGATGTTCATTTAAGTCTTAAAAATATTTTTCAAGGTTCCCCGTGGTCCAGGGCTAGTCAACGGTCCATGCTGCAACTTTCCGGTGCAGTCACCCATCGCTATGGTTCTAAGCTCGTTTAACTTGGTCACATTTCATTGCTATTATTTTTCCTTTGTTTTTCTTGTATTTTCCTTTCTTGTATTTCATTATTTTATGTCTCCTCACTAACATTTTGTCACACCCCTTACTCGTCTACAGTGTAGTTGAGCAAGTTATGCCACTCAGTGTGCCGGAGCACCAATTTATGTTTCTATTACAATTTATCCCTTTATAATTCATTTATTTTCAATTTTGATAAATCTAAATTTAACCGCAAATTTTATAGAAAATCCAAATAGGTACCGATCAGAAATTGAAAACAGCTTCTTCGAACTGCTTTAAAAACACTTCCAAAATAATTTTCAAATCCAAACTCCATTATATATATTCAAGTCAATCTCAAAATCTCAATCTCAATCACGATACTATTTTCAAAACTTTTCTGTTCACTTCATCACTTAAAGCATATTCACAAATAATTCTCAACATTTCATTTATCAACATACATAATGCAGAAAATCTTAATAATATGAAATTTCATATATTTACATTAATACATAATTATAGGAGTTTATAGTTACAATCCAAATTAATAAAAAATGTCAAAATACAAAATACTCCCAAAATCCTATGTCCTACCATATGCACTGTAGGTGTGAGGTGACTCAGGACTCCGGATGCAAATCTGAAGGCTCACCCGGTCTGATGTCTGCTGGGCTCACCAGCTAGGTCTCTAGTACCTGCGCGTGGCAAAAGCGACGCGCTAAGCAATTCTGCTTAGTGGTGACAATATAAAATAAAATAAAATATAATATAATAAAATAATTATGCAGAGTGTATGATTTCATTTTTGGATAGACTTAATTTCTGGTATTGTTTGTAGTATTATTCACTTAAAATTTGATACGGCTTATTATCATTGCCCGAGTAACCCATACTAGTTGACTGGACTGGATAAACGGGTAAATCGGCACTGGGTACTAAGTACCTCGGACCATCACACCATCGGTCACATTGTGTCTCCCGGTGTGCAATAAAACAGCTAATAAGCTGTAATAATTATCAGGGTCAAAACCCAAGCATATCAACTCAAATAACATAGCCAAAGGCTATTATTTCACAGAATGGCATGGGAAAGCCATGAAACACAGAATCGCATGAAGCCATATGTAATACTGCTAACAGAACCCTATTGGCATGCCAAGCTATCCAAACCAATCTTGTTAGGTATACTAGGGCATTTTACACTTTTAAGTTTTACAATTTTTGAATTTAAAGTTTTGGTGTTACTATTCACTTCATTAATCAACCAAAATGTTGACTTTTGCATAGACAATAGGTACATTAGTTTTAATACTCCCAACATACCACATTTTGCATTCAAATTTTGTTGGTATTGGTTGCCAATACCATTTCTAAGCTTAATGTTAAGTAAGCAGAAATTTTAGTTTTCCTGCTTCATTTTTACTGTTCTATTAGTCATTTTTGCAGTGGTAATTTGGCAAAATGATCAACATGAAAGTTATTCCTTATTTTGTCTAGTTGAATTTCCTTTTTTGAATCACTCCATTTGGAGTTTTGTAGCTCAAGTTATGGTCCAAAAACCACAACTGGCCGGATTGAAATTTTTCTGGGCTGACCATATCTGCAGTGCAGCAAATAGTGATTGCAACTCACTTGTTGGATAGGTTATGGTCATAATGTGGGGTAGGTTTCTTCATGAAAGTTTTTGGTCTATATCTTATCTTGTTGCTGGTAAAATTTCAGGTCAATTAGACCTTTCTACATTGAGTTATGGCCAAATGAACAATCACTTGTTGGTCATTCTGCAGAATCAGACTACAGGTCACCGACTGCAACTCACTTGTTGGATAGGTTCTGCTCATAATTTGAGGTAGGTTTCTTCATGAAAGTTGTTGGTCTGTATCTCATCCTATTTCTGGTAAAATTTCAGGTCAATTGGACCTTTCTACATTGAGTTAGGGCCACTGTTCATTTGGTCATTCTACAGAAATAGCCTGCAGGTCACCCAGATTTGAGTAAGCTTTTGCTCCACTTGGTTTGGTTTTATGGGCATGGTTTCTTCACCAAAGTTGTGCCATTATGTGTCTAGTTTCATGTCCAATTAGCCTTGCACCAATTGAACCTCTACAATTCAGGTTATGACTACCTAAACCTACTGGACTCAAGTCCAATTCTGCAGGTCACTCCATTCTGCAGGTCCCTTTCATGGCAGCCACACCAAACCCAATCCCATCACTCAACACACTTCATTTTTAATTTAAACAGAACTAAATGGTCACTAATTGACCATTAAAACTCACTTTTATCATTACATGCTCAAATTCCCATTTTTCCACCCCAAACCCTAACCCTAACATCTCAAACATTACCCCACATGCATTTTCACTTCATTTTAACAATCCACTTAGTAAATACATGTTGTGGGAAGCCATGATGGTCTTTTAATTTCATTAAACTCACCACAAACAAACCCTAACCATGGCTGCCAAAAATCTAGGGTTTCCATCCAAATGCTATTCAACAATTTTTCTTTGCCATTTATACATATTCAAAGTTCTTAACATGAATTTAAAGAAAATTTCATGGTTAGGTCACTAACCTTTGTTGGAGAGTTTCCCTAGCTTTGAAAACTTCTTGATTTTCCTTTCTTTTTGCTGCCCAAAGTTTCCTCAAGGTGCTAGGTTAATTTTTTGTGAAGAAGGCTTGGGTTTTGGAGTGAGATTTGGTGAGGTTGGGAGCTTGGGTGAGCTTTAACGGAGTTTTTCCTTCCTCTCTCTCTCTCTCCACGTTTTTGGCTGCCCCAAAGGTTGAAGAAGTCTGATTTCTTTTGTTCCATTTCCAGCCCATTTGTCTCTTGTAAGTGAGCTTATGCCATTTGTCAACATTGGGTTGGTTGGGAGACTTTTAATGACATCATCATGATGTCATAATTTCAATTTCTTCCATTTTTTCCATCCTTTTTTTGTCTAATTAATTTCAATTAAATTTTTAATAATATTTATTCATATTTTATGTTATATAAATTATTTATTTAACTAGACAATTTGGCCCGAAAATCATCTCTGAAGACGAAATGACCAAAATGCCCTCCGTTTGGCTTAACGGGCCAAAATTGTCTTTACCGATTGAAAATTTTTTTCTAAGTATTTTCTTGGCATTCTAATGCCATAAGAACCTCAATAACCCTTCTCTGGAGTCCCAAAAATTATTTTATAATTTTTTTCCCCCAGTTCTAGGGCTCCTGGTTGCGAGAACCGCAACTTCTCACTAGGTTACTCATCGCTAGGGCACCGGCTCATTTAACTTGGTTGTATTTTATTTTTAAAATTTTTCCTAAATTTTTCTTATTAATATTTGAGTTACTTATGGTTCCTCACTTTAGTTTAAATAATTTTTTTTTTTCCGAATGTTCTAGCTGTTCGGACCGACACTGGTCACCGGAACAGTAAACTGTACGGACTAGCTAAAATGAGGATGTTACAACTCTTCCCCTCTAAAAAAAAATTTCATCCTCGAAATTTACCTGATGTAAACAGTTGAGGGAACTGTTGCCTCATTATCTCTTCACTTTCCCAAGTTGCCTCTTCAGTGTTGTGGTGCCTTCAAAGCACTTTCACCAGTGGAATTTGTTTATTTCTCAGTTCCTTCACTTCTTGAGCTAGGATTTGTACAGGTTCCTCTGTATATGTCAAGTCGGGTTGAATTTCAATCTCTTCCATGGAAATGACATGTGAAGGGTCTGAGCGATATCTTCTCAGCATGGAAACATGGAATACATTGTGAATTTTATCCAGTTCTGGTGGTAAAGCTAGCCGATAGGCCACTGGTCCCACACGTTCAATGACTTCATATGGACCAATGAACCTAGGGCTTAACTTACCCTTTCTCCCAAACCTCAGTACTTTCTTCCACGGTGAGACTTTGAGAAACACTTTATCGCCAACTGCATACTCTATCTCTTTTCTCTTCAGGTCGGCATAAGACTTCTGTCTATCTGAGGCAATCTTCAGGTTAGCATTGATTATCTTCACTTTTTCCTCAGTCTATTTCACCAGGTCTGGTCCTACCAGCTTATATTCACCCAATTCAGTCCAACACACTGGGGTTTTACATTTCCTCCCATACAGTGCTTCATACGGGGCCATTTGGATGCTAGCTTGGTAGCTATTATTGTATGCGAATTCTGCCAATGGGAGGTATCTATCCCAACTCCCCTCAAACTCAATGACACAACTCCTTAGCATATCCTCCAGGATCTATCACATAATTCACATTGTTACTACCATTTCAATTTATTAATTGTGAGAATTCAATTAGTTCTTAGGTTTACCTTGATTACTCGTTCTGACTGTCCATCCGTCTGGGGATGAAAAGCCGTGCTAAAACGGAGTTGTGTGCCCAAGGCTTCTTGCAACTTTTTCTAGAATCTCGATGTAAACCTTGGGTCTCTGTCAAATATGATGGAAAGTGGGATTCCATGCAGTCTAACTATCTCACTGATATACAATTCTACTAGCTTCTCTAGTGAGTAGTCAGTCCTAACTAGCAGAAAATGTGCTGACTTTGTCAATCTATCCACTATCACCCATACTGCATCATGCTTCCTTTGGGTGAGAGGTAGACCACTAACAAAATCCATAGTGACCCAGTCCCATTTCCATTTAGGTATGCTTATAGGCTGTAGCAATCCTAATGGAACTTGATGTTCTGCTTTAACTTGCTGACATGTCAGACACTTAGTCACATAGTCAGCTATATCCCTCTTCATACCAGGCCACCAATAATGAGGCTTCAAATCATTATACATTTTTGTGCTCCCCGGGTCCATAGCATAAACACTAGTGTGTGCTTCTTTCAGAATACTAGTCTTCAGTTCTCCATCATCTGGTACACACACTCTTCCTCTGTAGTACAGACACCCATATGCTTTCACCTCATATTCGCTTCTTCCCTCAGAATTTTACCCATAATGGCCATTAGTTTTTCATCTACCCTCTGCCCATCTTGTATCTGTCAGAGAGGTTGGCCTCACTTGCAACTCAGCCAAAATAGCTCCATCTTGAGCTAAGGACAGATAGGCATTGAGTGATCTTAAAGCTGTGATGGACTTCCTGCTTAAAGCATCAGCAACTACATTTGCCTTCCCAGGATGATAATCAATCACACAATCATAGTCCTTCAGGAACTCAATCCATCGCCTTTGCCTAAGGTTGAGCTCCTTCTGGGTTGGCAAGTATTTTAGGCTCTTGTGGTCTGTATAGATGTAGCATTTTTCACCATATAAATAATGCCTCCATATCTTCAGTGCGAAGATAATTGCTGCTAACTCCAAGTCATGAGTAGGGTAGTTCTGTTCATGTGGCCTTAACTGCCTGGAAGCATAGGCGACCACTTTCCCCTCTTGCATCAATACACACCCTAGCCCATTATGTGAGGCATCACTGTAGACCACAAAGTTTTTTCCCGACACTGGCTGTGTTAACACTGGTACTTCTGTCAACATAGCCTTCAGCCTCTCAAAACTGGCTTGGCACTTGTCGTTCCAGCCAAATTTCACATTCTTGTGTAACAACTTAGTCATTGGAGCAGCTATAAGAGAGAACCCCTTCACAAATCTTTTGTAATACCCAGCTAGCCCCAAGAAACTTCTGACCTCATTTGTATTTCTGGGAGGCTTCCATTCCATCACTGCTTCTATCTTTTTGGGATCCACTCTAATCCCCTTAGTTGATACTATGTGTCCAAGAAAAAAGATCTCACTCATCCAAAAGTCACACTTGGACAACTTAGCATACAACTTCTTTTCTCGCAGGATTTGCAGAACAATCCTCAAATGTTCATCATGTTCTTCCCTGGTCTTGGAATACACCAGAATATCATCTATAAAGACTACTACAAACCGATCTAAGTATGGATGGAAGATACGGTTCTTAAGGTCCATAAATGCTGCTGGTGCATTTGTCAAACCAAACAGCATCACTAAAAATTCATAGTGTCCATATCGAGTTCTGAATGCAGTTTTTGACACATCTACATCATTTACCCTCAACTGATGATACCCTGATCTGAGATCAATTTTTGAAAATACACCGGCTCCTTTCAACTGATCAAACAGATCGTCAATTCTGGGCAACGGATATTTATTCTTCATAGTTACTTTGTTCAACTGCCGGTAATCAATACACAATCTCATAGTTCAATCTTTCTTCTTCACAAACAGCACCGGAGCTCCCCATGGTGACACACTGGGGTGTATGAACCCCTTATCAAGCAACTCTTGCAACTGAGTTTTCAACTCCCTCAATTCAGTGGGTGCCATCCTATAAGGAGCAATATAAATGGGTGCCATACTCGGCATTACCTCAATAGCAAACTCGACTTCCATTTCTGGTGGTAACCCAGGCAACTCTTCAGGAAATACATCTGGGAAATCTCTTACTGTGGGTATATTACACAGGTTTGGCTTAGCTTGTCTAGTATCAACCACGTGTGCTAGGTAAGCTTCACAGCTTTTTCTCATAAATCTTCTTGCAACCGTGGCTGAGATAACATTGGACAGGAAATCTATCCTTTCACCCACAACAGTAATCTCATTACCCTCAGAAGTTTTTAGAGAAATCCTCTTAAATTTGCAATCAACTATTGCCTGATGACGTGACAATCAATCCATTCCCAAAATCACGTCAAACTCGTGGAAGGGCAACTCAATTAGGTCTGCTGAGAATTCTTACCCCTGAATCCTCAATGGGCAACCTTTATACACCTTATTCACTACCACACTATGGCCTAGTGGATTTGTGACCAAAATGTCTTGATCACACTCCTCTACTGGAACTCCCCTCTATATGGGTAGTTTGATGCAAATGTAGGAATGAGTGGATCCTGGATCCACCAATGCATGCACAGAAGTGTTGTAGAGGGAAAACGTACCCCTGATGACATCTGAGGCATCTTGCTCCTCTTGAGCTCTGATGGCATAGGCCCTGGCAGGTATTCTAGTGTCTGGCCTCTCAGTTGACTCAGATGTAGGCCTCAATGATGGACCAGCTGCCTCAGGTTTACCAGGCTTCCTACCCCTTTGTGGTGCAGGAGCAGGTCTATCAGTTTGTGTTGGACCAACAGTAGTAGTCCTCTTTGGACAATTCTTGATCTGGTGTTCTGTCGATCCACACCATAAACATGCACCGGTCACTCGCCAACAATCCCCCTTATGCCACTTCTGACAGTACTGACAAGCAGAAGATGCTGGGGCTGGTCCCCTAAACACCGTCCCTAGAGAGCTGCCCATTAATGGTGTGGACTGGCCTCTCCTAGGTGTGAACTGCGGTCTGGGCCCCTGAGACTGGCCCTGACCATGTGGTGGTCCTAAACTCTGAGCAGGAGGACCCTTACTCTTCTTACTGGGAGCAGAAAATGCACCGGATTGACTCGGACCCCTCTTCTGCTGTCTTTCCCTTCTGTTTTGTTCATTGATTCTGACCCTTTCCACTTTTGATGCTGCATCTACCAGTTTAGAAAACTCGTGATCTCCAAAGGTCGTGATCATGACTTTGATGTTGTCATTGAGCCCTTCTTTAAACCGTCTGCACCTCTCTGCCTCTGTAGGGACTATCTCCCTCCCATGCCGGCTCAGTCTGACAAACTCACTCTCATACTCAGCCACTGACAACTGTCTCTGTCTCAAACTGATAAATTCTCTTCTTCGCTCTTCTAAATACACTTTGCTAATATATTTCTTCCTGAACTCTGTGAGGAAGAATTCCCAGGTGATCCGTTCAGGTTGCACCTCACTGGTTACTGTGTCCCACCACTGATATGCATCATCCTGAAGTAGGGACACAGCACCCACCAGGTTCTACTCGGGGGTGCAATTTAGCTGTTATAGCACTCTGATGGTTCTATCCAACCAATTTTCTGTAGCCATGGGATCATCTTCCCTCTTCCCAAAGAAGTCCACAGCCCCATGCTTCCTCAATTTCTCCAGATGAGATTTCTGTGGTGCTGGTGGAGGTTGTGGCTGTGGTTGTGGTGGTGGAATTGCCCCCATCATTTGCCGGTAAAACTCGGTCATTTGTTGAAATAGTGCAAACTGAGGTTGGGCATGTGCCTCAACTGCTGGTGGAGCAGATTCTCCCCTACCCCCAGACTCAGCCCTTGGTGGAGCATGACTCTCCACCACTTCATCAACTGCTCTTTGCGAGGCAGGATCCATATCCTATTCAAAATAAGAAAACAAACAGATCTGCATCAGTGTCACCTCAGCACTTACAAATGCAATGCAATGGTATGTACTCTATCTAGGCCCAGAAACGCCTAAACCGATGCTCTGATACCACTAAATGTGACACCCCTTACTCGTCTATAGTGTAGTCGAGCAAGTTATGCCACTCAGTGTGCCGGAGCACCAATTTATGTTTCTATTACAATTTATCCCTTTATAATTCATTTATTTTCAATTTTGATAAATCTGAATTTAACCGCAAATTTTATAGAAAATCCACAGGTCTTGGTCAGAATTGGAAAACAGTTCTTCTGAACCTGTTTAAAAACACTTCCAAAATAATTTCCAAATCCAAACTCCATTATATATATTCAAGTCAATCTCAAAATCTTAATCTCAATCACGATACTATTTTCGAAACTTTTCTATTCACTTCATCACTTGAAGCATATTAACAAATAATTCTCAACATTTCATTTATCAACATACATAATGCAGAAAATCTCAATAATATGAAATTTCATATATTTACATTAATACATAATTACAGGAGTTTATAGTTATAATCCAAATTAATACAAAATGCCAAAATACAAAATACTCCCAAAATCCTATGTCCTACCATATGCACTGCAGGTGTGAGGTGACTCGGGACTCCGGATGCAAATCTGAAGGCTCACCCGGTCTGATGTCTGCTGGGCTCACCAGCTAGGTCTCCAGTACCTGCGCATGGCAAAAGTGACGCGCTAAGCAATTCTGCTTAGTGGTGACAATATAAAATAAAATAAAATAAAATATAATAAAATAATTATGCAGAGTGTATGATTTCATTTTTGGGTATACTTAATTTCTGGTATTGTTTGTAGTATTATTCACTTAAAATTTGATACGGTTTATTATCATTACCCGAGTAACCCATACTAGTTGACTGGACTAGATAAATGGGTAAACCGGCACTGGGTACTAAGTACCTCAGACCATCACACCATCGGTCACATTATGTCTCCCGGTGTGCAACAGAACAGCTAATAAGTTGTAATAATTATCAGGGTCAAAACCCAAGCATATCAACTCAAATAACATAGCCAAAGGCTATTATTTCACAGAATGGCATGGGAAAGCCATGAAACACAGAATCGCATGAAGCCATATGCAGTACTGCTAATAGAACCCTATTGGCATGCCAAGCTATCCAAACCAATCTTGTTAGGTATACTAGGGCATTTTACACTTTTAAGTTTTACAATTTTTGAATTTCAAGTTTTGGTGTTACTATTCACTTCATTAGTCAACCAAAATGTTGACTTTTGCATAGATAATAGGTACATTAGTTTTAATACTCCCAACATACCACATTTTGCATTCAAATTTTGTTGGTATTGGTTGCCAATACCATTTCTAAGCTTAATGTTAAGTAAGCAGAAATTTCAGTTTTCTTGCTTCATTTTTACTGTTCTATTAGTCATTTTTGGAGTGGGAATTTGGCAAAATGATCAACATGAAAGTTGTTCCTTATTTTGTCTAGTTGAATTTCCTTTTTTAAATCACTCCATTTGGAGTTTTGTAGCTCAAGTTTTGGTCTAAAAACCACAACTGGCCGGATTGAAATTTTTCTGGGCTGACCACATCTATAGTGCAATAAACAGTGACTGCAACTCACTTGTTGGATATGTTCTGCTCATAATTTGGGGTAGTTTTCTTCATGAAAGTTGTTGGTCTATATCTTAGCTTGTTGTTGGTAAAATTTCAGGTCAATTAGACCTTTCTACATTGAGTTATGGCCACTGTTCATTTGGTCATTCTGCAGAATCAGACTGCAGGTCACCGACTGCAACTCACTTGTTGGATAGGTTTTGCTCATAATTTGGGGTAGGTTTCTTCATGTTGCTGGTAAAATTTCAGGTTAATTGGACCTTTCTACATTGAGTTATGGCCACTATTCATTTGGTCATTCTGCAGAAACAGCCTGCAGGTCACCCGGATTTGAGCAAGCTTTTGGTCCACTTAGTTTGGTTTTATTGGCATGGTTTCTTCACCAAAGTTGTGCCATTATGTGTCTAGTTTCATGTCCAATTGGCCTTGCACCAATTGACCCTCTACAATTCAAGTTATGGCTGCCCAAACCTGCTAGACTCAAGTCCAATTCTGCAGGTCACTCCATTCTGTAGGTCCCTTTCATGGCAGCAACACCAAACCCAATCCCATCACTCAACACACTTCATTTTTAATTTAAACTAAACTAAATGGTCACTAATTGACCATTAAAACTCACTTTCATCATTACATGCTCAAAGTCCCATTTTTCCACCCCAAACCCTAACCCTAACATCTCAAACATTACTCCACATGCATTTTCACTTCATTTCATCAATCCACTTAGTAAATACATGTTGTGGGCAGCCATGATGGTCTTTTAATTTCATTAAACTCACCACAAACAAACCCTAACCATGGCTACCAAAAATCTAGGGTTTCCATCCAAATGTTATTCAATAATTTTTCTTTGCCATTTACACATATTCAAAGTTCTTAACATGAATTTAAAGAAAAATTCATGGTTAGGTCACTAACCTTTGTTGGAGAGTTTCCCTAGCTTTGAAAACTTCTTGATTTTCTTTTTTTTTTGCTGCCCAAAGTTTTCTCAAGGTGCTAGGTTAATTTTTTGTGAAGAAGGCTAGGGTTTTGGAGTGAGATTTGGTGAGGTTGGGAGCTTGGGTGAGCTTTAATGGAGTTTTTCCTTCCTCTCTCTCTCTCTCCACGTTTTTGGCTGCCCCAAAGGTTGAAGAAGTCTGATTTTTTTTGTTCCATTTCCAGCCCATTTGTCTCTTGTAAGTGAGCTTATGCCATGTGTCAACATTGGGTTGGTTGGGAGACTTTTAATGACATCATCATAATGTCATAATTTCAATTTCTTCCATTTTTTCCATCCTTTTTTTGTCTAATTAATTTCAATTAAATTTTTAATAATATTTATTCATATTTTATGTTATATAAATTATTTATTTAACTAACAAGTTGGCCCGAAAATCATCTCTGAAGATGAAATGACCAAAATGCCCTCCGTTTTGCTTAATGGGCCAAAATTGTCTTTACCGATTGAAAATTTTTTTCTAAGTATTTTCTTGGCATTCTAATGCCATAAGAACCTCAATTACCCTTCTCTGGAGTCCCAAAAATTATTTTATAATTTTTTTTCCCCCAGGTCTAGGGCTTCTGGTTGCGAGAACCGCAACTTCTCACTAGGTTACCCATCGCTAGGGCACCGGCTCATTTAACTTGGTTGTATTTTATTTTTAAAATTTTTCCTAAATTTTTCTTATTAATATTTGAGTTACTTATGGTTCCTCACTTTAGTTTAATTTTTTTTTTTTTCCGAACGTTCTAGCTGTTCGGACCAACACTAGTCACCTGAACAGTAAACTATACGGACTAGCTAAAATGAGGATGTTACACATTTAAATATAATTCCAAGCATCCTAGCTGTCCTGACAGACACTGTCATCGGAATAGTAGAACGCACTACTGAACATAGGGGTGTTACATCCTGGCCAGGAACTTGAAACATCAAGAACAATTAAATGAACATAGGATTTTATCCCTATTTACTTAGGGTAACAGATTCCATCTTGATCAACACTTACCTCCATATATAACTAGCAGGAGCCAACGCATGCCCATATACCCATACACAATACAAGTATGAAAGTAGTATCAAACTCAAACCACCTATATATAAGATAACTGTGTTATCTCAGGTCTAAAAATTATATATATTGATATGATTTATGACAATGCATTAACAAGAGTGAACTCCACGTGCTTGTCATAAGTGTCACTTGTTTGGCCTACTTATCATGCATAAGTGCCTATCATGTTTGTTATATGGCATGAGACTCACCATTCCATCTTATTTACATCTCATGTAAATAACTTGGGAACAAATATGATTACAATCTTTCTGGATAAGTCATGTCCTTATTGTGAAGTGTCCTCGATTGTGAACCAATCTATGATACTTTGTGTTAGAAATACTATCACTCATATTCTTAACAACTTAAGAATAGAATTTCCAACAAAATATCATTGGACCTTTTCTATTACACATAAATATGTTATGTAAACGGAAAAGTGAAAATGCCTTTTTATTAATAAAACATGTATAAGATACATATTAAATGATATGCTTTAGGGCATACTACTAACAATTTCCTCTAATCCCCAACACTAAAACATGTTCTTGGACCTTGTTAGAGTAATTAGAAGTAAAAAGAAGAAGAGAAATTGAAGATTTTGAAGCTTGAAGAATTGGGCAAGTGAGGTTAGTGCTATCTCTACCTTTCTTTCTTCTTCTAACAAATAAATTGAGTTGAATGGTGAGGGAATAACACGTAAATTTGAAGAGATCATGCATGAATGGAAGATAGGGAATTTTGGTCAACCTGGGAAATTTTGGGATTTTGATATTTTTATGAAGTTATGCATGAATCTTAGTGTGAAATGAAGTATATGTATGAAAAGTATCTTAGATTGCATGAAATTAGGGATTGGGATAATTAGGGTTTGGAAATTTTGGAAGAATTAGGATTTTGATCTCATAAAGTGTAATTAATGTTTTTGATGCCAAATAATGATCAAATTATGTATGTTGAGTATGAAATGAAGTTGGTTGCTGAGTGAAATTAATGAATTTGGAAGTTGGTTAAATGCTGGAATTCTGAACCTCTGAGTCCAGCAGCTTTGGATGAGCATAAGTAGAGATACATAGCTCCAATTGGAGATGAAACCTAAGACATAATGTCACAATTTTCATGCAGGAAGCCTGCCCAGAAAATGACCATAGGTTATCCTAATTCAACCTTGAATCCAAAAGTGGCAATTCTAGACCCTACAGAATAACCACGTGAATAGTAATATTAAAATTGTCATAACTCACTCTAGAAAACTCCAATTAACCTGATTATTAAACCTATGGAAACCTAAGACACAGGACAATATTTCATATGAAGAGCTTAAGGCTAAATTATGAACTTAACTCAACTCAACTAAATTGCTAGACAAATTTGGATCAACCAATCTGCCCTGTATCAGAACCAAACCTGGAAATCCTGAATTTTGGACACCTGACCAGTTTTGGTAAAAATGACATAACTAAAGCTACAAAATTGAAAATGTAGTAATTCCAAAGCCAAATTTCTCAAAAGGCATAGAACTAAAATGTTTCTCTTTTGACCAGAGCTAGAACTTAAGGCAACTTAGAGAAATTGTTAGTACAAATTAGTAGTGACAATGCTGGAATTCTGAAATCCAGCCGACTTCCTTCATGACCTCCAGATACTTAATAGGTCATAGCTTCTTCTAGAAAACTTCAATTGAGGTGAATCAAATTGATTTAGAAACTTAAGACAAGGATCTAAAACTTTGTTTCAGGGACTTGAATCAAAATTTGAGCCTAAGGTGCTCAGATATGGGATGCAAGTTTTGGTAGAAATCCTGACAGCATTGATCTGCAAAATTCAATGTCTGGAATAGCATTGGTAATTTGACCATATCTAGGGCTACAAAACTCCAAATTAAATGATTCAAAAAGAAAATTAAAGTTCACACATGGGGGAACAACTTTCATGAAGAAAGTGAGGCAAAACTGAATCTATATCTTGGCCAAATTGATAGGAGAAGTTAAGATATCAATTTTGGAAATTTAGGAAACTTTCACAAATTACTTGAAAAGTGATAATAACTTGACATAAGTGGATTAATAATCACATGAACCACATGAATAGGTGATTGGGACTTATGTCCCCATTATGAATAATGTACTAATGCTATAAGAATGAATAACACATGAAATGAAATAATAAGTATAAAGATGTTAAAATTGCCCTTGTATGCCTAGACACATGTGTATGAGTTGGATCGATTGACATGTTAATTAGGGACTACAGATGCAGTACTACCCTTAGCTTTTGAGCCTACTTCATGAGTGATCATTGATAGACAATGTATGTCTGATATGATTATTCTTCTGGCTTTTATGCCTGCCCGTTGGCTTTATGCCCTACATGATTTTACTGGCTTCATGCCTACCGCTGGCTTTATGCCTGATAGATGTATACATGATAGGCACATGGGGTGTCTAACTAGGATACTCCTGTGTATCCAGTTTTTAACAGTCTGTTATAGGTTGCTTAGGCAATGAAATGAGTTAATTCAATTGAATATCAAACAAATAAATGGAAAGGACCAATAAATTGTAAAACACTCATAAATCATGAAATGCATTCCTGCTATGGTATCATACATATGAAACTTGTATTTTTATTTATTTTGTTTATTTTTATTGTTTTATTGTACCACTAAGTAATATGCTTAGCACGTTGGTTTTCCATGTGTAGGTACTGGAGACGGAGCCCAGTAGTGATTAGATCTATAGTAGGAGAGTGGTCTCCTCAGTTGTTCATTTTGGTAGGGCCCATGCATATCAGATATATGTATTCATTTTGAGCATTATAAATAGGAAAGTGTGACACCCCTTACCTATCTATAGTGTAGCCGAGCGAGGCATGTGACACCCATTACCGGAGCAGCTTAACTTATCTTATTTCTTTTACTTAGTGTTTACATTTTATTTTATTACTTTAAGGTTAATTTATCAAATGGAGAAACTGACAGAGCTTCACCTAATTTATGCGTAATTTTGACGATTTCCACCTGTTAAAAATATCAACAATATAATTTCAATAATGTAAATTCTTTCTCATATTCAATTCCAATATTCCTTCTCAATATTGCAACTCATAATTTCACACACAAATAAATTTATATTTGAACTTCATAACTAAAAGATGGAAACCTCATTAATTACATAATTTACAAATAATTACATGAGTTTATAATTTACATGGCAAACTAAAAGTCTAACCACAAAATACAAAATCACTGATAGGCCTAGTGGGTCCTACCAAAATATACTGCAGATGTAGTGACACTGAACACAATGCAGATCTGGACTCTGATCCCCAGTTTACGTTCTACTGGGCTCTCGTTCTGTATCTCTAGTACCTATGCATGGCAAAAAGCGATGCACTAAGCAATACAGCTTAGTGGTGCTAATAAAAAAAAACTAAATAAATAAATATGCAGAAATTTTTGTTGTTATTTCATTCAGACTGGATTTTTAGTAATTATTTGTAATATTATTAATTTAGTGCTTTTTATGTTCATTACTTGGTCATAGATTTTTAAGTATTATTTTGATTGCCCAAGTAACCTATACCAATTGATTGGACTGGATAAATGGGTAAACTGGCATTGGGTATCAAGTACCTCGGGCTGTCACACCATCGATCACATAGTGTCTGCCAGGCGTACAATAGAAATGCTAACAAGCCATAATAGCAATCGAGCATAAAGCTGAGTATGTCAAGTATAACAAAATGGCCAAAAGCCATAATATCACAAAATGGCACTAAAAGCCATAAATCATGGAATGGCACAAAGCCATGGGCAGTACTGCAATCAAAACCCTATTGACATGCCAAACTATCCAAGCCAATCATTCTATGCATACTAGGGCATATTGACAAAGTTAAGTATTTTGTTACATTTGAAGTTGTGGTGGTTACTATTCACATTACTATTCATGTAAAAATGTTGACTTTTCAAATAATAATAGGTATGCAAGTTCTAATTACACTATAATACCACATTTTGGATTTTATATTTATTAGCATTGGTTGCCAATTTCAATTTAAGGCTCATTAGAAGTTATTTCAAATTTTTAAATTTGGTCACTTATGTTAACTATTATATTGGACAAATCTACAGTGGAAATTTGGCTAAACTTTCTTCATCAATGTTATTCCTTAATGTGTCTGCTTTAATTCTCTTTTTGAATCACTCCATTTGAAGTTTTGTAGCTTAAGTTATGGCATTTTAACCATAACTAGCCGGATTGGTCCATTCCCAAATTTTCTGGGCAAATTTGATTATGGCAGTTTTGATAATCTAAATTTGGTTAGCAAGTTGAATTGGATAGGGTTAGAATTTGGATTTCTGTTCTTCATGAAAGTTGTTCTACTGTGTCTAAGCTTTCCATGGGTTCAAGAATCAAGTCATTTGGATCTCTCTACACAAAGTTATGGCCATTTGAACAAATATTATTCATTTGGCCATTTTCCAGGTCCAGATTTTGGTTACCCAGATTTAGGAAAATTTTTAGGTCACTTTAAGTTAGTTTTCTGGGTAGAGTCTCTTCATAAAAAATGTGGCATTATGCCCCTAGTTTCCCCTCCAATTGGCCTAACACCAATTGAAGCTACACAAATCAACTTATTGCTGCCCCAAGCACACTAGACTCAGGTCCAAAATTTCTAGCACCTAGGGCAGTTTGAAGATTTTACCATTCAATGCCACAATTCACTCCAAATTAAGGTCAATTCACCTCAAATGGTCACTAATTGACCATTAGAACACTAGTTCGCCATCAATTTAGCAAAACCCTAATTTAGTTCAAACCCTAATTCTCAATTTCTTCATCTTATGCCACACATGAAAATTAAAGTTCTAATACATATATTCTCATTCATGGCCATCACTACACACTTTAATTCAATTAAAATTCATCCAATCCATCTTTAATCCATGGCTATCGAAAATGTATAGGTACCCTAACATGCACATTTTGATTCAAGTCCTTCAATTTTTAACTTAATTTAAAGTATTAAACATGCATAAAGAGAGAGATATATAAGAATTGGCACTAACCTTTAAGTGAGCCAATCTCTAGCTTACAAAACCTCTTTGTTTCCACTTCTTTTTACTACCTAGTGTTTATTCAAGGTGCAAGGTAAATTTTTTGTGAAGGGAAGAAGGACTTTTATGGTGAATTTAGGTGGGAAAGGAAGCTTTGAGTGAAACGAAATGGTGGAGCCTTCAATGGTGATTTTCGGCCAAGCTTGAAAGAGGTAGTGTAACACCCTCCCGGTAACCACTCCATACATCCTACTGTTCCGGTGACCGGTGTCGGTCCGGACAGTTAGAATGTCCGGAAAAATATTTAAACTAAAGTCAGGAACCATAATTAACTCAAATATTAATAAGAAACACTTAGTAAAAATTTTAGAAATAAAATACAACCAAGTTAAACGAGCCGGTGCCCTAGCGATGGGTAACCGGAGGGAAGTTGCGGTTCTCGCAACGAGGAGCCCTAGACCCGGGGGAAAAATTATAAAATAATTTTTGGGACTCCAGAGAAGGGTTACTGAGGTTCCCATGGCATTAGAATGCCAAGAAAATACCTAGAAAAAATTTTTCAATCGGTACAGCCGATTTTGACCCGTTAAGCCAAACGGAGGGCATTTTGGTCATTTCGCCTTCAGAGACGATTTTTGACCGACTTGTCCAGTTAAGTAAATAAATCATATGACTTAAAATATAAATAAATATTGGTAAAAATTTAATTAGAAATGAGTTAAAGAATGAAGAAAGGAAAAGAAGAAAAGAAAATAGAAATTAATGGGATTTATGACATAGGATGACCTAATTAAAAAGTTTCCTACCACTTTAAATTTGACAAGTCAATTTATAAGAGATAAAAGGGACAAAAATAAACTAAAAATCAGCTCATCTTTCTTTTTCTTCATGTTGGCCGAACCTCCTCCCCTAGCCATCCTCCATTGATGAGCTTTAGCAAGCTCATGAAGCCCTAAAAATTCCCACCATATTTCCTCAAGTTCTCAACACAAAAATTTATTCTAGAAGTTTGCTAAGGTGTTTGGGAGCAAAAGGGAAAAGAGAAATCAAAGTTGGCAAGCTTGGAAACTCTTAAAGTTGAGGTTAGTGCTACACTTTTGTTCTCACTCTTTTAATTTTAGTTAAAACATCATTTTGAGCTAAGAGATTTTAAGAAATTGAAGTAAATTACATGTGTTAAGGGTACCTTTAAATTTTGGCAGCCCTATGGGAGATTGAGTTTGATTGTTTAATAAACTTAGAGTGGTTGGAAATCATGGTTAAGGTATTAATATTCATGGAGATTGAACTAAGTATGTTAATCAAGGTTTATGAGTAATTGGTTTGGACATTAGGGTTTGGAAAGGTGAAATTGTGACTTAGCTTAGGAAATTATTAGAGAACATTTTAATGGTCAATTAGTGACAATTTTAGGTAAGTTAACCATTAAATAGACTGAAAAATGATAGGGCAAATTCAAGGTATAAACTGCCCTAGGACAGCAGCATAGGGACTGAAAATTTAGTCCCTTTGCACTACCATAACTTGGGCTGTGTTAGTCCAATTGGTGTTTGGCCAATTGGACATGAAACTAGGCTTATAATGGCACATTTTTGCTGAAGAAACCATGCCCAAAAGACCAAAGCAAGAGGACCAAAACTTGGCCCCAATCCGGATACCCTGCACTGAATTCTGCAGAATTGACTAAATGAACAGTAACTGTTCATTTGGCCATAACTCACTGTAGATTTGGTCAATTGGCCTGAAATTTTTACAACAACAAGTTAAGACATAGACAAACAACTTTCATGAAGGAACCTACCCCAAATTATGGCCAGAACCCATCCAAACAAGTGGTTTCAGTCACTGTTCATGCACTGTAGATATGGTAATTTTCTGCAGAATGCACATCCGGACAGCTTGGGTTTTTGGGCCATATCTGGAGCTACAAAACTCCAAATGGAGTGATTCAAAAAAGGAAATTCAACTAGACAAAATAAGGAACAACTTTCATGTTTTACATTTCTTCAAATTCTAACAGTAACAGTGTCCAATGGAACAGTGAAGTTGACTCACCAAAACTGAAAATTCTGCTTGTGTTGAGTTATACTTTGGAATGGTATTAACACTTAATGCCAACAAGTTTTAAACACCAAATGTGGTATGTTGGGAGTGCCAAAGTCAATGTACACATTTTTATTCTAAAAGTCAACATTTTTGTTGACCAATGATGAATAGTGACACCAAAAATTTGAAATTCATAAATTGAAGAATTTAAAAGTTTCAAATGCCCTAGTATACCTAACATGATTGGTTTGGATAGTTTGGCATGCCAATAGGGTTCAGTTAGCAGTACTGCACATGGCAAAAATGCCATTCTTTGATTTCATGGCTTTTAGCCATTCTGACTTTGCATTGAGACTTGGCCTTGTGCCTGAGATTATTCTGACTTGATAGTCATTACGTTGCACACCGGGTGATGCATATGCGACCGATGGTGTGACGGCCCGAGGTACTAGATACTCAGTGCCAGTTTACCCGTTATCCAGTCCAGTCGTCTAGTGTAGGTTACTTGGGCAACCAAATGAATGAAAATGAGCAATGTAGAAGAAATAAATGAATGGATATACAAATACATGACAAATAAAACATGTACATGCAATACATATTTATATCTGTTATTTCTTGTTATTTTATTATTGCACCACTAAGCATTATTGCTTAGCGCGTTGCTTTTGCCACGCGTAGGTACTGGAGATCCTGATCGTGAGCCCGTGAGACCACGATCGGGTGAGTCCATCCTGCAGTTCTGCGCAGTGTCCGTGTCACCTCACTACCTGCAGTGCATTGGTAGGGCACTAGGTGTCATTTTGTCACTTTGATATTTTGTAGCAGATTTTTACTTTTTCATATGTATTTGAACTCATGTAATATATTTTGATGTCCATGTAAATAATGAAAGTTATGTCTATGAATGCAAAATTTGAGCATGTATTTATCGCTTGTATATGAGAAATGGATGTTTGTGAAATGAAAAGATTATTGAGAATTTGCTATTGAGAAATATTGTTGAGATTTTGGATATTGGAGTTTGAGATGATGGAATAAAAATATTGGAAGTGTTTTTAACAGGTTCCGAAGAATGGTTTTCTCCATTTTTAGCCGGTACTCCGCCGGATTTTCTTTAAAATTTTCGGAACCTTAAATGAAGGATACTTTTGATAAATGGTTTAAATAAATTGTATTTCATAAATTATATGCAAAAGCATGATATAAAATTAATTGAGGAACATTAGAGTGTGCCGGTACACCGTGTGGCATTACTTACTCGGGTATACTGTACACGGGTAAGGGGTGTCACAGGTAGAAGATGAGTGAATTTTCTTTTGTTTTCATCCCTTTTTATCCTTTCTATGAGTGCTTGTCTAATTTTGATTGGTGGAAAAATTTTAATTGCATCATCCTAGCATCATGCATATGTCATAATTGTAATTAAATTTCATTTCTTTTTATTTTTCTTTCTTCTCTCTTTTATTTGTTTTAATTAAATTTTTAGCAATACTTATTCATATTTTAGGCCATAAACCTCACTCACTTAAATGGACAAGTTGGTCAAAAATCATCTCTGAAGGTAAAATGACCAAAATGCCCCTCATTTTGCTTACCGACTTAAAATTGTCTATACTGATTTACAAAATTTTCATAATATTTTCTTGGCATTCTATTGTCATCTAAGCCTCAATAATTCTTTACTGGAGTCCCCATAATTATTTCACAAGGTTTTCCATGGGTTTAGGGTTGCTAACTGCCTTCACAACCGCTTCCCGTAAGGGTTTCCCATCGCCAAAGTTACGGCTCATTTAACCTTAGTGTTTTTCATTGCTTAAATTTTTTTCTTAATTTTTCTTGTCATTATTTGGGTTATTTATGACTCCTCACTCTAGTTTAAATATAGTTCCAAATATTTTAGCTATCTAGATAGACATTAGTCACCGAAACAGTAGAATGTACGAACTATCTAAAGTGAGGACGTTACAGCTCTTCCCCTCTAACAAAAATTTCATCCTTGAAATTTACCTGATGCAAACAGTTGAGGGAACTATTGCCTTATCGTCTCTTCACTTTTCCAAGTGGCTTCTTCGGTGTTGTGGTGCCTCCAAAGAACTTTCACCAGTGGAATCTGCTTATTTCTCAATTCTTTCACTTCCCGAGCTAGAATCCTTATTGGTTCCTCTTCATATGTCAAATCTGGTTGGATTTCAATCTCTTCCATGGAGATGACATGTGAAGGGGTCTGATTTGTACCTTCTCAACATAGATACATGAAATACATTATGGATTTTATCTAGGTCTGGTGGTAAAGCTAGCCTGAAGGCCACTGGACCCACACGTTCAATGACTTTATATGGGCCAATGAACCTAGGCTTAACTTACCCTTTCTCCCAAATCTCAATACCTTTATCCATGGTGTGTAACACCCCTATATGCATAACCCTGTGCAAATCACTCTCTTGGTGACCGATGTCAGTCCAAGCAATTAAGAGGATTAGAATCATGTTTAAGTCACCTAGAAAAACTCTGAACAAAAATTAATAATGATTACCAGAAGGTTAAATACATATCAGAAAAATAGAACATAAAAGGTTTAATGAGTCGGGGGTCATAGCGATGGGTGATCACACCGAGAAATGACTGCGAGATAAGTCAAAACCCTAATTTCGTATGGGGCATTATAACACCGTAGGCCTAAGAAAAATTGCAAAGCTAGTGGAAATGTGAAAATCATAGAAAAAGGTGCAGAACCAGATCAAATAATTAAGTCAGAATTTCAGAAGAAACACTGAATTATTGGCAAACCGGATCAGATCGGCGAGGGGCAAATTGGTCAATTCACCCATAGAGGTGACTCATGACCTAACTGTCCAATAAAATTAGAGAAATAAAAATTTTGAAATGTATAATTAAATTAAAGAAGTGAGGAAAAAAGAAAGGAAAAGAAAATAAGGATTATTACATCATCATGGTGACATCATGCATGACTTCATAATTAATTTTAATTTAATTACTTAATTTGACTAAATCAAATTTTGGATAAATATGCATAAAATGAAAATAAAAACAAAAAAAATAATTTTGGTCTTCTTCCTTAGAAGTGTACCGCCCCATCTCTCTCATCTCTTTCATCTCTCTCTTTCCTTAACCCACCATTAAAGCTCATTTTGAGCTTGATCAAACCCTAAATCTTACCATAGAAACTTTAATTTCCACCATTAAACCTTGTATTCAAACCTTGATAAATAGTTTGACAATAAAAGGAAGAAGAAAGGAAGAAGTTTTGAAGAGTTGGAAAATTCTCAAATTGAGGTAAGTTAGTTTTAAGTTCTCTCTTTCTTTACATATTGATTCATTGATGGGATCATAGTTTAATTAAGTAGAATAACTTAAGAAATTGTGAAAAATTCTCATTAAACTCAAGTAGTAAATTTTGACCAGCCTAGGGTTGATGGGAATTGAAGTGTTTGATGAAGTTATAACATGATTTAGAGCTTGTGTAATGTTGAATATATGATGTGAACATTGAATTGTATGAATTGGAGTTATTGAAAAATTAGGGTTCTTGACCCTTAGGGTTTTGGGGAGAAAATTTAAGAATTTAGTAAATTGATGTACTTTGACCTAAGTGAGGTTTAAAATGGTCAATTGGTGTAATTTAAAATGTGTTTGAATGGTTAAAATTGAAATGGGACTGTGAATGTGTGATGTTCAATTCTGGACAACCAGACCTAGGTCCACTTTAGGGACCAAAACTATAATTCTGTCACTCCAATTGGTGTGAGGCCAATTGGATATGAAAGTAGACACATAATGCCACAATTTTTGTGTAGAAACCCTACCCTAAAAGTGACACTAAGTTAGTGAATAATTAGGTTAAACTCGGAATTGGCACACTACCACTGTACAAAAATGACCAAATGAATAGTGTCTGTTCATGTGGCCATAACTTGGTGTAGGAAGGTCCAAATGACCTGAATTTTATACCGATGGAAATCTGAGACATAGAACTACAACTTTTATGAAGAACACAAACCCAGATTCTGACCATAACCCATCCAAAAAGTAAGCTGCAGTCAGCACACCAAAACTGCCAGAACCAAGAAAGTGCCCAAAACAAATCTGGCTAGCCTTAGGAAAATTGACATATCTTGAGCTACAAAACTCCAAATGGAGTGATTCAAAAAGGGAATTAAAGCTAAGACAATAAGGAACAACTTTGATGAAGGACACTTAGACAAATTCCTACAGTAACCAGACCAATGGAATAGTAGAACACAGGGGACTAAAACTAAAAAATTGCAATTTCTCTTACGAGACTTAGAAATTGAATTGGCAATCAATGCCAACAAAATTGACACCCAAAATGTAGTATATGAGTGCAATTAGAATTAATAAACCTATTTATTGGGAAAAAGTCATCATTTTGACTTGAATAGTGTAATGAATAGTGACCTAAAACGCAAAATTCAAAGGATACAATTTTAAATAAATTTAAGGCTACAATTAAGTAGGCATGAAATAAATTAATGGATTAATTATGAGATATAGAACTGAAATATTGTAAATTGTGTGTTTCAGTTAAAAAAGAGACTAGAAAGGTATTGGATTTATTTCAATGATTATTGAAATTGTTATAGTATGCATGAATTTAGCTTTGTGAAATGGTATTTCAACAATTATTGAGCATTGTTGTGGATTGAATAAATTAGTTTAGAAAAAATTGTGATAAAATATGCTTTGAATTGTGATGAGCATAAAAAATTATTGGATATTAGAATTGACATTGAATTGAATTGTGTTGTGATTTATGCTCACAAAAAGGACAACATTCATGATATTGTTTTATATCTCACTATAGATGCTTGACTAGGTTATTACCCGTCTCTCTCATTTGTTGAGGACACAGTGGAGTTAGCTTTTTTTTTATTACCATGGTACGTGCACATGCTTAGATTTTTCTCTTATTACAGGTTAGATCTAAGTTTTTCATTGGCCCTTTCAGAAGTTGGATTATTGTTATGTGTAATGTGCACGATGATTCGACCTCTCTGACCATAGGGAGTTAAAATCCCAATTCGACCTCCCTGACCATAGGGAGTTAGAAACAATCTGAAGATGGCTCATACGGATTAGTCTTGCATAGTTAGTGAGATAAAGAATCATTTTTTAATAATAAGGAATTACGATTTTAAATGAGATTTGAGCATACTTAATTTGATTGAAATTAATATCTATTTCCATAAATTGTTGGAATTACTTTAAATGTCCAGTTGTGATTTGATAAATTGAATTTCTTGATCAAGATCATTTAAACAAATGATTTATATTATTGGCAATGAATATTTTGATTTTTAGAATTTTAATGAATTTCAAGATTTCCAAATTCTTTGCTATAATTTTGTCAACGTATATTATATTACATTTTAAATTATAATTATGCACCACTGAGTTCATCACTCAGCGATAGCTTTGTATGCTGTCGCAGGTGAAAAGACTATAAAGCAACTGAGTAAGATTCCTTAAAGACATTGGGATTGGCTTAGGGTATATCATAGGTATACCCTTGTACGTTAGATTTTGATGTATGCATGTAAGTATATGTATGTAATCTATTTGAGCAGTTGTATAAGAACTTTTGTAATATTATTTTAGGTATGTAATTAAAATGCAAATTATTGTAATATTCAAATTTATTTCTGAGTTTTGTGATTAATGTAAATAATTAAATTTTTGTATTTTATGAATGATAAATTATTTCCTTTTCTGAAATGAGATGTTCTATGTTGGTTTAAAAATGTGCTTAGTTGATTGCTGCAAATGATTTATTCATTGTTGGGATTGAATTGTGTGGAGAAATGAATTTTACTGGAGTTGTGGTCGAGTAAAAATATTGAGAGTGTGTTTCTTTTCAAGTTTTGAAGAACTGTTTTCTCAAAATGCAGCCGACACTCTGCCAAAATTTTGAAAAAAAATTCGTAACACCAGATGTTAATCAAGGATTTGATCCATGACCAAAATTTCAAATAAAGGCTTTTTAATAAATATTCTACGTTCCACCACTATAAAAATAATCGAAAATTGTTTTAAAATCCCTCATAGCATATTTAATGGGTTACCGGTAGGCGAAGTACGATAATTCATTAGGTGTACTACGGGAGCATATTATGCCTTATGGAGGGGTAAGGTGTGACATGTTTAGTGGTATCAGAGCAATGGTTTCAAAGTAAACTTTGAACTATGAATTTGAAATATGTTGTCGATAAATACAACTGCTCAAGCGTTTGATACATATAGTACATTTACATCATAAATATGAACTAGTGGAGAGAAATCTCCTTGTGTAGGTTATCCTGGGAAAAGAAGATTTTGTGAATAGAAAAGGAAGAGGGAGATAAAACAGTAGAACAACTAGTTACAGTTGAGGCACAAGGGGAGGCCTCAGGTCCTCAGAGTGTCGAAGGCCTGACTGTACCAGTTCCACTGATACAAATTATCACTCAAATGGCCCAGCAAATAGCCACCTTCTTTCAATAAATGACTGATAATCTGTCAGCCCAAGCCTAAATACAAACCCAACCCTCGCAAGAACTACATGAAAAAAGAAAAAGTGAGGAACGGATTGGCCAAAGTTTTAATAGTAATTTGGGAAAAAGGAAGAGCACTGGAGAGCTTAGTGATTATGGATTTGATAGAGGCGGATCTTCAGGGTAGAGGCCACTAAGATCTAGTTTTCGAACAACCAGAAGTGCCTATTCAGCCCTTATCTACCATGTTTGTGGCAAGCTACATGGTGGTAATTATTATAAGGCCACTGGAGCCTGCTACAATTGTTGTGAACGTGGACACTTAGCTAGAGATTATACTAGAGCACATCGATCTACTCTCCAAAGTTCACAGACAGTTGGTCAGGGCTGAGATAGAAATAGAGTTGGTATTCCTCGCAATCATAGTATAGCGAATCAACCCGAAAATAGTAGCGCACCAGTCAAAGCGTCCAATATGTGCCAAGGAGAAAAAGCTAAAACTTTGGATGTAGTTATTGGTAAGTTCTTAATTTTTTGGAAGAAACAATTAGTTATTATTTGATCCCAGCACTACTTATTCGTATGTTAGTGTTAGAATTGTATATTCTATTATTATTCCTTTGTATGGGAATAAATTTTCATGGATTAATGACTAGTCCTTTAGGCTAAAAACTATGATAATAAGTGTTATTGAAATCAGTTTTGGAAGAATCTATCAGCGAAAAGTATTTACTAGCACATAATAAATTATAAAGTTAATTGGTGAGCCTACTTCATATAAGGCAAGAGGACCTAAAAGTAATTTACAGTAATAGAATTACTCTAGATGAGGGCAAAGATGTTACTGCTAGTAATTGTCAATGGATATGGTAATCAGAATAAGTTTTGGATATTAGTGAATTCGAAAAGAATAAAATGTAGGAAAATTTGATCTATTGGAATGTGTCATAGCAACTATGCAATGTTCTTAATGTTTGTACTGTAAGCTGTAGATTACAGTACTGACTTGAGATTATTGTGTAGAGCTATGTACTACCCAATAGTACACCAAGATGAGAATAGTTTCCACGGCATCTCTTTTGGTACAATAATGCCAAGACAAAATTTTATTATTGGAAATGATTTTGAAAATCCTAATCTGGGATTTAAAACTCTAAAGTTAGAATATCTAAAGGTTATAGTTATAAGATAGCTAGAGTCATTGACTCAGTTATCTAACCAGAACTATGATACATCAGGAATTGCTATAAGACTAAAGATTTTGGTATAGTCATAAATTAAAGATAACATTGATAGTGCAAGGTCATTCGGTCTCGGATATGGGATTTACAATTATTTTGGTATTGTTATGGATTTTTCACCTAAAGTCTAGCGAAAAATCGTATTATAATAGTATAAGAGCAAGGCACAAAGAAAAATTTTATTCCCCTGAATGGGGCAAGATGCTATGGATAATCATCATAACTTATAAAATGATGTTCTAATTAAGACAAGGATAAGATAAGAATAATTGGCCAGGTATTTCTTAGAAAGAGCACAATTCTATTGTGCGGATCATAATGAATAGATTATGAATGGCACAGGACATGAGAAAAAGGATAGTTCTGTATACTCCCTTCTTATGGTATAAAAGGATAGGTTATAGTTCAGTACAAGAGGAAGTAATGATTGTAAATCATTGAAAAATAAGCTATAGAATATCGATAGATAAAAGAAAGGTGTAAATGAAAATTGGAATAATTGGCTTAAATGTAACAAAGAAATGTTACGAATATTAGTAAAAGTGTTGACTAGAATGGTCAGAAGACCAAATTAAAGTAATATTAAAGTATAGCAGATTTATTAGGGATGATAAGAGGTGCTAAGTTATGACTCGACAGTCAAGTTAAGGAAGAAGATAAGATTGAGGAATAAAATAATTAAAGTTAAGTTGTGAAATGGAAAAAGAAACAAATAGAACAGTAAGAAATGAGTTAAACAAAAGCAAACAAGATGGTGTAAAATGGCACATAGGCCTAGATTCGAAATAAAGTTGGCAAGATAACAGTTATGAATCAATGGCCAATGATTAGATAAGTAATTCTAATACGACCACAATGGTCATTTAATAAGGAAACATGAATCGAAATAGTAAATAGAATAATAGTAAGAGAAGAATAGTATTATAAACACAAATTAAACATTGTATTAGATTGTTAGAAGTCTTACATAGACTCAAAGAAAAGAAGATTATAAGAGAGAAAAAAAAAATAATAAGTTCTCACTTCATAGGATTATATGAAGTCCTAGAAAGAGTAGATCCATTAGCACACAGATTTTCTTACCTCTAAAAGTAAAATGAATTCAAATTTAACTTATGATAGAGGCTCATAAGGAACTTGGCACACGAGGTGAAAAATTAATAAGTAAATATTATTGGTTAAAGTGCTATGGGTCATTATTTAGACTATGAAGCTACATAGAAATGTGAGAAAGACATGAGAAAACAATACATACAGATGATTAAGGACTAACAGTGGGCGAAATTTCGAGGTCAAAATTTCTTTTAAGGGGGGGGGGGGGGAATTGTAACACCCCTATATGCATAGCCTTATGCAAATCACTATCCCGGTGACCGATGCCAGTCTGGGCAATTAAGAGGATTAGAATCATGTTTAAGTCACCTAGAAAAACTCTGAACAAAATTTAATAATGATTACCAGAAGGTTAAATATAGATCAGAAAAATAGAACATAAAAGGTTAAATGAGCCAGGGGTTACAGCGATGGGTGACCGCATCGAGAAGTGACTGCGAGATTAGTCAAAACCTTAATTTCATACGGGGAATTGTGACACCGCAAGCCTAAAAAAAAATACAAAGCTAGGAAAAATGTGAAAATCGCAGAAAAAGATGCAGAACCAGATCAAATAATTAGGTCAGGGTTTCAGAAGAAACACTTAATTATTGGCAAACCGGATCAGACCGGTGAGGAGCAAATTGTTCAATTCACCCATAAAGGTGACTTATGGCCTAACTGTCCAATAAAATCATAGAAATGAAAATTTTGAAATGTATAATTAAATTGAAGAAGTGAGTAAAAAAGAAAGGAAAAGAAAATAAGGATTATTACATCCTCATGATGATATCATGCATAACTTAATAATTAATTTTAATTTAATTACTTAATTTGACTAAATCAAATTTTGGATAAATATACATAAAGTGAAAATAAAAACAAAAAAAATAATTTTGATCTTCTTCCTTAGAAGTGTGCCGCCTCATCTCTCTCATCTCTTTCATCTCTCTCTTTCCTTAACCCACCATTAAAGCTCATTTTGAGCTTGATCAAACCCTAAATCCCACCATAGAAACTTTAATTTTCACCATTAAACCTTATATTCAAACCTTGATAAAGAGTTTGACAACAAAAAGAATAAGAAAGGAAGAAGTTTTGAAGAGTTGGAAAATTCTCAAATTAAGGTAAGTTAGTTTTAAGTTCTCTCTTTCTTTACATATTGATTCATTGATGGGATCATAGTTTAATTAAGTAGAATAACTTAAGAAATTGTGAAAAATTCTCATTAAACTCAAGTAGTAAATTTCGGCCAGCCCAGGCTTTATGGGAATTGAAGTGTCTGATGAAGTTATAAATGAGATATTTGGAGGTTGGGGTGTGATTGAAATTCAATTTGGAAGTGCTTTTTACAGGTTAAAATTTTTTATTTTTCTCAATTACAGCCGGCACTCTGCCGAAATTTTTACAAAAATTGCAAAAAATAGAATTTGTCAAATATTTTACTTAGTTTTTAAACTTCAGTTAAAAGGTTTTAATTCCTACCAAAAATGCTCGCCACCTTCAAAAAGAGATAAAATTGTTTTAAAATTCCTTATAGTGTATTTAATGGGTTATCGGTAGGTGAAGTTCAATAATTCATTAAGTATATTATGGGATCCTGTTACGCCTTACAAAGGGGTAAGGTGTGACAGATATAGCTTCTTCATAGGTAAGAGGATCATCTCCATGATCTATTTCTTCATGAGTAAACAACTCTTGTTCATTGTAATATCCTCCTTGTACGTATTCTGCATGTTCTGTTGCTCCAGTGACCTAATATCAGTCCAGGCAAGTCAGGATGTTTGGAACTACACTTCAATGATAGTGAACAGACATATAATGATGAAATAAATAAAAAGAAAATACAAGAACATTTAAAGAAAAATAAAAGAGAGAAAATGAAACTAAGTTAAATGAGCTGGCACCGTAGCGAAAGGTGACCGCACCGGAAAGTTACAACGAAAGCAATTGCCGACCCCAGGACTGTGGAGAACCCTCAGAATTAAATTTTGAGACATAATTAAAGGTTTATTGAAATGTAATTGACACTAGAAATATCAAAGAAAAATTAATAAATTAGTACAAAAAAAAAATGAAAAATCGAGAAACAGACAAAAATCGGTGTTATCGAAAAATCAGGAATATAACCCGAAGAAGGGCAATTTGGTCATTTGACACCTAGAGTTGCCTTTTGACCTCAATGTCCATTAAAAATAAATGATATTATACTTTGAAAATTCCATGAAAATAAAAAAGTTTACACACCATGTAATTAAAGGAAGTTTGGGGGATTAATTGAAATATTACTAAGTTTACTTATTAAATTATTAAACTATACTTAGTGGAACTTAGTGGAGGATTAATGAGACCATATAAACCACTTAAGGATAGATTTTCTTTCTCACTAACAACTTCATCTTCAACCTCACTCTCACCTTGCCGAAATTGATCCTCCCATTTCCACCATTGCCGCCCATGCAAAAGCTCCATTAGTACATGATCAAGCCATGATTTCTTGCAAGTTCCTTTATTAAACTTGGTCTACACATCATAGGCAATACATAGGCAGCAAAAAGGAGAGAAAATATCAAGGTTTAGCAAGCTCCAAAAAAAGGTTTGTGCTAGTTTTTCTTACCTCACTTGATTAAACTTTATACTAAGGTTAAGATGAGTTGAAAGGTGAAGAAATTGGAAGTTTTTGATGGGTTATTGATGTGTACAATTTTTGGTAGCCAAGGAAGAATTTAGAATTTGATTTATTCATGGGTAAAAGAAGTGTCTTGTGATGTTAATTAAGGTATTACATGAGTTAAAAAGATTATTTCATGAGTATGTTTAATGTTGATGTTTTGAGGTAGGATTTGAGTAATTGTGGAAGACCTTGGACAAGTGAAAAATTCTGGTAGCCTTGATGAGCTTAGAATGTTTATAATTTCATGAAATTAATTGGTAAATTATGATATTGATTGGATTAGTAAAAGTGTATTGTATGTTGCTAATTGAAGTATATGTATTAGCTAAGCAATTTCATGTGCAAGATGTTGATTTTGACTTTTGAAACTAAGGTTGTGTATTGTATTTTGAAGACTTGCATATTCTGTCCAAATGGACATGTTTGAGATTTGATGAATGGTATAGAAGTGTTATGAATGTATATTGGTAGTTTTGGGAAGGAGGAGAAGTGTCATTTGGAAGTGTTCTTTATGTGCAGATTTTGTGTTGTGAAGGTAGTAGGTAAATTAAACCTTGAGTAATAAATGGTGACCCCAATTGGTATGAGGCTAATGGGAGGTGAAACAAAACACAAAATAGGCCAACTTTCATGTAGAAATGTTACCAAAATCCTGCCTAAAAACTGACATTAAAAATGACCTAATCCGAAATTGGTAAGTGCAGGCCCAGATTTTTGACCATATGAACTATAGTCACTAAGATGACCATAACTCACTCAAAACAGGTCCAAATGACCTAAAATTTTTACCATGGAAATCTTAAACATAAAGCTACAATTCTTATGAAGGCACCAAAGCCTAGAAATGGCCAGAACCAAGTCAAAATGCTTGCCCATTTTCGGGTACCAAAACTGCTAGAACTGAATGTGACCTAAAATTGACCAAATTTTGCACTAAAGATGCAATCTGTCTAGCTTTAGTAAATTGACAATATCTTCGTCTATACAACTCAAAATGACTTGAAATTTGTGCCAAAAGTTCAATAAGACATAGAGCTACAATTTTGCTTCTTTGACCAGAAGCTAAAAACCAAGAGAAATAGGACATTAAGCTAGACCAATCTAGCACCCTAAAACTGAAAATTTGACATTGACATACAATGATGCTTGAAGTAATTTGGCAATGAATGCCAACTTGTGAAAAGGGTAAATTGCACTATATTGGTAGCATATTGAATTACAATTTGTGATATGTTGATGCTAGAAACAACTTATCTATATTACCTAAAAAGGTCAACATTTACATTGACTTGTGAATTACATGATAACTAGTAAACTCAAAAAAAATGAAGAATTAAACAATTAATTTGTAATGTGCCCTAGTTTGCCTAGTTGACTAGTTTAGATAGGTTGGCATGCCAATAGGATTCTGACGGCTGTTCTGTAAATGGCTTTATGCCATACTGTGTTTTTACGACATATTATGCCACACTGTGACTTTAATAGCCTACGGCTATACGTATTGTGTTATTATACTTGGCTTATCACCGGATTGACTATATGGCTTTTTAGCCACACTGTTTACACACCGGGAAACACTTTGTGACCGATGGCGTGACGGCCCGATTTACTAGGTACCCAGTGCCAGTATATCTATTTATCTAGTCTGGTCAGTATATAGGCTACACGGGCAGTTAATTTAAGCATTATTAAATTCAAATAGCTAAATTCGGTTTGTTGACATACAACACCACCAAAATTAGCAAAAATGAGAGGTTAGCAAATAAAAGTATAATCAACAACTGCAAAGAATATCGATGTTAAAAATTCATAAACAATTCATTTATTTTATTTTAGTGTATATTTCTTTATATTTGGCACCACTAAGCAGAATTGCTTAGTGCGTTGCTTTTACTACGCTTAAGTGTTGGAAACACAACTAGGGAGCCCAGCAGACCTACGACCGGGTGAGACATCAGATCTGCACAGGAGTCCAGAGTCATCTGCACTACACTGCATACATGGTAGGACTTAGGATTTTGTGTAATGACTATTAGTTGCATTTCGACATTTTGTTATGTAATTTTTTATATTCTAAAACTTTAAGGTTTGTAATAATTTGTATATATTAAACTCCTATAGAGAGTGTTTGGATGAATGTAAATTATGATGGATTGTATTTTAAAACTGAGAAATAGTTGAGATTTTGAGAATATTATCATATTGAACTATTTTTAACAGGTTTAAAAGGACAATTTGTCCGAAATACAGACGGCACCTTACCGGATTTTTATTACCATTTTTAAAACACTGATTTTATTGAAGTATGAAAATAGAACCAGCATGATATGAATTTTTCATAAAAAACTTCTTAAAATCAAATTGAGTTTAGGAAATGGGATAATTACAGACTAGGTGCTCTAGCATGCCGTGTAGCACGCCTTGCACGGCTGCATTGTAGACGGGTGAGGGGTGTTACATTTAGTGGTATCAGAGCCTAGTTTAGGCGTTTCTGGACCTAGATAGTTTGCATATCATGCATTGCATTGTAAGTGTTAAGATGACTCTAATGTAGATCTTTTGATTTGTTATTTTGATCAGAATATGGACTCCACATCACAGAGAACGGTCGATGAGGAGGTGGAGAGTCATGCTCCATCTATGACTGAACCAAGAGACAGGAGGGAACCTGCTCCACCAGTACCAGATGCAACAGCCACATTTCAGTAAATGGCTGAGTTCTTTAGATAGATGGCAGGAGTTATGCCACCACCACCACCTCCATATCAAAAATCTCATATGGAGAGACTCAGGAAGTTCGGAGCAGTGGATTTTTTGGGCAAAAGGGAAGATGATTCTGTCACAGCTAAAAACTGGTTGGACAGAACTGAAAGAGTCTTGAAACAACTTCATTGTACTCCATAGCAGAATTTGGAAGCTGCTGTATCACTACTGTAAGATGATGCATACCAATGGAGGGATACAGTAACTAGTGAGGTGCCACCAGAAAAAATAACTTGGGATTTCTTTCTCATTGAGTTCAGAAAGAAGTATGTGGGCAATGTATACCTGGAATAGAAAAGAAGAGAATTTATTACCCTACGCTAGAGACAGCTGACAGTGGCTGAATATGAAAAATAATTTGTCAAACTGAGCCGCTATGGGCAGGAAATAGTCCCTAATGAGGCAGAGAGATGCAAGAGATATGAGGAAGGACTCAATGATAACATTAAAGTAATTATTACAGCCTTGGGGATTACAGAGTTTACCAAGTTAGTGGAAGCTACGCTGAAGGTTAAAAAAGTTAGAATAAATGAGCAGAACAGAAGGGACAAGCAGTAGAAAAGAGGTCAGGGTCAGACCAGTACATCTTCTGCCCCTAGTAAGAAATTCAGAGGTTCGCCTACTCATAGTTTCAGTAGAGCACCAAGTCAGGGTCAATCACAGAGGCCCAAATCTCAATTTGCACCGAGGAGAGGCCAGTCCACACCTTCAGTGGCTAGCTCTCCAAAGACAGGGCTCTGGGGACTAGCCCCAACAGTATCTGTTGCTTGCCCACATTGCCAAAAATGGCATGAGGAGGAATGTTAGAGGATGATAGGTGCTTGTTTATGGAATGGGTCTACAGACCACCTAATCCGAGATTGTCCGTGCAGAACTGCTACATCCACTCCGGTAACAACTGTTAGGCCTGCCCCTCCAGCTCTAAGGGGTAGAAAGCTGGGTAAGGCTGAGGCAGCCAGTACTTCACAGAAACCTGTATCAGAGTCTGTGGAGAGAGAAAAAGGTAGAATACCAGCTGGAGCCTATGCTATGAGGGCACAGGAGGAATAGGGTGCTATAGATGTCATCAAGGGTACGGTCCTCCTCTATAATACTTCTGTGCATGCATTAGTGGATCCTAGATCTACTCATTCATATATTTGTATCAAGCTACCTGTAGAAAAGGGAATACCAGTAGAGGAAAGTGACCGAGATATGCCGGTCACAAATCTGCTAGGCCACAGTGTGGTAGTAAACAAGGTATATAAGGGCTGTCCATAGAAGATTCAAAGGAAAGAGTTTTCGGCAGACTTAATCGAACTGCCTTTCCATAAGTTTGACGTGATTTTGGGAATGGACTGGTTATCCCATCATGAAGCAATAGTAGATTGTAAATTGAAGAGAATCTCTTTGAAAACTGCTGAGAATGAAGAAATAACAGTTGTGGGTGGAAGGACAATTTTTTTGTCCAATGTCATCTCAACTACAGTTGCAAGGAGATGGTTGAGAAAATGGTGTGAAGCCTATCTGGCACACGTGGTTGACACTAGGCAGGGTAAATTTGACTTGTCTGAAATACCCACAGTAAGGGATTTCTTTGAGGTATTTCCTGAGGAATTGCCTAGTTTGCCACTAGAAAGGGAAGTTGAATTTGCTATTGAGATTATGCTAGGTACAGCTCCAATTTCAATTGCTCCATATATGATGGCACCTGCTGAATTGAAAGAGTTAAAAATCCAGCTGCAAGAATTACTAGACAAGGGATTCATATGCCCTAATGTGTCACCGTGGGGAGCTCCGATACTGTTTGTAAAGAAGAAAGATGGGACACTGAGGTTATGTGTTGACTACCAGCAGTTAAACAAAGTAACAGTGAAGAACAAGTATCCATTGCCTAGAATTGATGATCTGTTTAATCAGTTAAACGGAGCCGGTGTGTTTACTACGATTGATCTCAGATCAGGGTATCATCAGCTAAGGGTTAAGGATGTAGATGTGCCTAAGATTGGATTAAGAACTCGGTACGGGCATTATGAATTCCTGGTGATGCCATTTGGGTTAACAAATGCTCCAGCAGCATTCATGGACCTTATGAACCGTATCTTCCATCCATATTTAGATCGGTTCATAGTGGTCATCATTGATGACATCCTGGTGCATTCCAAGGATAAAGCAGAACATGATGAGCATTTGAGAATTATTCTGCAGACTTTAAAAGAGAAGAAACTGTATGCTAAATTGTCCAAGTGTGAGTTCTGGTTGAATGACATTGCATTCCTTGGACATGTAGTATCAGCTAAAGGGATTAGAGTGGATCCCAAGAAGTTTGAAGCAGTGATGGAATGAAAGCCTCCCAGAAATACAACTGAGATCAGAAGTTTCTTGGGGTTAACTGGATATTATAGAAGATTTGTAAAGAGATTTTCTCTGATACCTACTCCAATGACCAAATTACTACACAAGAATATGAAATTTGACTGGAATGACAAGTGTCAAGCCAGTTTTGAGAGGCTAAAGCTATGTTGACAGAGGCACCAGTGTTAACACTGTAACACCCCTATGTTCGGTAGTGCGTTCTACTGTTCCGGTGACCAGTGTCTGTCCGGACAGCTAGAATGCCTAGAACTACATTTAAATATTGATGAGGAGACATAAAATAATGAAATACAAGAAAAGAAAATACAAGAAAAACAAAGGAAAAATAATAGCAATGAAATGTAACCAAGTTAAACGAGCCGAGAACCCTAGCGATAGGTGACCGCACTGGGAAGTTGCGGCGTGGACAGTTGACTAGTCCTGGACCGCAAGAAACCTTGGAAAATATTTTTAGGACTTGAATAAAGACCTATTAAAGTATAAATACCATTATAAATATCAAAGAAAAATTAATTAATTAGTACAAAGAAAAGTGAGAAATCGAGAAAATGATAAAAAATCGGGAATGCAACCCGAACAGGGGCATTGTGGTCATTTAACACCCCGAGTTGTCTTTTGACCTAAATGTCCATTAAAAATACATGATGTGACACCCCTTACCCGTCTACAGTATATCCGAGTAAGATATGTCACACAGTGTACCGGAACACTCTATTTTATCTCAATCATTTTTATTCTTCCTTAATTTATTTTTACCATAGTTTTGAATATAATTTGTGAAATATAATTCATTTAAGTCATTTACTGAAATTATAATTTATTTGAGGTTCTGAAAATTTTATAGAAAATTCAACAGAGTACCGACTAACAATGGAGAAAACAGTTCTTCGGAACCTGTGAAAAACACTTTCAATAATCATTTCCAATCATTCTCAAACTCCAACAATCATGAAAATCTCAATATTTTTTAACAACATTTCCATTTCTCAATCATTCATTTCTCATGGTATTCATATATAAGCAATAAATAAATACTTAATTTTCCATTCATAAACACAATTTTCACTATTTACATTAACATCAAAATACATTACATAAGTCTCAATTACATAAGAGAAAATAAAAGTTAGTTACAAAATACCAAAATGAAACCTAGTGTCCTACCAATGCACTGAAGATGGTGAGGTGACACAGATACTATACAGAGCTACAGGAGGTCTCACCCAGTCTATGGTCTACTGGGCTCTCAGTCAGTATCTCCAAAACCTACGCATGGAAAAAGCAACGCGCTAAGCAATAATGCTTAGTGGTGCCAATAATAAAATAAAAAGAAATAACAGGAAGTAAATATGCAGTGCATGTTTTGATGTCTTATGCAGACAATTTTTTTTTTATCATTATTGGTAATCTTATTTATTATATACTTGTTCTATTCATTATTTCATTAAATTTGTTCACTTTCATTTTTGGGTGCCCAAGTAACCCATACTGGATGACTGGACTGGATAAATGGATAAACTGGCACTGGGTATTTAGTACCTCGAGCCGTCACACCATCGGTCACATATGCATCTCCCGGTGTGCAACAGAATAGCTAACAAGCTGTAATAACAATAGGCACAAGGCCAAATATCAACACAATGTCAGAATTGCTAAAAGCCATGAAATCATAGAATAGCATAATGCCATGTGCAGTACTGCTAACTAAACCCTATTGGCATGCCAACATATCCAAATTAATCACATTAGGCCTACTAGGGCATTTAACACTTTTAAGTTTCACAATTTTTGAAATTTAAGTTTTAGTGTTACTATTCTATTCATTAGTCAATAAAAATGTTGACTTTTGCATAGGCAATAGGTACATTGGTTCTAATACTCCCAACATACCACATTTTGCATTCAAAATTTGTTGGTATTGGTTGCCAATACCATTTCTAAGCTTAATGTTAATTGGGCAGAATTTTCAGTTTTTATGCTTTGTATTTTCTGTTCCATTGGTCATTTTTTGCAGTGGAAATTTGGCAAAATGATCAACATGAAAGTTGTTCCTTATTTTGTCTAGTTGAATTTTCTTTTTTGAATCACTCCATTTGGAGTTTTGTAGCTCAAGTTATGGCCCAAAAACCACAACTAGCCGGATTGAAATTTTTTCAGAATTTCTAGACTTACCAAATCTATAGTGTTAGGAATAATGACTGCAACTCACTTTTTGAATATGTTATGGTCATAATTTGGGTTAGGTTTCTTCATGAAAGTTGTTGGTCTATATCTCAGCTTGTTTCTGGTAAAGTTTCAGGTCAATTGGACCTTTCTACACTGAGTTATGGCCAAATGACCAAATACTGTTTATTTGGTCATTTTGCCTAGGAAGACTGCAGGTCACCCGGATTAGGGCAAACTTTTGGTCAACTTGGTTTGGTTTTCTGGGCATGGTTTCTTCACAAAAGTTGTGCCATTATGTGTCTAGTTTCATGTCCAATTAGCCTTGCACCAATTGAACCTACACAACCCAAGTTATGGCTGCCTAAACAGGCTGGACTCACATCCAGACCTGCAAGTCACACAAGGCAGCCCACCCAAACTCAAATCCCAAGCTACAACTCACTTTATTTCCTCCTCACACACATTCAAATGGTCACTAATTGACCATTACAAGGTTAATAAAGCATCACATGAGCAAACCCTAGAATTGTTCAAGTGTCCAATTTTTTTTCATTTCACACATGCACAATTCTTGCATTTCATTTACTCAATTATGTTCAATCCCTCATCCACTACCAAAGGCTGCTCATAATTTTCTACCAAGCAAAATCATCAAACCCTAGCTAACCCTAGCTGCCAAAATTTTAGGGTGCACACACACACTTGTTTGTTTTATTTTCTTACATTTCCTACACAATTCATGCCCTTAAACATGAATTAAAGCAAAAGGAACAAGGATTGGACACTAACCTTGAATGGAGCAGAATTTCAAGCTACCCAAACTTATTTTTTTTTTCTTCCTCTTTTGGCTACCTAGAGGATGTTCAAGTTGCTAGGTTAATTTTTTGTGAAGAAGGCTAGGGTTTTGGGGTGAGATTTGGTGAGGTTGGGAGCTTGGGATAGCTTTCATGGAGGTTTTCTTTCCTCTCTCTCTCTCTCCACATTTTTGGCTGCCCCAAAGGTTGAAGAAGCAACTGATTTTTCTTTCTTTTTTTCTGCCCATTGAGTCATTTTAAATAAGTTAATGCCATGTGTCAAAGTTTGATTGGGTGGGAGGATTTTTAATGACATCATAATGATGTCATAATTCCAATTCTTTAATTTTCTTTCCTTTTCTTGTCTATTAAATTTCAATTTAATTTTTAGCAATAGTTATTCACATTTTATGTTATAATAATTATTTACTTAACTGGACAAGTCGGCCAAAAATCATCTCTAAAGACGAAATGACCAAAATGCCCTCCGTTTGGCTTAACAGACTAAAATTGTCTGTACCGATTGAAAAATTTTTCTAAACCTTTTCTTGGAATTCTAATGCCATAGAAACCTCAATGACTCTTCTCTGGAGTCCCAAAAATTATTTTATGAATTTTCCCCTAGGTCTTGGTCTCCTAGTTGCGAGAACCGCAACTTCCCACTGGGTTACCCATCGCTAGGGCACCGGCTCATTCAACTTAGTTGTATTTTATTTCTAAAATTTTTCCTAAATTTTTCTTATTAATATTTGAGTTAATTATGGTTCCTCACTTTAGTTTAAATATTTTTCCGAACGTTCTAGCTGTCCGGACCGACACTAGTCACCGAAACAGTAGAATGTACGGAGTTGCTACAGGGAGGGTGTTACACATGATATTACACTTGGAAAATGTCATAAAAAATTAAATTGGTGGTACATTTAAATAGCAAAAATTAGGAGTTAAATGTGGGAATATGAAACCTTAGGATAAATAAACATTAAATTTCTACTTAGTGCTCTACCCACCTCACTTAAGTGGACCACTGCACATCTTTTGGGCAGAAATAACTCATCTTCTTCAACCTTGGACAGCTGGCCGAAATGCTCCCAAAGAAAAACCTCCATGGCCGAAATGCACAAGCTCCATGCAACCATGAATCCCACCTCCATTCCACTTGATTTCTTCATAAAAATTGTTCTACACCGCTTGGGCAGTAGATAAGCAGCAAGAAGATCAAGTTTTGGTGAGGTTTTGAAGAGTTTCAAAAGTGGTAAGTATTTGTTTTTTATTATTGTTTCATTAAACCTTGAAGGGATGTTATGGGTAGTTGAAATGTGGAGGGATTTTTGGAGTTTGATGTTTTAAGGGAGATGTATATTTTTGGCAGCCATGAAAACTCCATAAGAACATTTTATCCTTGCATGTAAATGGTAGATTAAAGTGTTGATGAAGTGTTTATGTGTGTAGGAATAAATTAGGTGATGTATACTAAATGTATGTGCATGTACACTTGATTTTGGAAGCTTGGAAGTTAATTGAGAGAGATATATGAATCAGCAACTTGAAGTGTGAACCAAAATATGTTATTTTATGGTTTGGTTTATGGAATTATATGGTTTAATTATGGTTCTTGTTATGGCAGCTTGTATATGTGTATAAAGGTTTGAGTTTGGACATGTGAATGAGCTAGGTTATGTGGTTAAATTATTTGTAATTTGAACTTGGAAAATTCTAAACTATAATGTGCATATTGAGTGTGGTTATAAGCTACCAAAATGACAAAAAATGTGTTGTGAAATGTGTTTATGTTATGGTACAAAACATAAATGGCATGAATGTGTAACTTGGTAAGTGTTAAATGTGTAATTGATGAGTGATGAACAATGTGCAATAGGGCAGTGTGTTTTTTGGCTTAGAACCTTAAGTGTGTGGCTCCAATTGGTATGAGACCAATTGGAGGTGAAACTAGGCACAAAAAGTGCCAACTTTCATGAAGGAAGCTTACCAAAATTTGGCTTGGAAGGTAACTTGAAAAATGACCAAATCCGGATTAGTGCATTTAAGGCCTGAAAATTGACCATTTGGGCAGCAGTTGATGTTTTGGCCATAACTCACTCAAAACAGGTCCAATTGACCTGAAATTTTTATCATGAATAGTTAAGACATATATTTAAAATTCTTATGAAGACACCAAAGCCCAGAAATGACCATAAGCAAGCCAAATAGCTTGCACAAGTTCGGGTCCAAAAACTGACCGAACCAAAAGTGACCAAAAAAATGACCTAAAGTGACCATTTTAATGCATTCTGACCAGCATTGGTAAATTGACCATAACTTGGTCTACATAACTCAGAATGACCTAAAATTTTGCCCCGCTTGCAATAAGACATAGACCTACAAGTTTATAGTTTTGACGAAACCTAAAAGCCTAGGGAACTAGGTTGTTCGGTTAGGTCAAATTAGTATACCGAAATCTGAAAAATTGCAATAAAATGCAATATACATGGAAATGAATTTGGTAACATGTACCAATACTAAAAGGCTACAAATTTGACATATTGGTAACATTAAAACCTAATTCACATAGACTGCATTGAGGGTCAACATCTTAGGTTGACTAAGGAAATAATAGAATTCAATAAATTAAGTATTAAGCCTTATTGTTAGAAACAGTTTAAATGAGTACTGAAACACTTCAAATTGTGTGTTTCAGTTAGCAAAGACTCAGGGAAGGGGAAGGAAACACTGAGTCAGAGCCAAGAGGCATTTATTAGAGGTTTGTGCACAACTAGTTTTTAACTGATTTTGTTCTGAATATTTCATATGATTAAATGACATATTTTTCTTATCTATTATGTTTAACAAGCATTGGATTTAATTCAATGATTGTTGAAATTGTTATAGTATGTATGAATTTAGCTTTGTGAAATGGTATTTTCACAAGTATTAAGCATTGTTGTAAATTGAATAAATTATGTTATGGAAAATTGTGATAGAACATGTTTTGAATTGTGATGGGCAATTTGCATGGAAAAATGCAAATTTATGATTTATATTGTGATGAGCATAAAAATTATTGGATATTAAAATTGACTTTGAATCAAATTGTATTATGATTTATGCTCACTAAAAGGATTGTGATATTGTTTTATATCTCACTAAAGATGCTTGACTAGGTTATTACTCGTCTCTCCCATTTGTTGAGAAGACAATAGAGTTAGTTGTATTTTGATTACCATGGTACGTGCACAGGCTTAGATTCTTCTTTTATTAGAGGTTAGATCTAATTTTTTTATGTTATGGCCCTTTCGGAAGATTCATTATTGTGATGTGTACTGTGCACGATGATTCGACCTCCCCGACCATCGGGAGTTAGAATCCGATTCGATCTCCCCGACCATAGGGAGTTAGAATCACCCCGAAGATGGCCCTTTCGAATTAGTCTTGCATAGTTGGTGAGATAAATAATGGTTTTTGAGATAAAGAATGGTTTTTGAGATAAAGAATGGCTTTTGAGATAAAGAATGGTTTTTGAGATAAAGAATAGTTTTGAATAGTGAAGAACGATTTTCAATAGTAAAGAATTGTGATTTCAATTATGATTTATGTATAATTGATTTTGTTGGAATTACCTTAAATGGTTAGTAATGATTTCATAAATTGAATTTTGTGATCAAAGTCATTTTATACAAATGATTTATATTATTGGCAATGAATATTTTGAGTTTTGGAATTTAATGAGTATCCAGATTTTCAAATTAATTGCTGTAATTTTTGTTAAGGTATATTGTACTATGTTTTAAATTATAGTTGTGCACCACTGAGTTCACCACTCAGCGATAGCTTTGTATGCTGTCACAGGTGAAAAGAGCATAGAGCAATTGAGTAAACTTCTTTGAAGAGACATTGGATCGACTTGAGTTTACCCATGTACACAGGTTTTGATGTATGCATGTAATAATATGTATGTAAATTATTTGAGCAGTTGTATAAAAACTCTTGTAAAATATTTTGTTATGTAATTAAATGTAAATTATTGTAAATGTAAATTTGAGGTTTCATTTACCTGAATAGTTTTCTAATATTAATTTTTGAGTCTTGTAATCAATAAAATGTTTCTTTTATGATGAGGTTGGTTTGAAAATGAAATGATTGATTATTGAGATTGAATTGTGAAATGAAATGGAGTTCTATTTGAGAAAACATATTGGGAGTGTTTTTCCTTTTCAAGTTTGAAGAACTGTTTTCTCAAAACACAGCTGGCACTTTGCCGAAATTTTGAAAAAAAAAATTTATAACACCAGATTTTAATCGATGATTTAAATTTCACGAAAATTGTTTTAAAATCCTTTGTAGTATATCTAATGGATTATCGGTAGGCGAAGTACGGTAATTCATTAGGTGTACTACGGGATCATGTTACATCGTACGGGGGAGTAGGGTGTGACAAACACAGCCAATGTCTGGAAAAGACTTTGTAGTCTACAGTGATGCCTCACATAATGGGTTAGGGTGTGTACTCATGCAAGAAGGGAAAGTGGTCGCATATACTTCCAGGTAGTTAAGGCCACATGAAAAGAATTACCCTACTCATGATTTAGAGTTAGCAACAATTATCTTCACATTGAAGATATGGAGGCATTACTTGTATGAAGAAAAATGCTACATATACCCAGACCATAAGAGTCTGAAGTATCTACCAACCCAGAAGGAACTTAATTTGAGACAGAGGTGATGGGTTGAATTCTTGAAAGATAATGATTGTGTGATTGACTACCACCCTGGGAAGGCAAATGTAGTCGCTGATGCCTTAAGCAGAAAATCTATTGTAGCATTAAGATCTCTGAATGCCCAACTGTCCTTAACTCATGACGGAGTTATTTTGGCTGAGTTGCAAGTGAAGCCGAATATGTTACAACAGATACAGGATGGACAGAAGACAGATGAGAAATTAATGGCGGTTATGGGCAAAATCACTGAGGGAAAGGAAACTGAATATGAAGTGAAAGAAAATGGGTGCCTGTACTATAAAGAAAGAGTATGTGTGCCAGATGATAAAGAGTTGAAAACTAGTATAGAGAGAAGCACATAATAGTGTGTATGCTATGCACCTAGGAAGCACAAAAATGTACCATGACCTGAAACTTCGATACTGGTGGCCAGGTATGAAGAAGGAGGACATAGCTGATTATGTAACTAGATGCTTGACATGTCAGCAAGTCAAAGCAGAACATCAAGTTTCATCAGGTTTGTTACAACCCATAAACATACCTGAATGGAAATGGGATCGAGTCACTATAGACTTTGTCAGTGGTCTACCTCTCATTTAGAAAAAGCATGATGCAGTATGGGTGATTGTGGATAGGTTGACCAAATCAGCACATTTTTTGCTAGTCAGAACTGACTACTCACTAGAAAAGCTAGCAGAATTGTACATTAGTGAGATAGTTAGACTACATGGAATTCCACTTTCCATTATATCTGATAGAGACCGGAGGTTTACATCTACATTTTAAAAGAAATTACAAGAATCCTTGGGCACACAACTCCATTTTAGTACGACTTTTCATCCTCAGATGGATGGACAGTCAGAAAAAATAATCCAGGTAAATTCTAAAACTCATTGAGTTATTGCAAATAATAAATTGAACTGATAATGATAATAATAACCGAACATATGTGATAGGTCCTCAAGGATATGCTGAGGAGTTGTGTTATTGAGTTTGAGGGAAGCTGGGACAGATACCTTCCACTAGCAGAATTTGCATACAACAATAGCTATCAAGCTAGCATACAAATGGCACCCTATGAAGAACTGTATGGGAGAAAATGCAGAACACCTATATGTTGGACTGAATTTGGTGAAGATAAGCTAGTGGGACCAGACCTGGTAAAACAGACAGAAGAAAATGTGAAACTAATAAAGGCCAATTTGAAAGTTGCCTCAGACCGACAGAAATTTTATGCTGACTTAAAAAGAAAGGACATTGAGTATGAAGTTGGCAAGAAGGTATTTCTCAAAGTATCACCGTGGAAGAAAGTGTTGAGATTCGGGAAAAAGGAAAAATTAAGCCCTAGGTTTATTGGCCCATATGAAGTTATTGAACGTGTGGGACCAGTAGCCTACAGATTAGCCTTACCATCTGAGCTGGATAAGATTCACAATGTGTTCCATGTCTTGATGCTTAGAAGATACAGATCAGATTCTTCACATGTCATCTCAGCAGAAGAAATTATTGTACAACCTGACCTGACATATGGAGAAAAACCAATTAAAATCTTGGCACGAGAGGTAAAAGAGCTCAGAAACAAGACAATTTCACTAGTGAAAATCCTATGGAGGCACCACAACACGAAAGAGGCAACATGGGAGAGCGAGCAAAAAATGAGGCAACAGTTCCCTCAGCTCTTAGGATGAAATTTTTATTTAGATGATGAAATTTTTATTTAGAGGGGAAGAGTTGTAACATCCTCCCTGTACGTATTTTGTATATTCTGTTGCTCTAGTGACCTAATATCAGTCCAGGCAAGTCAGGATGTCTGAAACTATACTTCGGTGATAGTGAATAGACATATAATAATGAAATAAATCAAAAGAAAATACAAGAAAAAATTAAAGAAAAATAAAAGAGAGAAAATGAAACTAAGTTAAACGAGTCGGCACCATAGCGATGGGTGACCACACCGGGAAGTTACAGTGAAGGCAATTACCAACCTCAGGACTACGGGAAACCCTCGGAATTAAATTTTGAGACATAATTAAAGGTTTATTGAAATGTAATTGACACTAGAAATATCAAAGAAAAATTAATAAATTAGTACAAAGAAAAATAAAAAATCGAGAAACAGACAAAAATCGGTGTTACCGAAAAATCAGGAATACAACCCGAAAAAGAGCATTTTGGTCATTTGACACCTAGAGTTACCTTTTGACCTCAATGTCCATTAAAAATAAATGATATTATACTTTGAAAATGCCATGAAAATAAGAAAGTTTACACACCATGTAATTAAAGGAAGTTTGGGGGATTAATTGAAATATTACTGAGTTTAATTATTAAAGTATTAAACTATACTTAGTGGGACTTAGTGGAGGATTAATGGGACCATATAAACCACTTAAGGACAGATTTTCTTTCCCACTAACAACTTCATCTTCAACCTCACTCTCACCTTGCCGAAATTGATCCATCCATTTCCACCATTGCCGCCCATGCAAAAGCTCCATTGGTACATGATCAAGCCATGATTTCTTGCACGTTTCTTCATTAAACTTGGTCTACACATTACGGGCAATACATAGGAAGCAAAAAGGAGAGAAAATATCAAGGTTTAGCAAGCTCCAAAACAAGGTTAGTGCTAGTTTTCCTTACCTCACTTTATTAAACTTTATACTAAGGTTGAGATGAGTTGAATGGTGAAGAAATTGGAAGTTTTTGATGGGTTATTGATGTGTAAAATTTTTGGCAGCCAACGAAGAATTTAGACTTTGATTTATTCATGGGTAAAAGAAGTGTTTTGTGATGTTAATTAAGGTATTACATGAGTTAAAAATATTATTTCATGGGTATGTTTAATGTTGATGTTTTGAGGTAGGATTTGAGTAATTGTGGAAGACCTTGGACAAGTTAAAAATTATGGCAACCTTGATGAGCTTAGAAGGTTGATAATTTCATGAAATTAATTAGTAAATTATGATATTGATTGGATTAGTAAAAGTGTATTGTATGTTGCTAATTGAAGTATATGTATTAGCTAAGCAATTTCATGTGTAAGATGTTGATTTTGACTTTTGAAACTAAGGTTGTGTATTCTATTTTGAAGACTTGTATATTCTGTCCAAATGGACATGTTTGAGATTTGATGAATGGTATAAAAGTGTTATGAATGTATATTGGTAGTTTTAGGGAGCAGGAGAAGTGTCATTTGCAAGTGTTCTTTGTGTGCAGATTTTGTGTTATGAAGGCAGTAGGTAAACTAAACCTTAAGTGACAAATGGTGACCCCAATTGGTATGAGACCAATGGGAGGTAAAACAAGACACAAAATAGGCCAACTTTCATGTAGAAATGTTGCCAAAATTCTGCCTAAAAACTGACCTTAAAAATGACCTAATCTAGAATTGGTAAGTGCATGCCTAGATTTTTGACCATATGAATAGTAGTCACTAAGATGACCATAACTCACTCAAAATAGGTCCAAATGACTTGAAATTTTACCATGGAAAGCTTAGACATAGAGCTACAATTCTTATGAAGACACCAAAGCCCAGAAATCGCCAGAACCAAGTCAAAATGCTTACCCAAGTTCGGGTACCAAAACTGCCAGAACTGAATGTGACTTAAAATTGACCAAATTTTGCACTAAAGATGTAATCTGTCCAGCTTTAGTAAATTGGCCATATCTTGGTCTATACAACTCAGAATGACCTGAAATTTGTGCCAAAAGTTCAATAAGCCATAGAGCTACAATTTTGCTTCTTTAACCAGAAGCTAAAGACCAAGAGAAATAGGACATTAAGCTAAATCAATCTAGTACCCTAAAATTGAAAATTTGACATTTACATACAATGATGCTTGAAGTAATTTGGCAATGAATGCCAACTTGTGAAAAGGGTAAATTGCACTATATTGACAGCATATTGAATTACAATTTTTGACATGTTGATGCTAGAAACAACTTATCCATATTACCTAAAAAGGTCAACATTTACATTGACTTGTGAATTACATGATAACTAGTAAACTCAAAAGAAATGAAGAATTAAACAATTAATTTGTAATGTGCCCTAATTTGCCTAGTTGACTAATTTGGATAGGTTGGCATGCCAATAGGATTCTGACAGCTGTTCTGTAAATGGCTTTATGTCATACTGTGTTTTTACGGCATAGTATGCCGCACTGTGACTTTAATAGCCTACGGCTACACATATTGTGTTATTATACTTGGCTTATCGCCGGATTGACTATATGGCTTTTTATCCATACTGTTTGCACACTGGGAGACACTTTGTGACCAATGGTGTGACGGCCCGAGGTACTAGGTACCCAGTACCAGTATATCCGTTTATCCAGTTTGATCAGTATATAGGCTACACGGGTAGTTAATTTAAGCATTATTAAATTCAAATAGCTAAATTTAGTTTGTTGACATACAGCACCACCAAAATTAGCAAAAATGAAAGGTTAGCAAATAAAAGTAGAATCAACAACTGCAAAGAAATCGATGTCATAAATTTATAAACAATTCATTTATTTTATTTTTGTGTATATTTCTTTATATTTGGCACCACTAAGCATAATTGCTTAGTGTGTTGCTTTTGCTACGCATAGGTATTGGAGACACAGCTGAGGAGCCCAGCAGACCTACGACACATCAGATCTACACAGGATTCCAGAGTCATCTGCACTACACTGCATACATGGTAAGACTTAGGATCTTATGTAATGACTATCAGTTGCATTTTGACATTTTGTTATATAATTTTGTATATTCTAAAACTTTAAGGTTTGTAATAATTTGTATATATTAAACTCCTATAGAGAGTGTTTAGATGAATGTAAATTATGGTAGATTGTATTTTGAAACTATGAAATAGTTGAGATTTTGAGAATATTATCATATTGAACTGTTTTTAACAGGTTTAGAAGGACAGTTTGTCCGAAATACAGACGGCACCTTGCCGGATTTTTATTACAATTTTTGAAACACTGATTTTATTAAAGTATGAAAATAGAACCAGTATGATATGAATTTTTCATAAAAGAATTCTTAAAATCAAATTGAGTTCAAGAAATGGGATAATTACATATTAGGTGCTCCGACACGCCGTGTTGCACGCCTTGCTTGGCTACACTGTAGACGGGTGAGCGGTGTTACATTCATCTTCATGAAGAAAACCATATCTCATTGGTGGGTGAGATATCGATCTGCGAGGAATTACTGTAGATGTTTCATCAATAGGTGTCGGTTGACTAGATGGATCTATATCCATTTGATCTATTGGTTGGTCAGAATTCTTCAATTCTAACTCTATTTGCCTTCCTTTGCCACCTTCTTGAATAAACTGTTATTCAAAAATTATGGCATCTCTGCTTACCATAACTTTTTGTGATGTAGGCAAATAAAAATAATATCCAAAACTTTCTTTTGGATATCCAACAGATTGACCTTTTTCTTATTTGGTTTCTAATTTATCAGTGTTCAGTTTTGTAATATAAGCTGGATAACCCCAAATCTTAACATGCTTAAGACTCAATTTTCTTTCGTGCCATATCTCATAAGGTGTAGAAGAGACTGATTTTGATGGAATCCTATTCAGAATATGCAAAGCTAATTCTAATGCAAATCCCCTAAAAGGAAACTAGCATATCTATATAGCTCATCATACTATGTACCATATCTAATAGGGTATGATTTCTCCTTTCAGATACACCATTCAATTATGGTGTTCCTGGAGGAGTCAGTTGGGAGACAATGCCATGCTCTTTTAAGTATTCATCAAATTCAGTACTTAAGTATTCACCTCCATGATCTGATCGAAGAGTTTTAATACATTTTTCTGTTTGATTTTCTACTTCACATTTAAATGCTTTGAACTTTTCAAAGGATTCATATTGTATTTCATCAAATACAAATACCCAAACCTTGATTTATCATCAGTAAAGGTAATAAAGTAATGAAAACCACCTCTAGCCATTTCTTTAAATGGACCACATACATCACTATGTATCAATTCCAAAATATTTTCAGCTCTTAACCCTTGTCCAACAAAAGGTGATATAGTCATTGTGCCTTAAAAGCAGGATTCACAAGTTGGAGTAGGTTCAGAACCCAATGAGGATAAAATCCCTATTTTCTCCAGCTTTGCAATCCTATCTTCTGCAACATGACCTAATCTTAAGTGCCAAATATATTTTAAACTTGAGTTGATTTTCATCATGGCATTACATTCATTTAGATTACTTGTATTAGATTTGTATGTAACATTATTATCTAAATAATAAAGTCTATCATGCATATAACCTGAGCCAATATATTTATTTCCAAAGTAAATATTGCATACATTATTTGTGAATTGAAATTCATAGCCATTTCTAGTCAAACTAGATATAGAAATGATGTTCTTAAAAGCATCAGGTACATACAAAACATTATTAAATACAAAACATGTCCATACATGTATAAAGATTTAGATCCTATGGCTAAAGCTTCAATAGTTGAGCCATTGCCAACCCGGAGTCTAATATCTCGTGACTGCAAGCTGCTACTATTTGCTAGTTCCTGCATATCAAAAGTAATGTGAGAACTAGCACCAGTATCTAAAACCCAAGCTGTATATGAACTATGAGTATCATCAAAATCTAAATAACAAGACACAAACATACCTTTTGAAGGTCTATCCTTCTTGTCTTTTAGAGAAGCAAGATACTCTGGGCAATTCCTCTTTCAATGCCCATCCTTCTGGCAGTGGAAACACTTTCCCTTGCCTTTGTCAGCTTCGGTCTTGCCTTTCTATTTGGCTATCTTCTTAGAAGGTCCAGGAATTTGAGGTTTCTTATTCTTATTACCCTTCTTCTTTTTGGACTTTCCAACTGAAGAAGAAGATGCAATCAAAGCCACCTCTTTTCCTTTATTGCCTGGCATATTCTTTTAGACAATAACCAGAATGTTAAGCAACCCAGCCAAAGTACACTCTTGCTTTGTCATATGGAAATTTGTCACAAAATTCCCAAATGACTCAGTCAGGGACTGAAGGATCAGATCCATCTGCAGTTGGAAATCCATATGAAAATCAAGATGTTCCAGCTGCTTAATAAGCCAAATCATCTTATGGTACATGATCTCCTACATTCTGTCCCTCATACATCCTCATGCAGAATAGCTGTCTAGATATCTCATACCGAGCATTCCTAATGTGCTCACCATACAACTCTTGTAGGTGAAGGAGGATATCACTTGCATTCTATATATTTTCATGCTACTTTTGTAACTCATTAATCATAGAAGCAAGCATGTAACATTTGGCTCTCATATCATGCTCCTTCCACTTGTCCAAAGTGTCTAGTTCCTCTTAAGTGGCCTCTGGAGGTAAGGGACTAGGAACCTTTAAGTCTAAAAAATATCTAATACATTCTAGGTTCAGGACAAGTTTTAAATTTCTGAGCCAATCAGAAAGATTAGGCCCCGTCAACCTATTTGTGATCAAGTACGCTCGCAAGGAAATTGGATGGTGGTGGTTATTGTTGCTCATTATTATCAGAAACATTAACTAGAAAAAATAACTAGATTAATTAGTAAATGTATCAAGTAATTAACCAAAATGATTATGGTCTTTTAATCAAATTGGTCCTCCCACTAACTTGGCGAATCCTACACTTCCAAAGTAGAAAACAGAAATCCTAGTTGGATGGATTTCTAGTGGGTGATTGAATTCTTATAGTCTTATTGATCATCCTCAGGCACATCCATTATTGGAATTACAATAAACTATAAGTGAGCAACTCTTTGTCCATCACATCTCATGTGAGGCTCAATTATTTATTTAGCCCCTAATGCTCAAAATCTCAGGCACATCCATTATAGATTTTTCTTACATTAGTTAAGTTGATCCCATTGAGCCAGTAAATATGCAAATAATTTTAATGTCCTCAGGCACATCCATTATTGGCCACCAACTATTTACATATTTACAACATCTTATGCTTAACAATTATTCTTAAAAAAATCTATTAAATAAATGCATCACATGCAAATACTTAAAATTTCTTAAAAGAATTACCTCAATAGAGGGCCATGATATAATTACTTTAATTATACCATTTCCAACTTAATCATTTGTTTGGAAGATTTTGTGGTCGATTACAAGATTTTGTGGTCGACCACTTTGCACATTATCCAATTGGCATGCATATATCATATACTTGCATACATTCATACACATCTCATGCATACATGGATAAACAAATAATATGGTATGATAATGGACTTTCTAAGGGATTCAATTCTGAGCCACCAAGAATTGAATCAGGGCATTCCTAGGTGTATTTCATTCATTCATTTTATAAGAGTTACTGAAAGAGTACATAATCAACCCTTGATCATGATTTCCTCCCACTAGTCCTACCAATTCTCTTGACCTCCTTGTTCTTCTTGCAATCTAATTACATTGTAATCCTTGGCATACCAAGGCGAGTTTATAAGAATATGGACTTTAAAGTCTTCAAATAAATGAAATTATAACCTAAATTGTTACAACATTTATAATACATGCCACTAAAATAAAATTATTTATTTTATATCCCAAAAAAAAATAAACGAAATAAATCCAATCACATTGATCTTTTATTATCCATGATCATCTAAAATTTAACAATTAAATAAAATATACATACTAAAAATTAAATTGAATATCACATATTCAACCAAAATTAAATTTGAATCTCCTTCAAATAATTTTAAATTTAGAAACGTTTTCAAAATTTATTACCTTGAAAACAATTTTCAAAAATTAATTGTGTGATTAAAATTCCTAATTAAATAATTTAATTAGGTATGGGCTTAATTATGGGCCTTAAGATATACAACAATTGCATAATGGGCCCAAAAGCAAGCCCAAAAATCCAACACACCCTTGGGGTGTGTATCTCCCCAAACCACCTATGGTGAGCACCCAAACCAGCTTTAAATCAATCCAAATTTGATCCAATTACACAATTAAACCTCATAAACAATCTTAATATCAAATATAGTGGCTCTGATACCGATTGAAGAAGTGGAAGCTGTTAATAGTATGCCCTAGAGCATATCATTTTTGTATGTATCTTGTACATATTTTATTAATAAAAGGAAATTTAACTTTTCTGTTTACATAATATATTTATGTGTAATAGAAAAGGTCCATTGATATTTTGTTAGAAATTCTATTCTTAAGTTGTTAAGAATATGAGTGACAGTATTTCTAGCACAAAGTATAATAAATTAGTTCATAATCGAGGATACTTCACAAAGGACATGACTTATCCAGAAAGATTGTAATCATATTTGTTCCCAAGGTATTTAAATGAGATATAAATAAGATGGAGTGGTGAGTCTCATGCCACATAACAAACATGATAGGCACTTATACATGATAAGTAGGCCGAACTAGTGACGCAAATGACAAGCACATAGAGTTTACTCTTGTCAATGCATTGTTATATATTGTAACACCCCTCACCTGTCTACAGTGTAGCCGAGCAAGATGTGCCACACGGTGTGCCGGAGCACCTGATCTTATCTAATTTCATTACAGTTCTTGATATATTTATTCAAAAATGGTTTAGGCACTAACATTGTTTATTAAATCTGACTAGTGTAGTAAATATCACATATTTTCCATATTCACAATTTTAATCTCATTCATTTTTAGAATGAACTCATTTATCAAGATGTTCAATTCCATTAAGTAACATAGTTTATCAACTAATTACATAAGTTCACAGTCTACATATTATATAAATTAATTACATCACAAACTTTATCACACATTACCCCTCCGTAAGGCATAACATGCTCCCGTAGTATACATAATGAATTATCGAACTTTATCTACTGATAACCCATTAAATACACTAAAAGGGATTTTAAACAATTTCTTATGTCTTTTTACAATAGTGAGGACTTTTGACTGGTTTTAAAACCTTTTACTCAAAGTTAAATTACATAACAAATCTGCAATATCAATAGATTCTATAAAAATTTCAGCAAAGTGTCGTCTGTATTTTAAACAAAATAGTTCTTCAAAAACCTATAAAAAACACTTTTTTTCATTTCCCCAACTCCAATAATAGTTCAACACAAGTCAATTTTCTCAACATAAGTCAAACTCAATTCAACATCATTTTCAGTAGTTCCAAAAGTAGAATGCAAAATGATTGAGTACTTTAAAAGCTGAGATGAGAGAAGTATACTACAACATTTTTACAGGCCAAAATAATTTATAACTTTAGTTTACAACTGCTCAAAACCAAGTATAATATATACATACAGTTCACATACATTATAAAAAAAATTACAAGGAGGTGGTAAACTCAATATACCTGACAAAATCCCAAAAGTGTAGCACAAGCAGCCTACTCTGCTGCTTTATCTGTCTATCTACCTGCGATAGCAATGAAAAAGCTATCACTGAGCCAATGTTTCAGTGGTGCACAACATTAAGAAAATGCAATTTAAAGCCATAAACCATAAATCACATAAACTGTGGATACTTAAAACCATAGTTAATTTCAAAAGACAGAGAATGTCATAAAGAATTAAATTTCATTTCATAATGTTTCAATAAATACTAATAAATCACACACACAGCTTAATCATGATTCCAAAGTCCAATTCGTCCCAAAAGCCAATGGCTAATGAGGAATAACATAGCTAGCTAGCATTTATATGAGTACTCATCCTATTCGTCCTCAACTGGCACACACCTCAACACTTCAGCTAAAGAGAGAATTCAAAGCCAATTCCTCCCACTAGACAAGTTAGTGAGGAATTCAATCAAATATACATGATAACTGTGGTTTCAAACCATTTGCAATATTTTTCAAGCAATAAGTATACATCAAATATCATTCAAACAAATTTGGCACAATTTAAGCAATAACATACAAATTGTCATAATTTATTTCAAGTGAAAATTTAAAAGAAATAATTGTTGTGCACAAACTTCTGATGAGTAGCCTCTTGGCCTTGACTCACTGGTTCTTTCCCTTTCCCTGAGTCTTTGCTAATTGAAACATACAATTTAAAGTGTTTCAGTACTCATTTAAATTGTTTTTAATAATAAGGTTCAATAATTAAATTTTATTAATACTATTACTTTCATTAGTCAACCTATAATATTGACCTTTGATGCACTCTAAGTGAGTCAATTTCAATGTTCCCAATTTATCACATTTTAGAGTCTCTAAGTGTTGGTATATGTTACCAATTTCATTTTAAAGCTTATTGCATTTTATTGCCATTTTCCATATTTTATATGCTAGATTGTTCTAGCCAAATGTCTTGTTTCCCTTGGTTTTTAAGTTCTGGTCAAAAGAGCAAAATTGTAGATTTATGTCTTTATGACATTTTGGCACTAATTTCATGTCATTTGGAGTATTCTGGACCAAGTTATGGTCATTTTACTATTGCTGGTCAAATTGCCTTTTTATTATGAACTTAGGTCATTTTTAGGTTATTTCCAATTCTAGCAGGTTTTATACCCGAATTTGTGCAAGCATGTTGACTTACTAATGGTCATTTCTGGGTTTGGTGGTCTCAATTAAAATTATAGCCCTATGTCTAAGCTTTCCAACCATATAAATTTCAGGTCATTTGGACCTGTTTTGAGTGAGTTATGGCCAAAAGACTAACTACTATTCATATGGTCAATTTCTAGGTTTACAATGTTGCAATTCCAGATTAGGTCAGTTTTAGTGTTACTTTTCGGACAGAATTTTGGTATGCTTCCAACATGAAAGTTGGCACATTTTGTGCCTAGTTTCACCTCCAATTGGCCTCATACCAATTGGGATCACACATTTAGGGTTATAGGCTGAAATGCATACTGCCCTTTACACTTTCCTCAAACACCAATCACATGTACTTTCAACTTGCTAAATTTAAGCTTCTCATACCTAATTCTGATTTGGTACCATACCAAATTCATTTATCACTTCACATTGTAGTCAATTTGGGCAGAATACAATGACCTTTAATACACCAAATATAGTCCTAAATTACAAAGTCCATTTATAACAATATATACATGTAAACACTCCCAAATATTACATACAACTTCACTAGTAAATTATATACATATTCTGCCACCTTCAATACCATAATTTAACAAACCATTCCATGAAATTAAACACTTCCAACTTCACAATAAGGCTGCCCAAATTACACATATACATCAAATTCCAATGTCAATTCACACACTCACAATTCAAACTACATACATGGTAATAAACTCCTATACATTTAAGCACTTAAATCAACACCTCAAATCACCAAATACATGAAGAAATAAATCAAACTCCCATGGACATGAGGGCTGCCGAATTTGGGCTTTGTCCATATTCATCAAACCCCTTCAATTCCTTCCATAAATCAACTCACCACAACACCAACACAAACTTTAACAAAGAAAGGATGAAGAAATGGATACTTACCTCTTATGAAGCTTGTTAAAAACTTACCAAATCTCTTCTTTCTTACTGCCAATATCTTTCCCTAAGTGTCTTGATCAACTTTAATGAAGCAATCAAGTGGAATGGAGGTGAAATTCATGGTTGCATGGAGGTCCTTCAAGGTTCGGCTATGGAGGAATTCTTTGGAAGGTTTTGACTAGTTAATTGCTAGAGGTTGAAGATGAGTTTTTGATGTCCCATTTGGCTTAACTAGGTGTCTCAATCTGCCTTAGTGGAGCACTAAGATGAGTTTTAATATTTATTTATTCAAACTTTCTCAATTTACATTTTTATGCCTCAATCTTCCATCACTTATATTATGTACTACATTTTTAATTTTCATAACATTTTCAAAGTTTAATATCACTTATTTTTAATGAAAATTTAGGTCAAAAGACAAATCGGGGTGTGAATTGACCAAAATGCCCCTATTCGGTTTATATTCTCGATTTTTCGATAATACCGATTTTTGTCAGTTTCTCGATTTTTCATTTTTCTTTATACTAATTAATTAAATTTTCTTTGACATTTTATAAGTTAATTATACCTCAATAAATGTTTATTTAAGTCTTAAAAATATTTTTCAAGATTCCCCGCAGTCCAGAGCTAGTCAATGGTCCTCGCCGCAACTTGCCGGTGCGGTCACCCATCGCTACGGTTTTTGGCTCGTTTAACTTAATCACATTTCATTTCTCTTATTTTTCCTTTATTTTTCTTGTATTTTCCTTTATTGTATTTCATTATTTCATGTCTCCTCACTAACATTTAAGTGTAGTTCTAGGCATTCTAGCTGTTCCGGCAGACACTGGCCATTGGAACAGTAGAACGCACTACCGAATATAGGGGTGTTACAAACTTACTCAATGCAATTTCTTAATTTGAATTACAATATAAGAAATAAGTAAAATATAGAAAATACATTATATGCTTAATGTGAGCCCTATCTACATGCATTGCTGAGGAGGTGACAACCTTGAACTCTTCTGACACTTCTGCAAATCTGGACTCCAAAAATCTCAGTCAACTATCTAATGGTTTTACCTTTAGTACCTGCGCGAGGAAACAATTCCATTGCGCTAAACATTTCTGCTTAGTGGTGCAATAATACTATAATGAAATAATAAATACAAATAAATAAAGAAATAAATCATAATTCGAATACTCAAAAATCAATTTAATTTTGGTATGGTATTTCTAGTATCAACTATCTTATAAACTAGTTTGATCTTCTTTTGAAGTACTAAGTTATAACCTTTCAGTAATAATACCTAGTATACAAATTATTCTAACTGTATTGTATTTTAAGTCTCTATGGTTCTGCAAATTGTATTTTTGTTATGTTTCTATTGCTAATATCTTTTACTCATTTCATTCAATACTTAATTTAATTGTACTGAAATTTTATTATACTTAACTTAACTTAACTGCCTTAATTGAATAATATTTTAATTGACTACCCTGTAACCTATACACTGACCAGACTGGATAAATGATTAAAATAGCACTGGGTACCTAGTACCTTGGACCGTCACACCATCGGTCACAAAGTATTTCCCGGTGTGCAACAGTGTGGCTAAAAAGCCATATAATCAATCAGTAAGGCAATAAGCCGAGTATCATAACATAATCTGTATAGCCATAGGCTATTAAAAACATAATCCATCTAGCCCTATTAAAATCCGTACAGCTGTCAGTACCTATTGGCATACCTATCCAAACTAGTTAACTAAGCAAACTAGGGCATATTACAAGATTACATATTTAATTCTTTATTTTTAGGGTTTATACGTCATTATGCCTTTTATTGGTCAACGAAAACGTTGACCTTTTTATATATCATGGATAAGTTGATTCTAGTATCAACATGTCACAATTCGCATTTCAATATGCTGCCAATATAGTGCAATTTACAATTCTCACAAGTTGACATTTATTGCCAAATTATTTCTAGGCTTCATTGCATATTATTGTCAATTTTTCAGTTTTAGTGTGCCAGATTGGTCTAGCTAAATATCATGGTTCCATTGATTTTTAGCTTCTAATCAAAGAAGCAAATTTGTAGCTCTATGTCTTATTGAACTTTTGACACAGATTTCAGGTCATTCTGAGTTATTTAGACCAAGATATGGTCAATTTACTAAAGCTGGACAGATTTTATTTTTAATGCAAGTTTAGGTCATTTTTTTAGGACAAATTCCATTCTGGTAGATTTAGTACCCTAATTTGGGCAAGCAATTTGACTTGGTTTTGCTCATTTCTAGGCTTTGGTGTCTTCAGAAGAGTTGTAGCTCTATGTATAATCTTTCCATTGATATAAATTTCAGATCATTTGGACCTGTTTTCAGTGCGTTATGGTCAAATGAGTGACTACTGTTCATATGGTCAAATTCTGGGTTGCAATGGTTCTGGACAGTTTTCATACCTCAAATTGTGCAAGTTATTTGATTTAGTAAATGGCATTTCTGGGTTCTGTGATCTTCACCAAAGTTGTAGCCCTATGTCTAAGCTTTTCATCGGTATAAATTTTAGGTCATTCGAACCTGTCTACAGTGAGTTATGGTCATTTGATTGACTACTATTCATATGGTCAAAAATTCTAGGTTTCAATTTGCCAATCCGGATTAGGTCACTAAATTGGTCATTTTCTGGACAGAATTTTGACAAGCTTTCTACATGAAAGTTGGCACATTTTATGCCTAGTTTTACTTTCAATTGGCCTCATACCAATTAGGGTCACATAATTAGGATTATAGGCTCTAACATATTCTACCCTCATACACTTTTTCAATTACACAAACAATGCACATTCAACTTGCTATACCTTAACTCCCCATACCTAAATTATGGATTTATAGCACTCTAAAATCGTTCATTAAATCTCAAATTGGTTAATTTGAGCAATTTACACAAGTCCTTAATATCCAATACACAACCTTAAATCAATTGGTCAAGGTCAACATAATATACATAATTAACAATTAACTAAAACATGAAATTCAACTAGAAAATTTACCATGCACTTCCACAATGCACCAACACCATAATTCAACACTTAATCTCATGGAAATATGCATCTTCTAACTTCATCAAGGCTGTCGAATCATCACTTTCCCTTAGAACTTTAAAAATTGTTTAAACCTAATTCAAATTGTCAACTTCAACACACACTCATGACATCAATTTGCTAGTACATATAATTAGCTTAATCTACTTCACTAATCACCATTTAAATGCATGAAAATACCAACCTTTAATGCTTCTCAAGGCTGCCCCAATTCAACAATTATCCAAGGTCTTCAACAATTCTTTCAAAATCCTAATTCAATTACTCAATCTCAACATGCACATGAAGTTAATTTACTAGGACCTCTAATTACCTTAATCAATATCATTTCCTATCAAACACAAGTAAAGATAATTCAAACCTCTTCAGGTTCCATGGTTGCCGAATTCAATCACCATTAAATACTCATCCAATTCTTCCAATTTTTCAATAATTCAGCTCATCTCAACCTTAGTACAAAGTTTAATTAAGTGAGGTAAGGAAAACTAGCACTAACCTTATTTTGAGCTTTGTAAAACCTCACTCAAACTTCTTTTTTTTTGCTGCCTATGTGTTGCCCATGATGTAAGAATCATTTTTCATGAAGGGGGCTTGAAGAAATAATGGCTTGATCATGGAGAAGATGGAGCTCTTATATAGTGCGGCCATGGAGGTTTGGGAGAAGGACCATTCAGCCATGGAATTGAAATGAAGAAAATGAGGTTTTCCAAGTGATGAAATCTGTCCCATATGTTCTTATATAGTGGTCCACTAACTTTAGGGTAATTGATATAATATACTCCCCTAAGTATAGTTTAATGTTATAATAATTAAACTTATTAATATTTCAATTAATCCCCCATAATTCCTTTAATCACATTATGTGTAAAATCTCTTATTTTCATGGCTTTTCAAATTTTTAATATCACTTATTTTTAATGGACATTGAGGTCAAAAATCAACTCGATGTGTCAATTGACCAAAATGCCCCTCTTCGGGTTGTACTTCAAATTTTTCGGTGCTACCGATTAGGTCCTTGACCCGCCAATTTCTTTAATTTTCATTTTTCATTTATACTAACTTATTAATTTTTCTTTGATATTTCCAATGTCAATTACACCTCACTAGACCTTTAATTTGATCCCGAAAATACTTTTCGGGGTTTCCCGCGGTCCAGGACTAGTCAACGGTTTTCGCCGTAACTTCCCAGTGTAGTCACCCATCGCTACGGGTTCAGCTAGTTTAACTTAATCACATTTTATCTCTTTTATTTTTTCTTAATTTTTCTCATTACATATTTCATTATTTTATACTTCCTCACTGTCAATTAAGTATAGTTCCAGACATTTTGACTTTCCAAGGCAGACATTAGCTATCGAAATAGTGGGACATAAGGACTACGTAAAGTGAGGATATTACATATATCATATCAGTGCATATAATCTTTAGACCCGAGATAATATAGTTATCTTATATATAAGTGGTTTGAGTTTGATACTGCTTTCATACTTGTACTATGTATGGGTATATGGGCATGTGTTAGCTCCTACTAGTTATATATGGAGATAGGTGTTGATCAAGGTGGAATCCGTTACCCTAAGTAAATAAGGATAAAATCCTATGTTCATTTAATTGTTCTTGATGTTTCAAGTTCCTGGCCAGGACAAATTTAGTCAAAAAAGAGTTTTTGACAAGAAAATCTAATTAATCAAGAACTAGAATTAAAAGAGAACATAATGTTCATAACAAATTCGGTTTGACATTAACCATGACTCTAGCTCAAATTGGGATTTTATAACGGAGAGATTCTATTGCATGGTAACATATGATTAAAGGTTCATTCAAGTTATTCCTTATTACTGATTGGGTGGCTATGACATACTATGCTAGGTGTCAACCATGGTCTATGAGATGCCTAAAATGATTTAGAGAAATCATTTATGGTAAGAAAGAGTTCTAATGATATTAAGAGTTAATATCATTTCTCATTGCCAATAAGTAATGAGCCTAGTAAGTCACACATCTACACAAGCTAATCACCATTTAAAACGTGATTTAATTGATTAATTAAAGAGTTTAATTAATTAATTAAAGAGGTTTGGTTTGCAATAAGATTGCAAAGTCCCTAGCACGACTTGAAACCAAATCTAGGTTATTTGATGTATAGTATAAATTAAATTTATATTTAATTTGATTAAATATGAATTTAATTATGAGAAATTAATTAATGAAGATTAATTAATTAATTAATTTATATTTGATATAAATTGATTTAAAGAGGAGAAATTATAATTTTGGGTTGAGAACTCAAATTAAAGAGTAAGGGCAAATTGGTCTTTTCACATGGTGACATGTGGCACCATGAGATGGTGACACATGGCAACATATGACCTTGCCACTTATCTTCCTATGATGGAAGACCACATGTTATGATTTAAATGGAGCTTGACACATGGCTTCATAGGATTAAATCAAATAATAAGAAGATGGGATCTTGTGGTGACATGTGGCAAGGGAATTAGGATTTAACCTAAGTATATAAAGAGAGGTTATAAAGAAAAATCAGCATACACTCTCTTTTCTCATACATGGGATGGCAACAAGAAGTCTCCATCTCCTCTCTTCTTTTCTCACTTGATTCAAAGAAAAATCCCTTATTTTCTTTTGAATTAAAATTGCTAGAAAAGGTTTCTAGTGTCCTAAATACCTATTAACCTTCGCTAAAGCACTAAACCCCATCTTCAAGTGGTTGCAAAGCTTGAGAGGCAATATTTGGGGCTCCCATAATTGCTTCTTGGTGTGCTTGTGGTGGACAAGCTAGAGAAACAATATTTGGGGTTCTAAGAGCATCCTAAGATTGCATTAATTGTGCATCAACAGGTTAGTATCTAAAAATCCCTCTTTTAGTTAGGGTTTGATTGAATTAAATATTAATTCATAATCTTTAATGGCAAATAAAATTTTAATGCATGTTAAAATATGTTTTGGTATGCAATTGGATATTGAAAATTGACTAGGTTCATAAGAAACTTGGTATGGTGCATGTAACCTTAAAAATAATTTTTGAAATTCAAGGTTCTAATGTAGAATAATCACGCTTCCACTCCTTCAGAAGCATGAATAAAGGGCATTAGAACCTTGAATTTCAAAAATTATTTGTAATGTTACATGCACAATACCAAGTGTCTTATGATCCGAATCAGTTTCCAATGCCCAATTGCATGCCAAAACACATTTTAGCATGCATTAAAATTTTATTTGCCATTAAAGATTGTCAATTAACATTTAATTCGATTAAACCCTAACTAAAAGAGGAATTTTTAGGTACTAACCTCTTGATGCATAATTCAAGCCTCTTAGGATGTTCTTAGGACCCCAGATGTTGTCCCTCTAGTTTCTCCATCACAAGTACACACCAAAGATGCAATGGCAGCCCCTAGATTAGCTTTTCAAGCCTTGTCAACTAATTTTGAGATGGGGTTTATACTTTGTGAAGGTTGTATGAATGTATTGGGTATTAGAAACACTTTCTAATAATTTTAATTCAAGAGGAAATCATAGTTTTTCCCTTGAATCAATTGAGAAACTGAAGAGGAGAGGAAGAGACAAAGTTTCCATCCAACTTGAGAGAAAAGAGAGAGGAGAGTGTTTTTTCTTTATAACTTTTCTTTATATACTTAGGAAGAGACAAAGTTGCCATCCAACTTGAGAGAAAAGAGAGAGGAGAGTGTTTTTTCTTTATAACTTTTCTTTATATACTTAGGTCAAACCCTAACTTATACTCTTGCCACATGTCATCACAAGATCTCATCTTGTTATTATTTGATTTAATCCTATGAAGCCAAGTGTCAAGCTCCATTTAAATCATGACATGTGGTCTTCTATCATAGGAAGACAAGTGGTAATATCATATGGTGCCATGTGTCACCATGTGAAAAGACCAATTTGCCTTTACTTTTTTTAATTTGAGTTCTCAACCCAAAATTATAATTTCTCCTCTTTAAATCAATTTAAATTAAATATAAATTAATTAATTGATTAATCTCTATTAATTAATTTCTCATAATTAAATTCATATTTAATCAAATTAAATATAAATTTAATTTATACTATACATCCAATAACCTAGATTTGGTTTCAAGTCACGCTAGGGACTTTGCAATCTTATTACAAACCAAACCTCTTTAATTAATTAATTAATTAAACTCTTTAATTAATCAATTAAATCACATTTTAAATGGTGATTAACTTGTGTAGATATGTGACTTACTAGGTCCATTACTTATTGGCAATGAGAAATGATATTAACTCTTAATATCATTAAAACACTTTCTTATAATAAATAATTTCTCTAAATCATTTCAGACATCTCATATGTAACATCCCTATATTCGGTAGTGCGTTCTACTGTTCCGGTGACCAGTGTCTGTCCGGACAGTTAGGATGCTTAGAATTATACTTAAATGTTAATGAGGAGACGTAAAATAATGAAATACAATAGAGGAAAATACAAGAAAAACAAAGGAAAAATAAGAGCAATGAAATGTGATTAAGTTAAATAAGCCAAAAACCGTACCAATGGGTGACCACACCCGAAAGTTGCGGCGAGGACCGTTGACTAGCCCTGGACCGCGGGGAACCCTGAAAAATATTTTTGGGACCTAATTAAACATCTATTGAGGTATAAATGATATTAGAAATATCAAAGAAAAATTAATAAATTAGTACAAATAAAAATGAAAAATCAAGAAATAAATAAAAATCAGTGTTATCGAAAATTTGAGAATACAAACTGAATAGGGGTATTTTGGTCAATTGACACCTAGAGTTGCCTTTTGACCTCAATGTCCATTAAAAATGAGTGATAGCACACTTTGAAAATGTCATGAAAATTAAAAATGTGGTACATAAAATAAATGATGGAAGTTTGGGGCATAATTACAATTAAGGGAAAATTTGGATTATTAAACATTTAATCCACCTTAGTGGAGCACTATGGATTTGTATATTGATTAAGTGGACAGCATATCCCACTTCAACCACTTCTTCTTCTTCATTTCATCTTCAAGCAGAATCCAATCCTCCCAAAAACTCCATGGATGGCCAAAGCTTCAAGCTCTCATCCACCAAGATCAAGCCATGAAATCTTCAAGGTTCTTTCATTAAACTTTATCCTCATACCTTGGGCAGCATATTGGGAGCAAAAAGAAGGAGTTTTGTTAAGGTTTGACCAAGTTCCAAAAAGGGGTAAGGGTCCAATTCGCTTCCTTTCTTAAGTAAAGTTTATGTTTAGCTTGAGATGAGTTGATTGGTGATGAAAATTGATGGAATTATTGAGTTATTGGATTGCCCAATTTTAGGCAGTCATGGGAGCCTATATTATTTGAGTATTCTGCCCAATTTACTTTGTTGGAATTGTGTTGAATAAATATAGAAGTACCAAGAATGAATATTAAAGTATTGGGAGGAGGAGGATTGCTAAATTGGGAGTGTAAATTCTCTTATGCAGGTTATGATTGTTGGCAGTGTATAAATTAAATTATAAGTGTAAAGTTGTGACTCCAATTGATATGAGGCTAATTGGAGGTGAAATTAGACATAAAATAGGCCAACTTTCATGTAGAAGTGTTGTACAAATTCTTCCTAGAAGTGACCTAAAAGAATGACTAAATTCGGAATTGCTTGACATGAAAACCCAAAATTTTGACCATATGAACAGTAGTCAATATTTTGGCCATAACTCACTCAAAACTGGTCCAAATGACCTGAAATTTATACCATGGAAAGCCTAGACATAGCGCTACAACTCTTATGAAGACACCAAAGCCCAGAAATGACCCTAACTAAGTCAAAATGCTTGCACAACTTGGGTTATAAAAACTGGCCGAATTTACTTTGACCTAAAAATGACCTAAACTTTGTACTAAAATGCAACTTGACCAGCAATAGTAAAATGACCATAACCTGGTCCATATAACTCCAAATTCCCTGAAACTAGTGCCAAATTTTCACTAAGACATAGGCCTACAATAATGGTATTTTGACCAAAATCCAAAAACTTAGGGAACTAGGTCAATTAACTTGATTAAGTTGGCATACCAAATTTAGAAATGGTTCAAATGACCATTAACTCCAGCTAAGTGTTTTAAGTATAACTCCCACTAGAAGTCTTCAAACAAAATAAGCCATACCATTATGGAAAGCTAAAAAATAGACCTTCAACTTTGCTTTAGACCTCTCCCTCACCTTATGAATGTAAGAAGCTCAAATGTTGGGTCGAAGCTACTGCCCTAGTTGAACATCTTGTCAATACAAGACCATTGAGTCCAGTCCAATAACTTGACCATAAGTAACTCTACAAGACTTGAAAAATTACAATAAAAAATTCTTAGTGACCATAAGACATAGGGTAGCATATCCTATGAAGAGTAATAGACCTAAATATGGCAGAAACCTATTCAAGTAAAATTGGCAAAGTGTAATATGAAAACTGCCTAGTAAGGGAACCAAAATTCAGAATTGACCTAGTTATGGTCAATTGACCATAACTTGAGTTATACAAATCCAAATGACATGATTCAAAAAGGAAATTAAAGAAGACACAATGAGAAGCAATTTAATGAACAGAAATCTATTAAATTTACACTATAACTTGGTCCAATAGATAGTAAACATTGGCCATGAAATCTGAATAATTACAATAAAATGTAATAAGCTTTAAAATGAAATTGGTAACATATACCAACACTTAGAGACTATAAAATGTGACAAATTGGGAACATTAAAATTGACTCGCTTAGAGTGCATCAAAGGTCAACATTATAGGTTGACTAATGAAATGAATTGAAGGGAATAATACCAAGAAAATTCAGATATTAGATTTTATTGTCAGAAATAATTTAAATGAGTACTGAAACACATTAAATTGTGTGTTTCAGTTGAAAAGGATATTGAAAAGCATAAGGAACATTAAGTCAAGGCCAAGAGATGACTCATCAGAGGTTTGTGCATAACTTGTTTTTAATTGATTTTGTTCTGAATATTTCATATGATTAAATGACGTTATTTTCTTTATTTATTATATTTATCAAGTATTGGATTTAATTCAATGATTACTGTGTATGAATTTAGCTTTGTGAAATGGTATGTAACACCCTCCCGGTAACCATTCCGTACATCCTACTGTTCCAGTGACCGGTGTCGGTCCGGACAGCTAGAACGTCCGGAAAAATATTTAAACTAAAGTCAGGAACCATAATTAACTCAAATATTAATAAGAAACACTTAGTAAAAATTTTAGAAATAAAATACAATCAAGTTAAACGAGCCAATGCCCTAGCGATGGGTAACCAGAGGGAAGTTGCGGTTCTCGCAACAAGGAGCCCTAGACCCGGGGGAAAAATTATAAAATAATTTTTGGGACTCCAGAGAAGGGTAATTGAGGTTCCCATGGCATTAGAATGCCAAGAAAATACCTAGAAAAATTTTTCAATCGGTACAGACGATTTTGACCCGTTAAGCCAAACGGAGGGCATTTTGGTCATTTCGCCTTCCGAGGTGATTTTTGGCCGACTTGTCCAGTTGAGTAAATAATTAATATGACATAAAATATGAAGAAACATTACTAGAAATTAAATTGAAAATGAGTAGTGGAGGAAAGAAAAGAAAATGCAAAAAAATGGCTATTTATGACATCAAAGTGATGCCATTTAAAATGTTCAACCAATCACAATTAATCTACCATTTGACTAACTAATAAAGAGACAAAATGAAGACTAAATAACCACAAAATCCAGCAGCCACCATCCTCCCCAATTGCAGCCGAAATCAACCTTGCCCTAAACCTCCATTGCCAACTTCCATCAAGCTTATTTTCTCTCTTCTTTTGACCACTAAACCCTAACTTCACTTCATTAAAACTTTACCCCACATCTTAAACAAGCTCTAGGCAGCCAAGAAGGAGAAAGAAAGTGAGGTTTAAGGGCTTGGAAAATTCTGCCACTTGAGGTTAGTGCACTTATACCCATTAAACTCTTTATTTCCATGATTTTGGACTTGAACTTAGTAAGATTTGTAGTTTAAATGAACAAAAAACCTATGGGTATGAACACTTGAATTTCGGCAGCCCTAATAGAGGAATGGTTCTGGATGTTTTTAATGGACTTAGCATGAATTGGAGGTTATGTTTAAGCTATATACCTATATAGATGTTGAACTAGGGTGCTAGTTGAGGTTTATGGGTAAATTGCATTGGATATTAGGGTTTTGAGGCATGAAAAATTGACTTGACTTACTAAACTGTTAAAGAACAATCTAATGGTCAATAAGTGACCATTTGAGGTATGTTGAATACAATTTGGACTGAAAAATGGTATGGCAAAGTCAAGGTATAAAGCGCCTAGGGCAGCATAGGGACTGAAAATTCAGTCCCTTTGCACTGCCATAACTTGGGCTGTGTTAGTCCAATTAAAGTTTGGCCAATTGTACATGAAACTAGGCTTATAATGGCACATTTTTTCTGAAGAAACCATGCCCAAAAGACCAAAGCAAGAGGACCAAAACTTGGCCCCAATCCGGAACCCTGAAACTGATTCTGTAGAATTGGCCAAATGAACAGTAACTGTTCATTTGGCCATAACTCACTGTAGATTTGGTCAATTGACCTGAACTTTTTACAGCAACAAGTTAAGACATAGACAAACAACTTTCATGAAGGAACCTACCCCAAATTATGGCCAGAACCCATCCAACCAAGTGACTCTAGTTACTGTTCATGCACTGTAGATATGGTAATTTTCTGCAGAATGCACATTCGGCCAGCTTGGGTTTTTGGACCATATCTAGAGTTACAAAACTCCAAATGGAGTGATTTAAAAAAAGGAAATTTAACTAGACAAAATAAGGAACAATTTTCATGTTTTACATTTCTTCAAATTCCTACAGTAACAGTGTCCAATGGAACAGTGAAGTTAACTCACCAAAACTGAAAATTCTGCTTGTGTTGAGTTACACTTTGAAATGGTATTAACACTTAATGCCAACAAGTTTTAAACACTAAATGTGGTATATTGGGAGTGCCAAAGTCAATGTACATATTTTCTATCAAAAAGTCAACATTTTAGTTGACCATAAAGGTGAATAGTAACACCAAAACTTGAAATTCAAAGATTGAAGAATTTAAAAGTTTCAAATGCCCTAGTATACCTAACAAGATTGGTTTGGATAGTTTGGCATGCCAATAGGATTCAGTTAGCAGTACTGCACATGGCAATATGCCATTCCGTGATTTTATGGCTTTTAGCCATTCTGACTTTGTATTGAGACTTGGCCTTGTGCCTGATATTATTTACAGCTTGTTAGCTGTTCTGTTGCACACCGGGAGATGCATATGTGACCGATGGTGTGACGGCCCGAGGTACTAGGTACCCAGTGCTAGTTTACCCGTTATCCAGTCCAGTCGTCTAGTGTAGGTTACTTGGGCAACCAAATGAATGAAAATGAGCAATGTAGAAGAAATAAATGAATGGATATACAAATACATGACAAACAAAACATGTACATGCAATACATATTTATATCTATTATTTCTTGTTATTTTATTATTGCACCACTAAGCATTATTGCTTAGCGCGTTGCTTTTGCCACGCGTAGGTATTGGAGATCCTGATCGTGACCCCATGAGACCACTGCATCGGGTGAGTCCATCCTGCAGTTCTGCGTAGTGTCCGTGTCACCTCACTACCTGCAGTGCATTGGTAGGGCACTAGGTGTCATTTTGTCATTTTGATATTTTGTAACAGATTTTTACTTTTTCATATGTATTTGAACTCATGTAATATATTTTGATGTCCATGTAAATAATGAAAGTTATGACTATGAATGCAAAAATTTGAGCATGTATTTATCGCTTGTATATGAGAAATGGATGTTTGTGAAATGAAAGGATTATCGAGAATTTGCTATTGAGAAATATTGTTGAGATTTTGGATATTGGAGTTTGAGATGATGGAATAAAAATATTGGAAGTGTTTTTAACAGGTTCCGAAGAACGGTTTTCTCCATTTTTAGCCGGTACTCCGCCGGATTTTCTTTAAAAATTTTCGGAACATTAAATGAATGATACTTTTAATAAATGGTTTAAATAAATTGTATTTCATAAATTATATGCAAAAGCATGATATAAATTAATTGAGGAATATTAGAGTGTGCCGGTACACCGTGTGGCATTACTTACTCGGGTATACTGTACACGGGTAAGGGGTGTCACATTTAGTGGTATCAGAGCACGATTTAGGCGTTTCTGGTCCTAGATTGAGTCCATACCATGCATTGCATTTGTAAGAGTCGAGGTGACACTAATGCAGATCTGTTTATCTTTCTTATTTTGAATAGGATATGGATCCTTCATCTCAGAGAGCCGTTGAGGAGGAAGTGGAGAATCATGCTCCACCTGCAGCAGCTGAGACTGGGGGCATGAGAGAATCTGCTTCGCCAGCTCAAGCAGAGCCTGCTCAGCCTCCACAGGCCATGTTCTAGCAAATGGCCGACTTCTTTAGACAAAGGGCTGGGGTAATGCCAGCACCACCACCACCAGCAGCTCCACAGCAGAAATCACACCTGGAAAGGCTAAGGAAGTTTGGAGCTGTGGACTTCTATGGCAAGAGAGAAGATGACTCTGTTGCAGCCGAGAATTGGTTGAATAGAACAGGCAGAGTACTAAAACAACTCCACTGCAGTCCAGAGAAAAACCTGGAAGCTGCTATATCTTTGCTGCAAGATGATGCTTATGAGTGGTGGGACACGGTATCCAGTGAAGTGTAGCCAGAAGCTGTAACTTGGGACTTCTTTCTCTCTGAGTTCAAGAAGAAGTATGTGGTTACTGTATACCTAGAAGAGAGAAGAAGAGAATTTATTAACCTGAGGCAGAGACAATTGTCAGTGGCTGAGTATGAGAAAGAATTCGTCCGATTAAGCCGCTATGGAAGGGAGATAGTCCCAAATGAAGCTGAAAGGTGCAAGAGATTTGAAGAGGGACTAAATGACAACATCAAGATCCAGCTCACTGCCTTGGGAATCACAGAATTTACCAAGTTAGTGGAAGCTACAATAAAGGTGGAAAAAGTAAGAATCGGAGCGCACTGTAAGGGATAGACAGAGAAGAGGGGACCAGTCCGCCTAGTTCCGCTCCCGGATTTGGGAAGAAGTTTAAGGGTCCTCCCGCACGCAGTTCGGGTCAGCCACGTGGTCGTGGTCACCTCAGGGGCCCAGGCCACAGTTCACCCCTAGGAGAGGTCAGTCCACACCATCAGTGGGCAGCTCTCCAGGGATGGGGTTCAGGGGACCAGGCCCAGCATCTTCTGCGTGTCCACACTGTCAGAAATGGCACAAGGGGGAATGTTGGAGAGTAACTGGTGCTTGCTTGAGGTGTGGGTCGACAGAACATCAACTGAAGAACTGTCCACGCAGAACTACTACAGCTGCTCTAACACAAGCAAACAGACCTGCTCCTGCACCACCAAGGGGTAGAAGGTCTGGTAAATCCGACGCTGTGGGACCATCTCAGAGGCCTGCATCTGAGCCAGCAGAGAGGCCAGATAACAGACCACCTGCCAGAAATTATGCCTTGAGAGCTCAAGAGGAGCAAGATGCCCCGGACGTCATCAGGGGTACGTTCTCCCTCTACACTACACCTGTGCATGCATTGGTGGATCCAGGATCCACTCATTCCTACATTTGCATCAACCTACCCGTAGAAAGGGGGATATTAGTAGGGGAGAGTGACCAAGACATTCTGGTCACTAATCCATTGGGCCACAGTGTGGTAGTGAACAAAGTATACAAGGGTTGCCCGTTAAGGATTCAGGGGTATGAATTCTTGGCCGACCTGATTGAGTTACCCTTCCATGAGTTTGACGTGATTTTGGGAATGGACTGGTTGTCACGTCATCAGGCAATAGGTGATTGCAAATTGAAGAGAATTTCTTTGAAAACCCCTGAGGGTAATGAAATTACAGTTGTGGGTGAAAGGACAGATTTTCTGTCTAATGTCATCTCAGCCACTGTTGCAAGAAGAATGATGAGAAAAGGTTATGAAGCCTACCTAGCACATGTGGTGGATACTAGGCAGGCTAAGCCAAACTTGAGTGACATACCCACAGTAAAAGACTTCCCAGATGTGTTTCCTGAAGAGTTGCTTGGTTTGCCACCAGAAAGGGAAGTTAAATTTGCTATTGAGACACTGCCGGGTACAGCACCCATTTCCATTGCTCCTTATAGGATGGCACCTACTGAATTGAGGGAGTTGAAAACTCAGTTGCAAGAGTTGCTTGATAAGGGGTTCATACGCCCCAGTGTGTCACCATGGGGTGCTCCAGTGCTGTTTGTGAAAAAGAAGGATGGGACTTTGAGACTTTGTATTAACTACCAGCAGTTGAATAAAGTGACTGTGAAGAACAAATATTCGTTGCCTAGAATTGATGATCTGTTTGATCAGTTGAAGGGGGCAGGAGTATTTTCTAAGATTGATCTCAGATCAGGGTATCATCAGTTGAGGGTGAAGGATGTAGATGTGCCCAAGACTGCATTCAGGACCCTATATGGGCATTATGAGTTCCTGGTGATGCCCTTTGGCCTAACAAATGCACCAGCGGCATTCATGGACCTTATGAACCGTATCTTCCATCCATACCTGGATCGGTTCGTAGTGGTTTTTATTGATGATATTCTGGTGTACTCCAAGACCAGGGAAGAACATGATGAACATTTGAGGATTGTTCTTCAAACCTCATGAGAAAAGAAGTCGTATGCTAAGTTGTCCAAGTGTGACTTTTGGTGAATGAGATTGCATTCCTTGGACACATAGTGTCACCGATGGGATTAGGTGGATCCCAAGAAAATAGAAGCGATGATGGAATGGAAGCCTCCCAGAATACAACCGAGGTCGAAGCTTCTTGGGGCTAGTGGGTATTCTGAGAAGATTTGTGAAGGGATTTTCCCTAATAGCTGCTCCAATGACCAAGTTGTTACACAAGAATGTCAGATTTGACTGGAATGACAAGTGTCAGACCAGTTTTGAGAAATTGCAGGCTATGTTGACAGAGGCACCAGTGTTAACACAGCCAGTGTCCGGAAAGGACTTTGTGGTCTATAGTGATGCGTAACATTTTGGGTTAGGGTGTGTATTGATGCAAGAGGGAAAGTGATCGCCTATGCTTCCGCATACCTAAGGCCACATGAACAGAACTACCCTACCCATGATCTAGAGCTTGCAGCAATTATCTTCGCACTGAGGATATGGAGGCATTACTTGTATGGTGAAAAGTGCTACATTTACACAGACCACAAGAGTCTAAAATATTTGCCAACTCAGAGGGAGCTCAACCTTAGACAGAGGCGATGGATTGAGTTCCTGAAGGACTATGACTATGTAATTGACTACCATCCTGAGAAGGCAAATGTAGTTGCTGATGCTTTGAGCAGAAAATCCATGACAGCTTTGAGATCATTGAATGCCCGTCTATCTTTGGTTCGAGATGGAGCTATTTTGGCTGAGTTGCAGTGAGGCCAAACTCTCTAAGCAGATTTTAGATGGGCAAAAGGCAGATGAAAAGTTAATGGCTATTATGAGCAAGATCTCAGAGGGAAAAGCAACTAACTATGAGGTGAAAGCAGATGGGTGTCTGCACTACAAAGGAAGACTATGTGTACCAGATAATGGGGAATTGAAAGCCAGTATTCTAAAAGAGGCACACACCAGTATATATGCTATGCACCCAGGAAGTACAAAGATGTATCATGATCTGAAGCTCCAGTATTGGTGGCCTGGTATGAAGAAGGACATAGCTGACTATGTGACTAAATGCTTGACATGTCAGCAAGTCAAAGCAGAACATCAAGTTCCATCAGGTTGCTGACCTATACGCATACCTGAATGGAAATGGGATCGGGTCACCATGGATTTTGTAAGTGGCCTACCTCTCACCCGGAAGAAGCATGATGCAGCATGGGTGATAGTTGATAGATTGACAAAGTCAGCACACTTTATGCCAGTTAGGACTGACTACTCACTAGAGAGGTTAGCAGAATTGTATATCAGTGAGATAGTTAGACTGCATGGAATTCCACTTTCCATCATATCTGATCGAGACCCAAGGTTTACATCAACATTTTGGAAAAAGTTGCATGAGTCCTTGGGTACACAACTCCATTTCAGCACAGCTTTCCATCCTCAGACGGATGGGCAATAAGAAAGAGTAATCCAGGTAAACAATTGAAACCCATGAAATTGATACAAATATAGAACTGAAATGATAATAATAACATGAAATATTTGTCAGGTCCTTGAGGATATGCTGAGGAGTTGTGTCATTGAGTTTGAGGGAAGTTGGGATAGATACCTCCCATCGCGTAATTTGCATACAACAATAGCTACCAAGCTAGTATCCAAATGGCCCCGTATGAAGCTGTATGGGAGAAAATGTAGAACTCCAGGTGTCTGGGTGAATTGGCGAAGACAAGCGGTAGGGCGGACACAGTGAAACAAAGCGGAGGAAAAGGTGAAATCAATCAAAGCCAACTTAAAGGTTGCCTCGCATGCATGTAAATCTTATGCCGACCTGAAGAGGAAAGAAATAGAATATGGGGTTGGCGACAAAGTGTTCCTCAAGGTGTCACCATGGAAGAAGGTATTGAGGTTTGGAAGGAAAGGTAAGTTAAGCCCTAGGTTCATTGGCCCATATGAAGGCATTGAACGTGTGGGTCCAGTGGCCTATAGGCTAGCTTTACCACCAGAGCTGGACAAGATCCACAATGTGTTCCATGTGTCCATGCTCAGAAGATACCGCTCAGATCCTTCGCATGTCATCTCCAGAGAAGAAATTGAAATACAGCCGGATTTGACATATGAAGAAGAACCTCTACGAATCCTAGCTCGGGAAGTGAAAGAGTTGAGAAACAAGCAAATTCCATTGGTGAAAGTGCTTCAAGGAGGCAACTTGGGAAAGTGAAGAGACGATGAGGCAACAGTTCCCTCAACTGTTTGCATCAGGTAAATTTCGAGGACGAAATTTAAATTAGAGGGGAAGAGTTGTAACACCATCCCGGTAACCATTCCGTACATCCTACTGTTCCGGTGACCGGTGTCGGTCCGGACAGCTAGAACGTCCGGAAAAATATTTAAACTAAAGTCAGGAACCATAATTAACTCAAATATTAATAAGAAACACTTAGTAAAAATTTTAGAAATAAAATACAATCAAGTTAAACGAGCCAATGCCCTAGCGATGGGTAACCAGAGGGAAGTTGCGGTTCTCGCAACAAGGAGCCCTAGACCCGGGAGAAAAATTATAAAATAATTTTTGGGACTCCAGAGAAGGGTAATTGAGGTTCCCATGGCATTAGAATGCCAAGAAAATACCTAGAAAAATTTTTCAATCGGTACAGACGATTTTGACCCGTTAAGCCAAACGGAGGGCATTTTGGTCATTTCGCCTTCCGAGGTGATTTTTGGCCGACTTGTCCAGTTGAGTAAATAATTAATATGACATAAAATATGAAGAAACATTACTAGAAATTAAATTGAAAATGAGTAGTGGAGGAAAGAAAAGAAAATGCAAAAAAATGGCTATTTATGACATCAAAGTGATGCCATTTAAAATGTTCAACCAATCACAATTAATCTACCATTTGACTAACTAATAAAGAGACAAAATGAAGACTAAATAACCACAAAATCCAGCAGCCACCATCCTCCCCAATTGCAGCCGAAATCAACCTTGCCCTAAACCTCCATTGCCAACTTCCATCAAGCTTATTTTCTCTCTTCTTTTCACCACTAAACCCTAACTTCACTTCATTAAAACTTTACCCCACATCTTAAACAAGCTCTAGGCAGCCAAGAAGGAGAAATAAAGTGAGGTTTAAGGGCTTGGAAAATTCTGCCACTTGAGGTTAGTGCACTTATACCCATTAAACTCTTTATTTCCATGATTTTGGACTTGAACTTAGTAAGATTTGTAGTTTAAATGAACAAAAAACCTATGGGTATGAACACTTGAATTTCGGCAGCCCTAATAGAGGAATGGTTCTGGATGTTTTTAATGGACTTAGCATGAATTAGAGGTTATGTTTAAGCTATATGCCTATATAGATGTTGAACTAGGGTGCTAGTTGAGGTTTATGGGTAAATTGCATTGGATATTAGGGTTTTGAGGCATGAAAAATTGACTTGACTTACTAAACTGTTAAAGAACAATCTAATGGTCAATAAGTGACCATTTGAGGTATGTTGAATACAATTTGGACTGAAAAATGGTATGGCAAAGTCAAGGTATAAACTGCCCTAGGACAGCAGCATAGGGACTGAAAATTCAGTCCCTTTGCACTGCCATAACTTGGGCTGTGTTAGTCCAATTAAAGTTTGGCCAATTGGACATGAAACTAGGCTTATAATGGCACATTTTTGCTGAAGAAACCATGCCCAAAAGACCAAAGCAAGAGGACCAAAACTTGGCCCCAATCCGGAACCCTGAAACTGATTCTGCAGAATTGGCCAAATGAACAGTATTTGGCCATAACTCACTGTAGATTTGGTCAATTGACCTGAACTTTTTACAGCAACAAGTTAAGACATAGACAAACAACTTTCATGAAGGAACCTACCCCAAATTATGGCCAGAACCCATCCAACCAAGTGACTCTAGTTACTGTTCATGCACTGTAGATATGGTAATTTTCTGTAGAATGCACATTCGGCCAGCTTGGGTCTTTGGACCATATCTAGAGCTACAAAACTCCAAATGGAGTGATTCAAAAAAAGGAAATTTAACTAGACAAAATAAGGAATAATTTTCATGTTTTACATTTCTTTAAATTCCTACAGTAACAGTGTCCAATGGAACAGTGAAGTTGACTCACCAAAATTGAAAATTCTGCTTGTGTTGAGTTACTCTTTGAAATGGTATTAACACTTAATGCCAACAAGTTTTAAACACTAAATGTGGTATATTGGGAGTGCCAAAGTCAATGTACATATTTGCTATCAAAAAGTCAACATTTTAGTTGACCATAGAGATGAATAGTAACACCAAAACTTGAAATTCAAAGATTGAAGAATTTAAAAGTTTCAAATGCCCTAGTATACCTAACAAGATTGGTTTGGATAGTTTGGCATGCCAATAGGGTTCAGTTAGCAGTACTGCACATGGCAATATGCCATTCCGTGATTTTATGGCTTTTAGCCATTCTGACTTTGTATTGAGACTTGGCCTTGTGCTCGATATTATTCTGACTTGTTAGGCGTTACATTTGCCTGCTTGGGAGATGCATATGTGACCGATGGTGTGACGGCCAGGTACTAGGTACCCGGTGCGGTTACCGTTATCGATCCGATCATCTAGTGTAGGTTACTTGGGCAACCAAATGAATGAAAATGAGCAATGTAGAAGAAATAAATGAATGGATATACAAATACATGACAAACAAAACATGTACATGCAATACATATTTATATCTATTATTTCTTGTTATTTTATTATTGCACCACTAAGCATTATTGCTTAGCGCGTTGCTTTTGCCACGCGTAGGTATTGGAGATCCTGATCGTGACCCCAGTAGACCACAGACTGGGTGAGTCCATCCTGCAGTTCTGCGTAGTGTCCGTGTCACCTCACTACCTGCAGTGCATTGGTAGGGCACTAGGTGTCATTTTGTCATTTTGATATTTTGTAACAGATTTTTACTTTTTCATATGTATTTGAACTCATGTAATATATTTTGATGTCCATGTAAATAATGAAAGTTATGACTATAAGTGCAAAAATTTGAGCATGTATTTATCGCTTGTATATGAGTAATGGATGTTTGTGAAATGAAAGGATTATCGAGAATTTGCTATTGAGAAATATTGTTGAGATTTTGGATATTGGAGTTTGAGATGATGGAATAAAAATATTGGAAGTGTTTTTAACAGGTTCCGAAGAACGGTTTTCTCCATTTTTAGCCGGTACTCCGCCGGATTTTCTTTAAAAATTTTCGGAACATTAAATGAATGATACTTTTAATAAATGGTTTAAATAAATTGTATTTCATAAATTATATGCAAAAGCATGATATAAATTAATTGAGGAATATTAGAGTGTGCCGGTACACCGTGTGGCATTACTTAATCGGGTATACTGTACACGGGTAAGGGGTGTCACATGGTATTTCAACAAGTATTAAGCATTGTTGTGGATTGACTAAATTATATTTTGAAAAATTGTGATAGAATATCTTTTAAATTGTGATGGGCACTTTGCATGGAAAAATACAAATTTATGTTTTGAATTGTGATGAGCATAAAAAATTATTGGATATTGGAATTGACTTTGAATCAAATTGTATTGTGATTTATGCTCACAAAAAGGACAAAGAGATTGATGATATTGTTTTGTATCTCACTATAAATGCTTCATTAGGTTATTACCCGTTTTTCTCATTTGTTGAGGAGACAATGGAATTAGCTTTGTTTTGATTACCATGGTATGTGCACAGGCTCAGATTCTCCTCTTATTAGAGGTTAGATCTAAGTTTTTATGTTATGGCTCTTTCGGTAGTTTCATTAGTGTGATGTGTACTGTGCACGATAATTCAACCTCTCCGACCATAGGGAGTTAGAATCCGATTCGACCTCTCTGACCATAGGGAGTTAGAATCACCCCGAAGATGGCCCTAGCAGATTAGTCTTGCATAGTTAGTGAGATAAAGAATGGTTTTTGAATAGTAAAGAATTTCAATTTCAAATGGGATTTATGCATAATTGATTTTGTTGGAATTAATCTTTACTTCCATGATTGCTGGAATTACTTTAAATGTCCAGTTGTGATTTGATAAATTGAATTTCTTGCTCAAAGTCATTTTAACTAATGATTTATATTATTGGCAATGAAGATTTTGACTTTTGGAAATTTGTTGAATTTCGAGACTTTCAAATTAATTGTTATAATTTTGTCAATGTCTATTATACTATGTTTTAAATTATAGTTGTGCACCACTGAGTTCACCACTCAGCGATAGCTTTGTATGCTGTCGCAGGTGAAAAGAGCATAGAGCAGTTGAGTAAGCTTCTTTGAAGACACATTCAGATCAGCTCCAGGTATATCATAGGTATATCCATGTATATAGGTTTTGATGTGCGCATGTAATAATATGTATGTAAATTATTTGAGCAGTTATATAAAAACTCTTGTAAAATATTTTGGTATATAATTAAATGTAAATTATTGTAAATGTAAATTTGAGATTTCATTTACCTGAGTAGTTTTGTAATATTAATTTTTGAGTCTTGTAATCAATGAAATGTTTCTTTTATGATGAGGTTGGATTGAAAATGAAATGATTTGATTATTTTGATTGAATTGTGAAATGAAATGAAGTTTATTGGAGTTGTATTTGAGAAAACATATTGGGACTGTTTCTTTTTCAGGTTTGAAGAACTGTTTTCTCAAAATATAGCCGGCACTCTACCGAAATTTTGAAAAATTTTTTATGACACCAGATTTTAATCGCTGATTTAAATTTCACGAAAATTGATTTAAAATTCCTTGTAGTATATTTAATGGGTTACCAGTAAGCGAAGTACGGTAATTCATTAGGTGTACTACAGGATCATATTACATCTTACGAAGGAGATGAGTGTGACATGTTTAGTGGTATCAGAGCAATGGTTTTAAAGTAAATTTTGAATTGTGAATTTGAAATCTTTTTATCGGTAAATACAACTACTCAAATGTTTGATACATATAGTACATTTACATCATAAATATGAACTAATGGAGAGAAATCTCCTTATGTTGGTTGTACAGGAAATAGAAAATCCTGTGAAAAGATATGGAAGAGAAGAATGAGACAATAGAACAGTCTGTGACGGTGAAAGTACAAGGTGAGGCCTCAACTCCGTAGAGTGTTGAAGGCCCGACTGTACCAGTTTCATTGGTACAAATTATCGCACAAATGGCCTAGCAAATAGCCACTTTCTTTCAACAAATGGCTGATAAACTATCAGCTCAAGCTCAAGCACAAACCCAACCCCTACAAGGGCAGTGTGAAATAGAGAAGAGGGAGAAACCTATGGGTCAGAGCTCGAGCAGTAATTTGGGGAAGAGAAAAGAATTTGGGGAGCCCCGAACTCAGGGATATGACAGACGCGGATCATCAGGGCAGAGACCACCAAGACCTAGTTGTCGAACAACCAGAAGTTCCTATCCTCCTCGTATCTATAACTCTTGTGGCAAACTACATGGGGGTATTTGTCGTAAAGCCACTGGGGCCTGCTACAATTGTGGAAAGCTTAGACACTTTGTTAGAGATTGTACTAGAGCACCTCGATCTGCTCTCTAGAGTTCACAGACAGTCGGTCAGAGTTGAGATAAAAATAAAATTGGTACTCCTCACAACCATAACACAATGAATCAACCCAAATATAGTAGTGCACCAGTCAGAGCATCCACTATGTGCCAAGGAGAAAGAACAGAAACTTCGGATGTAGCTGCTGGTAAGTTCTTAATTTTTGAAAGAAACAATTAGTTATTATTTGATCCCAGCACTACTTAGTTGTGTGTTAGTGTTAGAACTATATGTTTTGTTGCTATTCCTTTACATGGGAATAAATTTTGATGTATTAGTTACTAGTCCTTTAGGATAAAAACTATAATAACAAGTATGATTGACATTAATTTTGAAAAAATTATTAGCTAAAAGTATTTTCTAACACACCATAAATTATAAAGCTAATTGGCAAGCCTACTTAATGTAAGGTAAGAGGACCTAAAAGTAAGTTGCAGTAATAGACTTGCTCTAGACGAGGGTAATTATTAATGGATATTGTAATTAGAATAAGTTTAGGATATACGTGAACTCAAGAAGGATAAAATATAAGAAAATTTGATCTATTGGAATGTATCGTAGTAACTATGCAATGTTCTTGATGTTTGTATTGTAAGCTACAGATTACAGTACTGACTTGAGATTATTATGTAGAGCTACGTACTACTCAATAGTACACCAAGATAAGAATAGTTGCCAACAACATCTGTTTTGGTATAGTTATGCCAGGACAGATTTTTATTGTTGGAGATGAGTTTGAAAATCCTACTTAGGGATTTAAAACTCAAAAGTTAGAATATTGAAAGGTTATAGTTCTGTACAAAAGGAAGTAATTTATAGAATATTGGTGGATAAACGAGTTGTGGAAGTGAAAATTTGAATTGTTGATTTAAATGAAACAAGAAATGTTACAAATATGAGTAAGATTGTTGACGAGAATGGTCAGAGGACCAATGATTAGATAAATAATTCTAACATGACCACAATGGTCATTCGATAAGGAAACATGAATTAAAATATTAGACAGAATAATAGTAAGAGAACATTAGTGTTATACGAACAAATTAAATGTTGTATTAGATTGTTAAAAGTCTTACACAAACTTAAAGGAAAGAAGATTATATGATTGTATAGAAAAGAGAAAAACTAAGTTTTCACTCCATAGAACCACACAAGGTCCTAGAAAGAGTGGATTCATTAGCACACAAAATTGCTTACCTCTAAAAAGGTGAAATGAATTTAAATTCAACGTATGATAGGGAAACTCATAAAGATCTTAGTACATGAGGTGAAGTAGCTGAGAATAAATGTATACATTTGGTTAGTTGTGGACCATCATTCAGGCCAGGAAGTTACTTAGGAATGAGAGGACGATATGAGGAGGCAGCACCCATAGTTGTTCAGAGACTAAAATCAGGTAAAATTTCGAGACGAAATTTATTTTAAAGGGGGGAGAATTATAACACCCCTATATTCGGTAGTGCGTTCTACTGTTCCAATGACTAGTGTCTATCCGGGCAGCTAGGATGCTTAGAATTATACTTAAATGTTAGTGAGGAGACATAAAATAATGAAATACAATAGAGGAAAATACAAGAAAAACAAAGAAAAAAATAAGAGCAATGAAATGTGATTAAGTTAAACGAGCCAAAAACCGTAGCGATGGGTGACTGCACTGAAAAGTTGCGACAAGAACCGTTGGCTAGCCCTAGACCACGGAGAATCCTGAAAAATATTTTTAGGACCTAATTAAAATCTATTGAGGTATAAATGACATTATAAATGTCAAAGAAAAATTAATAAATTAGTACAAAGAAAAATGAAAAATCAAGAAACAAACAAAAATCGGTGTTACCGAAAAATCGAGAATACAAACCGAATAGAGGCATTTTGGTCAATTGACACCTAGAGTTGCCTTTTGACCTCAATGTCCATTACAAATGAGTGATAGCACACTTTGAAAATGTCATGAAAATTAAAAATGTGGTACATAAAATAAATGATGGAAGTTTTGGACATAATTACAATTAAGGAAAAATTTGGATTATTAAACATTTAATCCACCTTAGTGGAGCACTATGGATTTGTATATTGATTAAGTGGATAGCATATCTCACTTCAGCCACTTCTTCTTCTTCATATCATCTTCAAGCAGAATCCAATCCTCCCAAAAACTCCATGGATGGCCAAAGTTTCAAGCTCTCATCCACCAAGATCAAGCCATGAAATCTTCAAGGTTCTTTCATTAAACTTTATCCTCATACCTTGGGCAGCATATTAGGAGCAAAAAGAATGAGTTTTGTTAAGGTTTGACCAAGCTCCAAAAAGAGGTAAGGGTCCAATTCACATCCTTTCTTAAGTAAAGTTTATGTTTAGCTTGAGATGAGTTGATTGGTGATGAAAATTGATGGAATTGTTGAGTTATTGGACTGTCCAATTTTAGGCAACCATGGGAGCCTATATTATTTGAGTATTCTGCCCAATTTACTTTACTGGAATTGTGTTGAATAAATATAGAAGTGCCAAGAATGAATATTGAAGTATTGGGAATTGGGAGTGTAAATTCTCTTATGCAGGTTGTGATTATTGGTAGTGTATAAATTAGATTATAAGTGTAAAGTTGTGACTCCAATTGGTATGAGGCTAATTGGAGGTGAAACTAGACATAAAATAGGCCAACTTTTATGTAAAAGTGTTGTCCAAATTCTGCCTAGAAATGACCTAAAAGAATGACCAAATCCGGAATTGCATGACATGAAAACCCAGAATTTTGACAATATGAACAGAAGTCAGTATTTTAGCCATAACTCACTCAAAACAGGTCCAAATGACCTGAAATTTATACCATGGAAACCCTAGACATAGAGCTACAACTCTTATGAAGACACCAAAGCCTAGAAATGACCATAACCAAGTCAAAATGCTTGCATAACTTGGGTTACAAAAACTGGCAGAATTGACTTTGACCTAAAAATTACCTAAACTTTGTAATATAAGTGCAATCTGACTAGCAATAGTAAAATGACCATAACTTTGTCCATATAACTCCAAATTCCCTGAAACTAGTTCCAAATTTTCACTAAGACATAGGCCTACAATAATGGTATTTTGACCAAAACCCAAAAACTTAGGGAATTAGGTCAATTAACTTGATTAAATTGGCATACCAAATCTGGAAATGGTTCAAATGACCATTAACTCCAGCAAAGTATTTTAAGTATAACTCTCACTAGAAGTCTTCAAACAAAATTAGCCATACCATTCTGGAAAGCTAAAAAATAGACCTTCAACTTTGTTTTGGACCTCTCCCTCACCTTATGAATGTAAGAAGCTCAAGTTTTGAGTCAAAGCTACTACCCTAGTTGAACATCCTGTCAATACAAGACCATTGAGTCTAGTCCAATAACTTGACCATAAGTAACTCTACAAGACTTGAAAAATTACAATAAAAAATTCTTAGTGACCATAAGACATAGGGTAGCATATCCTATGAAGAGTAATAGACCTAAATATTGCAGCAACCTACTCAAATAAAATTGGCAAAGTGTAATACTAAAACTGTCTAGTAAGGGAACCAAAATTTAGAATTGACCATAACTTGAGTTATACAAATCCAAATGACATGATTCAAAAAGGAAATTAAAGAAGACACAATGAGAAACAATTTAATGAAGATAACTCTGTTAAATTTACACTGTAGCTTGGTCCAATATGCAGTAAACTTTGGCCATGAAATCTGAATAATTACAATAAAATGTAATAAGCTTTAAAATGAAATTGGTAACATATACCAACACTTAGAGACTATAAAATGTGACAAATTGGGAACATTAAAATTGACTCACTTAGAGTGCATCAAAGGTCAACATTATAGGTTAACTAATGAAATGAATAAAAGGGAATAGTACAAAGAAAAATTAGATATTGGATTTTATTGTCAGAAACAATTTAACTAAGTACTGAAACACTTTAAATTGTGTATTTCAGTTGAAAGGGATGTTGAAAAGCATAAGGAAAATTGAGTCAAGGCCAAGAGGTGGCTCATCAGAGGTTTGTGCACAACTAGTTTTTAATTGATTCTGTTCTGAATATTTCATATGATTAAATGACATTATTTTCTTTATGTATTATGTTTATCAAGTATTGGATTTAATTCAATGATTATTGAAATTGTTATAGTATGTATGAATTTAGATTTGTGAAATGGTATTTCAATAAGTATTAAGCATTGTTTTGGATTGAATAAATTATGTTTTGGAAAATTGTGATAGAATATGTTTTGAATTGTGATGAGCACTTTGCATGGAAAAATACAAATTTATGTTTTGAATTGTGATGAGCATAAAAAATTATTGGATATTGGAATTGACTTTGAATCGAATTGTATTGTGATTTATGCTCACAAAAAGGACAAATAGATTGATGATATTGTTTTGTATCTCACTATAGATGCTTGACTAGGTTATTACCCGTCTTTCTTATTTGTTGAGGCGACAATGGAGTTAGCTTTGTTTTCATTACTATGGTACGTGCACAGGCTTAGATTCTCCTCTTATTAGAGGTTAGATCTAAGTTTTTATGTTATGGCCCTTTCGAAAGTTTTATTATTGTGATGTGTACTGTGCACGATGATTCGACCTCCCCGACCATAGGCAGTTAGAATCCGATTCAACCTCTCCGACCATAGGGAGTTAGAATCACCCCGAAGATGGCCATTGAGGATTAGTATTGCATAGTTAGTGAGATAAAGAATAGTTTTTGAATAGTAAAGAATTTCGATTTCAAATGGGATTTATGCATAATTGATTTTGTTGGAATTAATCTTTATTTCCATGATTACTGGAATTACTTTAAATGTCCAGTTGTGATTTGATAAATTGAATTTTATTGCTCAAAGTCATTTTAACTAATGATTTATATTATTGGCAACGAAGATTTTGACTTTTGAAATTTTATTGAATTTTGAGACTTTCAAATTAATTATTATAATTTTGTCAATGTATATTGTACTATGTTTTAAATTATAGTTGTGTGCCACTGAGTTCACCACTCAGCGATAGCTTTGTATGCTGTCGCAGGTGAAAAGAGCATATCGCAGTTGAGTAAGCTTCTTTGAAGACACATTCAGATCAGCTCCAGGTATATCATAGGTGTACCCATGTACATAGGTTTTGATGTGTGCATGTAATAATATGTATGTAAATTATTTGAGTAGTTATATAAAAACTCTTGTAAAATATTTTGGTATATAATTAAATGTAAATTATTGTAAATGTAAATTTGAGATTTCATTTACCTGAATAGTTTTGTAATATTAATTTTTGAGTCTTGTAATCAGTGAAATGTTTCTTTTATGATGAGTTTGGTTTGAAAATGAAATGATTTGATTATTGAGATTGAATTGTGACATGAAATGATGTTTATTGGAGTTTTATTTGAGAAAACATATTGGGAATGTTTTCTTTTTCAGGTTTGAAGAACTGTTTTCTCAAAATACAGCCGGCACTCTGCCGAAATTTTAAAAAATTTTTATAACACTAGATTTTAATCGATGATTTAAATTTCATGAAAATTAATTTAAAATCTCTTGTAGTATATTTAATGGGTTACCGGTAGGCGAAGTACGGTAATTCATTAAGTGTACTACGGGATCATGTTACATCTTACGGAGGAGTATGGTGTGACATCATAGGCCATGGTTGACACCTAGCATAGTATGCCATGGACACCCAATTAGTAATAAGGAATACCTTAAATGAACCTTTAATCATATGTTACCATGCACTAGAATCTCTCTGTTACAAAATCCCAATTCGAGCTGGAGTCATGGTTAATGTCAAACCCCATTTGCTATGAACATTATGTTCTCTTTTAATTCTAGTTCTTAATTAATTAGATTTTCTTATCAGAAACTCTTTTCTGACTAAATCTGTCTGTCCTAGCCAAGAACTTGAAACATCAAGAATAATTAAATGAACATAGGATTTTATCCCTATTTACTTAGGGTAACAGATTCTATCTTAATCAACACTTATCTCCATATGTAACTAGTAGAAGCCAACACATGCCCCTATACTAATACATAGTACAAGTATGAAAGCAGTATTAAACTCAAACCACCTATATACAAGATAACTGTGTTATCTCAAGTCTAAAGATTATATTCACTGATATGTTATATGACAATGCATTGACAAGAGTAAACTCCATGTGCTTGTCATAAGTGTCACTGGTTCAGCCTACTTATCATGTATAAGTTCCTATCATGTTTGTTATGTGGCATGAAACTCACTACTTCATCTTATTTATATCTCATATAAATACCTTGGGAACAAACATAATTACAATCTTTCTGGATAAGTCATGTCCTTTGTGAAGTATCCTCGATTGTGAATCAATTTATGATACTTTGTGCTAGAAATATTGTCACTCATATTCTTAACAACTTAATAATAAAATTTCTAACAAAATATCAATGGACCTTTTTTATTATACATAAATATATTATGTAAACGAAAAAGTGAAATTACCTTTTATTAATAAGATATGTACAAGATACATATAAAAATGATATGCTCTAGGGCATACTACTAACAAGAAGTTCTTAGTTTAGGACTTAAATAGATTTAATTAAGATTGGGACTTTAAGTCAGATCATGTTCGATAGCCAAAGTTTATCATACACTATTTACATGACTGTTCAAATGTATTGACCACAAACATTCATGGTTTCACCACTAAAACAAGAATTTCCTAGAATTTGTCCTCAATTCAAACATAGATTCAAAACACCCAAATTCCAACATCAACTCCTAAAGTTCTCATTCTAGTTCCTTTATATCATTTTAGACAATAAATAACTAAACCCATTCTTTGTTTTACTTAGATGTCTTCATTTAACTCAAATCTCATAGTTTTATATTAAAACTGATAATAACATTAAACCAATTTTAAACCAATTCTTTTACAAAATACTACCCTAAAACCATTAAACAAATAAAGAAGAAAGAGATGGAAGCTTACCTCTTTTGGCAAAGGTTTCCAAAGAGAGGAGTTTCTCCCACTTCTTCTTCAATCCACTTGAAAAATGAGAGAAAAGGGTGTTCTTTACCACTTTTAAGAGGTTTAAGTTGATTCTCCTTCATATAGGAGTTAAGGTAGAGAGTTTTTGGACTAGGGGAAAAAGGAAACAGAAGGAGAGGGGAGAAAAGGGAAGAAAGGTGGAGAGAGTGAGGGAAATGGCTAGTGGAGCTCCCGACCCTTCTAGCTTTATATTGTCTTGAGCAATTTTAGCGGCCAAACTTACCTGAATAGGCTTATTATAATTTATTCCCTCTTTTATTATTTTCTCTCAAAAGACTCCACTTCCTTAAAGCCTTCTTTCCTTTAAGAATTTATAGAACATTTCCTCTTCGGGTACAAATTACTATTATTTTAGGTGAGAGGAGTTACAGTTCTGCCCTCCCCCCGAATTGAAGTCAGTAATTTTAGCCTACACCAAACCTATGGCCATGCCTAAGCTATGCCTATTAGGCAACTATTTAACCTTCTACTATGATCTCATTGTTTATATTTTGGGGTGAATTATGAGCATTATGATTTTTAAGAATAATTTTTAATACTACACTATTTGATGATCAAAGCTCCCAGGACAAGTACCACTGTCACACCTTACCCCTCTGTAAGGCATAACATGATCCCGTAGAATACTTAATGAACTACCGAACTTTACCTACCGATAACTCATTAAGTACCCTACAAGGGATTTTAAAATAATTTTCTTACTTTTTATAAGTGGTGAGCATTTTCCAATAAGTACTTAAAACATTTAGTTAAAATTAAAACTAGTTAATATTTTTGGCCCATTTTATTTTTACGCAAATTTTATAAAAATTTTGACAGAGTTCCCTCTGTATTTTGAGAAAATAGTTCTTCAAATACCTGTAAAAAGTACTTCTAAAAATTTTTCTCAACAACTGCTTCAATTTCATACTCAATCTCAATCAATTTCTCAACATATTTATCAACTTTCAAATTTCAAATCCACTATCCAATGATCATCAAAATACTAGCAATCCATTTCATTCAAATTAAATAAAATAGTTCCATTTATATTTCATTAGAAAAAAAAACAATTTAGATACATCATTACAAAATTTACATTAAGAGAATTTCAAACTACAATATATATTACAACTTTATACAAATTTTATACAAACTGCTCAAGTTATAAGCAAATTATGTTTACTGTTCATGCTGCAGAATTTTATTATGGCAGATTATTGATTCCAACTTCGTTCATCAATTTGATCAAGTTAGGTCCATAATTTGGTCTAATTTTCTTCATATGAAATGTTCTACTATGTCTTAGGTTTCCATCGGTTCAAGAATCGCCTAAATCGGAATTTTCTAGAGAGAGTTATAGCCATTGAAACTTTACTGTTCATATGACAAATCTGCAGTCCACAGATTCAGGTCACCAACTTTGCTCAGTAATTTGATTGGGTTAATGGCATAATTTGGGTTGGTGTTCTTCATGAAAGTTTTATGTCTATATCTCATCTAACCACTGGTAAAATTTCAGGTCATTTTGACCTGCCTAGCTCGAGTTATGACCAAATGAAAAAACACTGTTCATTTGGTCAGTTTGTGCAGGGTAGCCTGCGATTTCTTAACTTCGGTCACTTTGTTCACTAGGTTTTAGTCACTTTTTAGGCAGGCTTCCTAGATGAAAATTGTGTCATTTAGTGCCTATTTTCATCCCCAATTGGTCCCATATCCATTGGACTTGTAAAATTTCATTTTCGGTCCCTCAAAGGAAATTTTGGTCATGCTGCCAGCACATGACCTTATCCAATCCGAATTGGCTTTTAATTCCAACACTTCTAACACACCTCACTTGGTCACAAATGACCATTTTTCACTTCACATTAGATCAAAGACACCATTTACAAGTTTTTCACATTTTTTGTCTCTAAACCCTAATGTCCAAACCCTAATTCACTAACCTCATGCATTTACTTGATTCCATGCCTCTAACAATAGTCATTCAACTAACTAAGGTTTATATACCCAATTAAATCCATCAAACCATGCAAATATACTCCCATATACATGCTGGCTGAAAATCATTCATGGTCCCTCAATAAATTTTTATTTTATTTTAAGCATTTTTCTAAGTTATTCGAGCTAAAAACACAACAATTATTCTCAAACTTTCAATTTGATGTGCTTACCTCAACTTTGATATCTAATCTTTAATTTTTCTCCTCTTTTCTTCTTTCTTTCTTGTTAAATTTCTTTCTCAAGGGAAGGGAATAAGGTTTTATGGAGTGATTATTGAAGAAGTTGGGATTTGGCAAGGGTTTCAAAGTTTGAAGACAAGCTTTAATGGAGGTTTAACTATGGAGATATAAGGGAGAGGGAAAGTGACGTTTTGAAGAAGAAGACTTTGTGTTTTATTTTTTTTTTCTTTTCTTTCTTTATGTCTTTTGTATTATGGAAGACCCAAAAATCCATTTAATCAAATTATTAATTATGGGATTTATTGTCACACCTTACCCCTCCGTAAGGCATAACATGATCCCGTAGAATACTTAATAAACTACCGAACTTCACCTACCGATAACTCATTAAGTACCCTACAAGAGATTTTAAAACAATTTTCTTACATTTTGGAAGTGGTGAGCATTTTGGTAGGAATTAAAAACCATTTATTCAAAGTTTAAATACTAGTAAAAAATTTTATCCATTTTAATTTTACAGCAAATTTTATAAAAATTTTGACAGAGTTCCATTTGTAATTGGAGAAAACAGTTCTTCAAATAGTTGAGAAAAACAATTCCAAAAATTTTTCACCACTCTCAACCTCCAATAAATCTCAATCAACTCAATTCAAATCACTTCAAAGTAATTCCACAATACAAATCAAAATTCATCATTTCAAAATATTTAATACTTCATTCACAAGGCATAAAACATGAAATTCATATGTACAAATATTAAATTTACAGAAAGGAAATCCAAAATAATATTATTACAATTTATTTACAACTGCTCAACTTACATTGATACATACAATATTACTATATTTACATTAAAATTAACTACAAGGGTATAAAATAATACCCGTACAAAAGATACCAGAGTAGTCCTCGATTTAATAGCAGCTCACTCTGCTGCTTTCTCCTTGCTCTTATCTGCGACAGCAAAATAAGCTATCGCTGAGTATAAAAATACTCAGTGGTGCACTGTCGACACCATAGTTTGGCCGATCCCTAGAATCAATAAAAATTCTTCTTTGAACAGCTAATCTCGTTTCCGATCCCCCTTTAGGCGGTCACATTTCCGATCTCTCCTCACAAAAATTGAATTAATACTGAGTCCTCATATTCATTAAGCCTCGCCGATCTCTCAAATCATTTACCGACCTCTCACAGCCTTTGTATTATTTACTGACCTGTCAAGTATATTCCTGATCTCTGTTGATAAATAAAATGAACTGGCACTAGATCTTTTCCTACCAGTTTTATTGCCGACCTCCTTTTCGGAAGATTAAGAGCTAAAGTTTGGGTTCGGTTTAACGAGGGTTCCGATCTTAAGTGTTCAAGTTAAATTTTCAATTTTAACCAAGTCCTGCTCAAAGATTTCTCCCCCACCGATCTCATGCTTATTGTGCTTTCCGATCTTTTATACTTAGATCAATAATGGCATTTAGTTCATGTTTCGCTATACAATCAAATACTTAGGCAATTCAAAGATTTTCCAATCACATCCATTCATTAAACAAAAGAGATATTCCATTTCATTTCATAATTTGTACAAGTTATTCGGCTGGGGGATCACCCCACTGATTTACATTCACTCACTCTCTCTCTCTTCCTCGCCTCCTCCTCACTATCTTCACCATCGCCCCGGAGCCAGTCGTCCATCCAAGAGAAGTCCTCTTCGTGATAGCGCTCGGAGTTCGGCCAAGAGATCTTTATGAGCATTCACATAGGCTCCGGCTATTCCCGACACCATCTCTTCATCCTTTCCTTAAGCTCTTTGTCTTTCTCCGAAAGCTCCTTATCCTTCGCGTAAGCTCCTCTACAAGTTGAGCGCGACTGAAGGCTCCGTTGGCTGAAGTGCCCGGACTTCTCCGAGAGCCCGTTCACTTTCACCAAGTCACGAGACCTTCGGCCACTGGTCTTCATGGTACTTTGCCCGTCCCTCAACTTGAGACATATAATCTTGAGCGGATGAGAGTTGAGATCGGAGGAAGCCACTTCTGATTTTTCTTCCCGACCTCCTTACCCAGCGCTGAATCTTTTCCCGAATCATGGTGCAGTTCACGGACACTCCACGCTTAGGCTCATGGTTCGAGTCAAGATATCATCGAGACCACTCCGGATAGCTGTCCCGATCCTCCCGAAAGAAGATGGTAGATCCCGGACTTTGGCAAAATCGGGGTTCTCCCTAACATCCGGTTATTCTTCAAGCGATGGTCGATTCGAGCGCCACGAGAAGAGGTCCTCCCGGAAGATTGAGAAGGCTCCTTTCCGTGCTTGGAATGATCGAGATAGGCGGGGTCGCTCTTCCGATCTAGGAGGAGATCTGACCTCAATGGTCGGACCAAGGTTGAGACGGGTCTCTTTGCATCTCCCTGTGTTCGTGATCGGTGTCCAAGACGTTCAACGCTTCATCTCCTTTACTTTCCTAAGATCTCTTTGTCCTTCTTCCGCTTCCTAGAACCCTCACCACCCTCCATACCGCACAAAGAAAAGGTTAGTGAGATCTCTAAGGTCCCGAGGCGAGATATAGAAAATACCAATGCCGAGGTCGAGAGCGGAAGTTCGCGATCTCTACCGGGTGATCGATTGCATGGTCCAATGGTGCGATTCGCGATCACCGCATTTGGACAGAATATTTTAGAGTGGTGGCCTGACTTTTCACTCCATCACTATCAAGCTTTCCTCTTGACTCGGGGTAAAGTGCTTGAGCGAGGGCCCCGGTACCACCACTACGAGGAAAGTCCTCAAAGCGGCTCGGATCTTTACTCCTCGGAATGAAGAACCAGGTTCTTCCAATTCTTAAGGGATGAGGCAGATCGGAAAAGAGTCCGCAACGAGGCTTCACTGAAAGAACCAGTGTTCGTCTTCCTTTGGCGAGTTAGTGCATGCTTTCGGCGAACATCTTAGCCGTAGGTCTGATTCCCTTAGCTCGGCATAGACCTCGGAAAGCTACCAAGATCCGCCACGAGTTAGGGTGGATTTGAACAATGGATGCTCGGTGAAGTTTTAGGACCTCCTTATAGAAATCGGCTAGAGGGAACCTCAGAGCGGCCGTTAACTGATCCTCGTAAACCCTGAGCATGTCATTCTCTTCAAAAGAGTGATCGACACGAAGATCGCCATGGCACTTGATCAGCTCATATGAATCAGGACAAATGTTGTATTCTTGAACAAAGGATTGCAGATCGGATTCTCAAAGAACCGACGGAAGCTCGTCTATAGGAAGGGTCTCTCTCCTTGAAGGTGGTGCAAGCCTTGATGGTATGACCCGACCCCGACCTGGAGCAGAGACCCTAGGGGGTTTAGGTTGCACTGGCCCGATCGCCTCTTCTTCATCGACGATGACCATGAGAACTGAATGGAAGGAGGGCTCGCTTCTCGACCTTGACCGCTCATTTTCAAGAAAAACAAAGAACTTAAACTAAAAAGAGGATTAAAGCCCTTACCGAGTCCGATCGGCGGAGAAACTGGAGAAAATGAGAGAACTTGAAGTTGTGAGCAGGGATTGAAAATGGAATGAGAGAGCAAGCGGCCAACCCTCCCACCCCTATTTATACTAGTCCGAGCATTTAATGCTCGCGAGGTTCTAGGCGCGCATCGATTGGTGGCACTCGCGGTGTTACGACACTTTTCTCAAATATCCGAATGTTCTGAGATCGGTTTATTAGAGGTCGGCATAATAAGTTAAAAATTTTGAATAAAGGATCAGCTAAGTGTCATTCAGGTAAAGAATCAGATTGGATAATCACATTAGGGATCGGAAAATAATCAATGCAAAAATAATAAGATGATAACCGACAAAATAAAGTCTTTATTTTCAAAAGTTCGGACTACATCATTTGGGCGATCTCTAGGGATCGGATTACACTAACATTGGATCACATCATTTCTGTGATCTCTAGAGATCGGATTGCATTGAAAATAAAATACATCATTTGGGCGATCTCTAGCGATCGGACTACAATAAAGGTCTAACTACAACATTTGGGCGATCTCTAGAGACCGGTGGAACATCCTATCTAAAAGGCCTATGTCAAAGCCTAGTCTTGTGGCTGAATCAAAAGATGTGTTTGACCAGGAGACCGGCTGTTGGCATCGGATAGATATGCAGCTCAGATGGGGTGATTATGACTCCCATGAAGATGAGAGACATCGTCACCGATGTTACCACTCGAAACCGACCATTGCCGGAACGCAATGTGGAGGAAAGACGCCGGAACACCCAATGCGATGAGAAGCCGAATGAACTCGGTGAAGCGACTCGAGATCGGTACAACCAAAGTCCGCAATACTGGTCGGTCAAATCGGTTCTCTCACCATCGTAAGTTAAGGTCATGCGATCACCGGATCGTAAACTTTGATCGGTGAGTAAAGAAGTCCATCGGAAAAGATCAAAGCCACGATTATAGCGAACTTCCACGGGCGGCTAGAAACAGGAAAGTAAGAAAAGAAGAGAGGAAAGTCGGATGAAGAAAATGTCTCCGTCGACGGTATATATAGGAAATGAGCATTTAATCTTTGGCGGAAAGCAAGCGGGCGCTTGAGAATCGAGATGTAATTAATGCTTGGACCGAATCAGGTGATTAAGGGATAATAGAGATCGGAGATAGGAGATCGGCATGAGAGATCGAAATAGGAGCTAGGGAGGATCGGAAGACAAAAGGAATAAGACAAATAACCGTCGTCGAATCGAGCGAGGTAGTTAAAGCGTGGCGACGAGATCTCCACCATGCGCCTAAGAATCGCGCAATCTTGACAGTGCGAGGGTATGTCATGTGATCCTGTACATCCCAATCTCCACCGTTGATCTCACTTGTAAGGATGAATCGGAACCCTTGGATCAAAAGAGAAGACGACAATACCAGCGTTTTCACTCTTAGCCCTCGGATCGTTCGGACAAGAGGATTCAAGACCGTCCAGTTAAAAGAGGAAAGGACAAATATTACGAAGCGATCTCGGCCATTTGTTTTGATTCTCTTTAATTCTGAGCATCCGATCATGTACTTCAAAATCTTGACCCTCCATCTCCTCAAAATAAATCGACCCTTCATGGGGAGCACCGATTCCTATAAATACTGCATGAAAAAGCTGTTCAGGGCGGACAAAAAAATATAGACAAGAAATTTGCTATTATCGTGGAGGAACTCGAAACTTCATTCGGTTTGTTACTCGCTATTTTGTAGTGATCAAAAGACTTTTGAAACTAGTTTTCAGGAGTGTTTTCTTGGAAAAGATTTTGAATCTTTGGAACTCTACATTTCCAGTTTGTTCATTATCTGGTCATACTCTCGTCATCTTTGCTTTCTTTTTTTTCTGTTCAAGCTCAACTTCCTTCCACCTGGTTCTTACCCGGTTACCTTTTAGCTAAAGCATCTCTCGGTTTCACGACAGACATCAACTCTCAGGCTGGTTAATCCGCTATCTTCATCACTATTTACCACCTCATAGTTATTTCAATACATTTGGCTCCTCACAGACATCAACTCTCAGGCTGATCAATCCGCCATCTTCATCACTATTTACCACCTCAGTTATTTCAATATATTTGGCTCCTCACAGGTAAGAGTTCATATTACTGTTTTATTAAGTATTTGCGTTTACTTTTCGCACTTTCTTTGTTCTCTTTACGTACGCGGTTTACTCTAAGTTTATTCTAAGCAAAAAAAATCTCAAAGAATGTTACTCTCGAATTATCTCTTTAGTGATCGGTCCATCATTTCGTCAATTTTCGTCATTTCTGAATACGAGCTTTTAGCTCCTAGTAGCGTGTAAGTGGTCAGGCAAAATATAGGTATCTGCAACTTAAGGGCTTCTTTTACAAGAGAAAGCTTGAATAACACGTCAGGAAAATAGCCAAACTATTAGGTGGCGTGAGCAGGGAATTCGGCAAGATACCATGAAGAGGAATAAAACCAAAATAAACTAGACAGATCGGACATTAATAAGTATGCGTGAAATGACTACATGGAAGGTCGGTAAATCAAGTTTAGTATTACCCATTTAGTCATAGGGTATCAAGAAACCTTATCTCCAGCATTTTTGAATGCCAGAAACCTTAGTTTTAGGTTCTTGTGACATGTAGCTGAAATTGAAATTCGGGAGATCGGCAAAGCCCCTTCCAGGCTCCTGCTAATCCGAAAGAGATCGGAGGAGAGTTCTTATCCGGTCTCAGCTTAAAATTTTAATAAATACTTAATAGAGATCGGAGGAGAGTTTTTATCCGACCTCAATTCAAAATTTTTAATAAATATTTAAAAGAGATCGGAGGAGAGTTCTTATCCGGTCTCAGCTTAAAATTTTAATAAATACTTAAAAGAGGTCGAAGGAGAGTTCTTATCCGATCCCAAATTAAAATCTCTAATAAATATTTAATAGGGATCGGAAGAGAGTCCTTATCCGATCCCCAACCAAAATTCTAATATCCAAAAGAAGATCGGAGGAGAGTTCTTATCCGATCTTCTAAATTAAATTTTAAATAAAACATTCCTTTTTAAGTAAAATTAACATGCAAAAGTAATTCACTAAGGTTGTCTCATTTACTTATGTATCTGGGTGATCCTGATCAGTGAAAAATCAAACATTCCTTTTACCAAAAGGACTAACATTCCCATCCGAGCCCTTCTAACTAATTTATAAAGGACGCAAAATTAAATCTACCTACCCTTATTAAGGGACGAGGTGGGGTGCCTAACACCTTCCCCACGTTTACGGACCCGAACCTAGAATCTCTGTCTTGAAGTGGTTTCATTCTTTATTTATCTTCTCAAATGGTTTTCTTTAGTTCCCCTCAAAACTAAGGTGGCGACTCCTCACTCTTTCCCACTTGGTGAGTGATCGTCAGGCGACGCAAAATCCCATTCACGACGGCTTAGCGACTCATTTGGAAATATCGACTTAACCCGGTCTAGTGGTCCAAAATTAGGCTTAATTTTTGTCAGATCAAATTATATTTAGAGGGGCTCACTCGGCGATGTCTCATATGCTAATTATTTTTGCTTCTAACTATTTTGTTTTGCCTTTTCTATCTCCTTCAGTGCTCTTGTTTTCAAAGAAAAAGAATATATGGAAAAATAAAATCCCCCTGAATTGGGAAGAGGTAAATGTGTCCCTTCACACCTTGAACACTTACACAATGTCCTCACACACTATGGTCCTAACAGGGCTTTCTTACCCTTTTAGGAAAGTAGGAGGGTCATGTAGCGGTGCAGTGGGTTTTACCCGTTAGTATCCGTGAAGGCTTCTGCTCAAATTGAAACTCGTTCTATTTGCCGTGATATCCGTGGAATTTTCCCGACAATATCATGGGGGTAGGATGGGGCCCTACTGTTTACAGTAGGGGCAATTTGGGAACCTGTGGCTATTAGAAAAATTAGATCCTGAGCTAAACCATCACGATAGTTGAAAGCCGTAGTAAACTACCTTATAAGATAGAACTATCCCAAATAGGTAGCGCTTATCCGGTATCAGGAGTCTCCCTGTTGTAGGACAAAAAGGGACATGTTTACTCTTACCTTGCTCTGCTTTGATTTCCTTTCGTTTATTTTGTGAGGGTAATCTTGAATTCTACTGAAACATCTACACATTTTCCTACTTTGATAAATGTGTACGTGTCACTCACAATCATGATATGATTCAAAATTGCCTAATTTGTCTTACTAACGGATTTTCCATGAGCGTTACCTAACGGAGAGTCTGTAGAAGGATAGGCATCATCTTTATCATGGCATCCTCGAGTCAGTCGGCAGAAGAGGCTCAGCATGCTAAACTTTGGTCCAAGTCAGCTCATCGGTCGGTACCCTCGCAAAATGATGTTTCCGAGGCACACGTTAGCTCAATACCTTCACTGGATCTGGATAAAGAAGAGGTCAAAATGAACAACCTTGAGTCTGTCTAATAGATGGAGGTTGCTTCCGATCAGGTCAAAGTACAGTTTGAAGAAAATGCGGAAGGATTGCAACCTTAATGCAAGTCAAGGTCCAAATCCCGGCGTTAAGAGCCATGTTATCGGTTCGGAATCCTAAGTACGGAGTATTCTCTTTTAATGACATTGACACGATCCCCACTATGGAAGAATATCAGGCATTCTTTGGGATCCCATACTCATTGCGAGCAGGATCTACTTACACCTCGAGCATGACGGACACAGAAGCGGTTGGCACATATCTGGGTTCTCCCGAGAAGAAGTAAAGTCGAGCGATCAAAGGAACACGCATGGATGGCATTGGGCGTACCTTGAGAAGCGGTTAGATCATCACCTCCAAGAGAAGCGGTGGGATCAAGCTTCCGTAGCACTCGCCTTGGGAATCTATGGTGCGATCCTGTTCCGGGACCATTGGGGATCATCACTAGCGGTCACGATGGAGGTATTTTGGGCGATAGAAAGCGGGGATCAATCCGATCACGGCAATTCTTGCGAAACCTTGTTAACCTAACTACTGCGGACAACGGGGAAAGGGTCCATTAAGTGATGCTATCAGTTATAATACATCTGGACTATCAGTCACATCTCACCAGTGGAGACAAAAGGATTGACAAGGTACCTTGACCAGCCTCCCATTGAGAAGATGATCCGGTTAGTGATCAGCTCGAAGAATGAAAAACGATGGCGGGAGCAGTTTTGAGTTTCAATAGCCGTGATTCTTGTTGGAGGAAGGCTGTGGATGTCAAGCCAACCCGTCTTGATTAGTACAGAGGTATTCGGTCGGTGTCACGATTGGAATAACAGGGTATACAAGTTACACTCGGCCAGCGTAATGAGGCGGTTTGGCTCAACACGATCCATGATCAACATTAAAGAATACCACCAAGGTTACTTCTACCCTGAGCTCAAGGAAGAAGAAGGGTTGAAAATGGCTCGCAAGTCCTGGGAAAACATCACTCCAATGGAGAGATCACCCAAAGGCCCAAGTGCCTCGGGCGATTACCTTAAATGGAGAGGCGATAGGGACCAAGAACGCACTCTGGTAGAATTCAGGGCGACAACCCTCGCCAAGACGCCCTATTAGAGGAAGGCGATAATCGCTGGTTGACTCGCTACAAAGGCAAATACCGAGAACTCACGTGCAGAGCAGATGAAACAATTGGAGGACCAATGAAACTTAAGAGAAGGGTAAGAAAGCTCAAAGAAGAGGCAAGGGCCGAAAGGATAGGGTTCGAAGAGCAAGAAGTGCAGATGGGAAAAGAAAGAAACTCTCTCCAAGTGAGGTCAAAGAGATGAAAGGGCAGAATAGTAAGCTTCAGGAAAGGATGAAGTACCAAGAGGTACTCGTTGAAGAGTATAAACAGGAAAACAAGAAGAAGAAGCTTGAATTAAAAGAACAGGCACTCCTCATCAACGACATCTTGAAAGAGTGTGCTAAAGAAAGAAAAGAGAAAGAGAAACAAGTTGCCCTATATCAAGGACTGAAAGAAAATGTGGACCAGTTGGAGAAGACGATAGCACAGGGAAAAAAGGAACTATTACCTGAATCCGAGTATGCTCTGAAAGTGTTCGATCCTGCCAAACAAGAGGAAAGGTTATATGAGTATCTCAGAAAATGTCATCTCATTATAAAGAACCTCCCAGAACCTAGGCCGATGTAAAGAATATGCTGTACAAATTATTCAGTTAATGAAATGATTTTTAGACCATTGTCTAAGCAGATTTGTGAATGAATAATATGACTCCCGTAGGAACTCCCTCGCTAGGGTTATGTGAAAAATTGAAATGTGCTATATGGACAGGTATCATAAATGCGCATTCAATCCCGTCATTCACGGTCAGACTATCGAACGATGCCATGATAAAGCTGAGGCAATTATCCTTTTGCAGATTCCAACCTGGCTCTCAAATGCCACTGTATCCTTCGTCCAGACCAGGACTTTTAGTTTCTTTGCAAAACTCAAATTCATTTAAATTTTTTTTATCCTCACAGGAAATCAATATTGATTCAAACAAGGCAAGTCTGACCAAGCACACGATCCAACCCAAGCGAGTGTACTTAACAAGATCTCGAGCGAGGAAGATAATGGAAAATCGAGAGCAAGTCACAGAACCTACGAGGACGGTCTCAGAGTTGAAGGATCGACTTTACGAAATTATGAGACTAATGAAAGAAATGTCTCGAGCAAACACCTTGAGAACCTAGCCCACCATTACCTCCTCCGCCTCCAACCACCAATGATCCTCAGCAAGCTTCCACCTCTTTTACCTTTCAGTCTCCCAGTCCAGCCACGACAATCACTGTCAATCCGGTGCCCATAAATAATGACCCACCTTTTCCCTATTACCGGTGTCTCAAATGCCGAGCCTCACCATTCAATCCCGATCCCTCGGTTTACTCCACCCCTCGGCTCCGGTTGGAGGAGTGTATCATGCGGTGGAAGGAGAACATAGGGCGAGAGAAAGCGAGAAACTATACGCCTAGAAGAAAGATTGAGAGCAATAGAAGGGTTGAACATGTATGGCTCGATCGATGTGTAAATCACCGAGATTGGTGCGGATGTGGTGGTACCACCCAAATTCAAGGTTCTGATTTCGACAAATACAGTGAAACTGGACCCCGCATCCACACGGCAACCTACATTGCCAAAATGTGCCTTATGAAGGCGATAGACTCCTCATTCACTTCTTTCACGAGAGCCTCTCGAGCGGCTACGAGATGGTGTATACAATTGGGCGAGAGCAAGTGCACTCCTGGAAAGATTTGGCGATACCTTTCTTAAGCGGTACAAATTCAATTGTGATGCGGCACCCACAAGGAGGACCTCGGAACACAGTGCAGAGAGGCGGGAAGGTTTTAAGCGACGCCCAACGATGGAGGAGAAAGGCTGCGAAGTATATCCTCGGTGACCGATAATGAACTCTGCTCCTATTCATGAAACATTGAAGGCTCCCTACTTCAACTTTGATGATCGGAAATACCTCCAGGACTTCTCGGATATCATCCAAGCGGTGAGAGAATTGAAGCTAATCCGAGAATAGGAAGGCTACGAGGAGTTATTGAGAACCACGTGAAAAAGGCGCCAATTTTGGCAAGAAGAAGGAGAGTGATGTACATTCCATCACTCGTGAATAATTTCCCCAATTCCCCCAAAATAACTACCGGCCATATCCTCCCTCTCATGGCCCAACTATCGCAAACATCCACCCCCTTTCCCTAATTATTCACAACCACGCCCACAATCGCCCCACACAAATTTCCAACCAAGACCACCTCCTCCTCCAGCTCAACCACGACCACCACAAAATAACCCAAGACCTCCAAGGAATCTGATCCACCCTTCCCCTCCCTCTCGGTGAAATATACCGATACCTTGTCGGTATAAACCAAATCGTGCAGTCCCTTTAGACCCAATCCGGTAGCCATATCCCGGGTGGTATGATGCCCTTGCCGTTGTGAGTATCATGGAGGAGCACAAGGGCATTCAGCGACAAGCTGCGGGGCACTCGGAGGAGAGTGCACGCTTTAATCCAAGCGGGTGGTGAAGATCGAGGAAATGGTTCCCTCCCCAATGTTACCTCAAACCCCTTTGCCTAACCACAATGCGGGCGGTGGTGTAAATATGATAGAGTCTAAAGGAGAGGGATCAACACGAAGTGGATGAGCTGGTTCCATACTTTAAGGAGATTTTACTATAGCAACGAGGAAGGCTACCTTTGCCCTCGGTGGCGGGATTCAAAGAGAGTACAAGGTGTCCTTACCATGGAGGCGGTGACCATGAGCTGCGAGATTGTGAGGGTTCGGGCAAGAAGTCGAACTTATTGTCTCTCGGGGTTACGAGATGCGGACAAAGTGAAAGCGGAAAAGGAGTGAACACCAGGATCTGACGAGCGCCTCCACCTCCAAACCCAGAATCACCTTCTCACCCCCGGTAGCCTCTCCGCCGGTAACAGTTATCCAAACTCCACCTCAGCTCCCCATCACCAATACTCACGCTGTTCCTTGGAATTATAACTTCCAAGTTTTCACTCGAGGCGTCAAGCGGTACATCCGCTCCTAGTCTTGCCTCACCTCGGCACCACCAAAACCATGTTTCGCTCCTCACGAGCACTTGAATGACTTATCTTTGGACACACTAGCAACACTACTCCCCAAGCCAGTTCTAGACCCGTTATTGCAACAAAATCCTCTCCACCTGAGCAAGAAGTCGAGTTTATAACTCGAAGTGGGAGGTGTTACGGGAACGAAGAAAGAGAGAAGAGAAAAGGGAAAGTAAAAATGGGAGAGTCATCCAGAAACACGGAAGAGGAGGTTGAGAAAGCGAGGAAGCGAGCCTATTGAGCACAAGGAAGATGAAGAAGCTGCTGCTCCAAATAATGAAACAGAGCGAGTATGGCGTGGTGGAGCAATTGAAAAAACCCGCCCGAATTTCACTTTGTTATCAGCGATCCACGAGCTCGGAAGTCCACCGACAAGCCCTACAAAGAATCTGGATCGGGCCTTTGTGAACCCGACATTACTCGGGCGGTTTGAGAAAATAGTAGGACAAATCCGGGCATCGGCTCGTAGCCTTTTACGAAGAGGAGGTAGACCTGCGGGCTTAGGGCACAATAAAGCTCTACATGTAGCTGAAGTGTAAGGGTTGTATAGTGGCCAAGGTTCTCATCGATAACGGATCGGCCCTCAATGTATTGCCTAGTGCGACCTTAGCGAGCTCTGGGTTGACCAATCGCATATTCGTTAAAGTGCATTGGTGGTAAGTGCATTTGCCGGTACCAGGAGAGAGGTTCTTGGAGACATTGACTTGCCAATTCAAGTCTGGGCATTTACTTTCAACGTCAAGTTTCAAGTGTTGATCATTGAGTCGGCTTACACTATGTTATTAGGAGGCCGTGGATCCACTCTGCGACATTTGTTCCTTCAACCTTACACGGAAGATCAAATACATTAAGGGCGGCAAAATCATCACGATGAGGCGAAGAGAGGCCATCTTGGTCACCAAGCGCAATCACTTCCTTATGTGGAGCGGCCGAGGAATCATTGGAAAGTTCTTTCCGGGCCCTTGAATTGCAAGATCTTTGGGAAGGAAGGGGCTATGGCTATGGTGGCCAAAGTAATGTCAAGAAACGGGTATCAAGAGGGGAAAGGCTTGGGCCTTTGCCTTGCAAGGAATCATCGAGCCTATCACAGGCTATTCGGAAAATAGGCGTTGTGGTTTGGGGTATGAGGAGGATGCCCTCGTGGATGGGCGATTACGGATGAGGAGGATGCTTGGGATCGGAGGTTCGACCGGGAGGCGGAAAAAATGAAAATAGTCCGAGAATTACGGAGATCTTCACCAAACCGGTCATCCAACATCCGGCAGAAATCTGGAAGGATCGCGGATGATCCATCCATAGATGTCATCCAACTGGATTCCTTGTATGAGGCCCTAGTTTCACCCATGGTGAAGAGCGGGAGCTTGACAAGCTGGACAACGGAGGATATCCACGTACTCAATTTCGAGCACAGTCCCTCAGGTTATCTACCCTTGATCATTTTGTCCAGGGTGACAAGTGTAATACTGTAAAGGGACCTTTTCTTATGGCATTAATATTAATGAATTGATAGCGCATTTTAAATCCAATACTCTCTATCCTTTTAATTCCATCCTTATAACATGTTCTATTCTTTATTCATTCGGACCATTCATCAATTAACACCTAATAACCCAATAGACTCGAAATTCCTCTGGTTAATTTTGAAATCCCCATAGCGCCATTACTTCAAGTAATTCGAGGAAGACCTTACAGAAGAAAGCAATGAAAAAGATGAACCCTCCCTCGTGCCTTGTGAAGATGAAACGCGCACAATAAACTTAGGTTCGGAAGAAGTAAAAAGGGAACTTAAGATAGTAGAGAGTGAGGAATTGGGAGATATGATCGATGCAGCTAAGGAATTTCTCGGCGTATTTTCATGGAGCTATGATGATATGGTTGGTTTGGACCCTCGGATAGTGGCGCACAAGATTCCCTTAATTCGAGAACGATCCGGTAAGCGGCGAGGAGAATGAATCGATACACTTGCTCAAGGTTGGGATGAAGTCAAGAAACGATATGGCCGGATTCTTGGAAGTAGTCAAATATCCCCAATGGGTGGCTAATGTCGTCGATGAATGAAGAAAGACGGGAGAGTCAGGGTGTGTGTTGACTACAGGGACCTTAATAAAGCAAGTTTGAAAGATGATTTCCCTCTCCCTCACATTGATGTGTTAGTTGACAATTCTGCGGGATTGGGTAGGTGTTCGTGTATTGATGGAGCATCGGGTACAATCGATTCCGATGGACAAGGAAGACAAGGATAAAGCGCTTTCATCACCCAATGGGGGTATTTTGCTATCGGGTCATGCCCTTCGGGTTGAAGAATGCGGGGGCTACTTACGGTAGCGCAATGGTCACATTATTCCACGATATGATGCATAAAGAAGTGGAGGTATATGTGGATGATATGATCATTAAATCCGGGGAGAAGAGAGCCACGTTCGGTGATGAGGAGGGTGCTCGAAAGGCTCAGAAATACAAGTTGAAGCTGAACCTGCTAAATGCATCTTGGAGCTAGATCGGGAAAAGCTGTTGGGATTCATAGTAGCGAGAAAGGGATAGAAGTGGATCAGGACAAAGTTCGAGCTATTCAAGAAATGCCGTCCCCAAAAGCGAGAAAGGGAGGTGCGTGATTTTCTAGGAAAGTTGAACTACATTTCAAGATTTTTCTAATCTCACTTTGCCAAAGTGAGCCTATTTTGAACTACTCGGAAGAACAATCCTACAATGGGATTCGGATTGTCAAAAGGCTTTCGAGACAATCAAGCGGTATTTGTCAAACCCACGATGTTGGTCACTTTGTAGCGAGCGGGCCTCGATCTTGTACATGGCGTCCAACGAGCTCTATGGGATGTGTTTTGGGACTGACATGGCGATCTGCGGCGAAAGAGAGGGCCATTTACTACGAGCAAGAAGTTCAATGATTGTGAGTCAAGGTACTCTTTCTTAGAAAAGACTTGCTGCGCGTTAGCACAGATGACAAATCGCCTCAAGCACTACATGTTGAATCACAAGACATGGCTTATCTCGGATGGATCCTATCGGATCGTATTTGAAAGCCCATTCGTGCGGGAAGGATAGCCAAGTGGCGAGTTATACTCTCCCAATATGATATAGTCTACATGACCGGAAAGCGGTGAAAGGTAGCGTAATTCTTGACCTCCTAGCGGAAAACCCTATCCGGATTATGAAGCTCTGGATTTTGAGTTCACAGCGAACATATTAATGAAGTAGACTACGAAGAAGAGTCGATCGATGTGTGGGAAATGTATTTTGTGGGCGATCAATTTATCAGGAATGGAATTGGAGCTGTACTAGTATCCCGGAAGGAAAGCACTTCCCAATAGGCGCTAAGTTGGGATTTGATTGTACCAACAATGTCGCATAAAATATGAAGCTTGTGTAATGGGTCTACATCTGCTATGGAGATGAAAATCGAAAGTTGGAGGTGTATGGAGACTCGGCTCGATAATTTATCAGTCAAGGAGAATGGCAAACCAAGGATCCCAAGTTAATCCCCTACGAGAAATACTTACGGAGATGATCGAGAATTGAAGAAATCTCTTTCACTCATCCGAGTAGAGACAAGAATCAATTCTTGGCGCCTTAGCTACTCTAGCTGTTATGGCTCAAATCGAAGAAGAGGCGAGCGTTTGACGTTGAAGATTAAAGTAAGGGATGAGCGACCTATTGCTTCATGATTGAAGAAGAGCTCGATGGAAAGCCTTGGTATCACGACATCACAGTCTCTTGTAGAACAGGAGAATTCCCTTGAGGGCAAGCAAAAATGAAAAGAAGATGATTCGGAGGTTAGCATTGGGGTATTTTCCCGGTGGGAAACCCTATACAAAAGAAGCTCCAACGGTGAATTATTGAGATGTGTGGATGCGAAGGAGGCAAAGAGAATCCTTTTGAAACTCATGAGGAAATTGTGCAACTCACGCCAATGGACATATGATGGCCAAGCAAATCATGCGACGTGGGTATTTTTGGACCACAATGGAAAAGGATTGCATCAGTATTTCGGAAGTGCCACAAGTGTCGATTCTGCGGATCAGATAAATGTGCCACCTCACAAGCTGTTCAATCTCGTCTCACCGTGGCCTTTTTGCAATGTGGGGCATAGATGTGATTGGTCCCATCAATCCCAAGGCATCCAATGGGCGCAGATTCATCCTTGTAGCCATCGACTATTTCTCCAAGTGGGTCGAGGCGACATCATATGCTCACATCACGCAGAACACGTTTCTCAAATTCTTGAAACAATATCATATGCGGCATGGTCTCGAATGAAATTGTCGCGATAACGCCAAGAACGTGAGCGGTCAGAAGATTCGAAGGCGTGTGATCAATACGAGAATCCGACATCTCAATTCCTCCCCATACCGTCCCGGATGAATGGAGGCGGTGGAAGCGCGAACAAAAATCTAAAGAGGATAATCCGGAAAATGACGGTCACATATAGGGATTGGCATGACATGCTCCCCTACGCTCTTCATGCATCTGGGACTTCCATAAGAACCTCAATCGGGGCAACTCCGTACTCACGGTCTACGGGATGGAAGCGGTATTACTGTTGAGGTTGAAATTCCTTCCTAAGGATTACGAAGGAATCGAGGATTGGTGAGTCGAGAATGGATCGATCAAGGTTGGATCGATTAAACTTCTTTGGATGAGAAAAGGTTAACAGCTGACATGTCACGGGCAATTATATCGAGAGGAGAATGGCTAGAGCATTTGATAAGCGTCGCCCACGGGAATTCCTACCGGGGACTTAGTTCTAAAGAAAGTACTACCAAACCAAAAGCGATCCCGGGGCAAATGGTCACCAACCTACGAGGACCCTATGTGGTTAAAGGCGTTTCTTGGAGGAGCCTTGATCTTGACCCACATGGGCGGTGAAGAATTCGAGACACGTGAATGCCGAAACCTTTGTCAAGAGGTACTATGCATAAAAGGAGAAGGGATGAAAACCGAAAGGCGTCCTATGCAAAAAAAAAAAAAAAAAAAAAAAAAAACCTTCTTGGGGTGAAAACCCCAAACAGGGCGTCCACAGAACCCAAGGGGCGGAATCAGGAAGGGGGCATGAAACCCCGGAGAGAGAGGCAAATCACGGCAAGGGACTTGAGAGAACTTGGAATATGGCGGTTAAAAGACTTCAAAACCAACTAAAAGGAATATATGAGATCTATCCTTATACCTTTCCTTTTCCTTTGAAAGTCTATTTTTCCTAAAGCCATGATAAAGTTATACTCCATTCCTACCTTTTGTTTTCTGCTTGCTCACTTTTAATACTATCCTTTCTCTTTGACTAATGCGCTATTGATTAGTTAAATTTACGCCATAAGATTTGAATTTAAAAATTGATAACCTCGCGTACTTTACTATGAGATTTGCGAGGAATAGCGCCAAAAAAAAAAAAAAAAAAAAAAAAAAAAACTAGAGGTGAAAACCGAAAGGCGCTTAGTCGAATGGACGAAAAGAAAGTGAAAACCCACAAGGCGCTTTCAGAAGAATAAGGAGAAAGTCGGGAGCGGAAAGGGACATTCGAAAGAACGAGGTCATAGGTCAGACCTTACAACTCCTCCTCCATTAATCGTCCGCCTTCATTATCTTGTTAAGTACACTTTGTCAGGGAATAACTTCATGTGCCAAAGTCAGACTTGTTTTCTAAGTTGATTTTAAATTCCTGCAATTTACATTTCTGTTATCAACCTCTGGTTCCTTGATCTAAGTTGATTTTAATTTTCTGCGATTCCACCATCAACCTCTGGTTCCTTGATCTAAGTTGATTTTAAATTCCTGCAATTTACATTTCTGTTATCAACCTCTGGTTCCTTGATCTAAGTTGATTTTAAATTCCTGCAATTTACATTTCTGTTATCAACCTCTGGTTCCTTGATCTAAGTTGATTTTAATTTTCTGCGATTCCACCATCAACCTATGGTTCATTGTTCTAAGTTGATTTTTATTTACTGTAATTTACATTTATTTTATCAAGCTCTGTTTCCTTTATCTAAGTTGATTTTAAATTCCTGCAATTTACATTTACATTTATCAACCTCGGTTCCTTGATCTAAGTTGATTTTAATTTTACGCAATTTACATTTACATTTCTGTTATCAACCTCTGGTTCCTTGATCTAAGTTGATTTTAAATTCCTGCAATTTACATTTCTGTTATCAACCTCTGGTTCCTTGATCTAAGTTGATTTTAATTTTCTGCAATTTACATTTCATGCTATCAACCTCTGGTTCCTTGATCTAAGTTGATTTTAATTCCTGTTATCAACCTCTGGTTCCTTGATCTAAGTTGATTTTAATTTCATGCAATTTACATTCCTGTTATCAACCTCTGGTTTCTAGATCCAAGTTGATTTTAATTTTCGAGGTCATTAACTTAGGTGTGCTTTAGTTCCCTAATTTCGAACACCTAATCGTCCAAAATATGAGTCTGAATCTTTACATAATTCCTATACGGAAATTTTTCCTTTAATAGAAATTATGTAAAGAGGGGCAGCTGTCGACACCATATTTTGGCCGATCCCTAGAATCAATAAAAATTCTTCTTTGAACAGCTAATCTCGTTTCCGATCCCCCTTTAGGCGGTCACATTTCCGATCTCTCCTCACAAAAATTGAATTAATACTGAGTCCTCATATTCATTAAGCCTCGCCGATCTCTCAAATCATTTACCGACCTCTCAAACCCGTTGTCGAATTTAGGACACATCAAGTATATTCTGATCTCTGTTGATAAATAAAATGAACGGCACTAGATCTTTTCCTACAGTTTAGTGCCGACCTCCTTTTCGGAAGATTAAGAGCTAAAGTTTGGGTTCGGTTTAACGAGGGTTCCGATCTTAAGTGTTCAAGTTAAATTTTCAATTTTAACCAAGTCCCGTTCAGCATTTCTCCCCCACCGATCTCATGCTTATTGTGCTTTCCGATCTTTTATACTTAGATCAATAATGGCATTTAGTTCATGTTTCGCTATACAATCAAATACTTAGGCAATTCAAAGATTTTCCAATCACATCCATTCATTAAACAAAAGAGATATTCCATTTCATTTCATAATTTGTACAAGTTATTGGTGAGGATCACCCGGCTGATTGTCTGCTCACTCTCTCTCTCTTCCTCGCCCTCCTCCTCACTATCTTCACCATCGCCCCGGGAGCAGTCGTCCATCGAGAAGTCCTCTTGAGGATAGCGCTTAGGTTCGGCCAAGAGATCTTTATGAGCATTCACATAGGCTCCGGCTATTCCCGACACCATCTCTTCATCCTTTTCCTTAAGCTCTTTGTCTTTCTCCGAAAGCTCCTTATCCTTCGCGTTAAGCTCCTCTACAAGTTGAGCGACTGGCGGCCGTTGGCTGAAGTGCTGGACTTCTCACGAGAGCAGTTCACTTTCGGCCAAGTCACGAGACCTTTCGGCCGGTGGTCTTCATGGTACTTCGCCCGTCCCTCAACTTGAGATATATAATCTTGAGCGGATGAGAGTTGAGATTGGAGGAAGCCACTTCTGATTTTCTTCCCGACCTCCTTACCCGGTATGAATCTTTTCGAATCATGGTGCAGTTCACGGACACTCCACGTTTAGGCTCATGGTTCGAGTCAAGATATCATCGAGACCACTCGGGATAACTTTGTCCGATCCTCTGAAAGAAGATGGTAGATCTCGGGACTTTGGCAAAATCGGGGTTCTCCTATGATCAGGTTATTCTTCAAGCGATCGGTCGATGTCGGCGCCACGAGAAGAGGTCCTCCCGAGAAGATTGAGAAGGCTCCCTTTCCGTGCTTGGAATGGCGAGATAGGCGGGGCTGCTCTTCCGATCTAGGAGGAGATCGGCGACCTCAATGGTCGGCGGACGAAGGTTGAGGCAGGTCTCTTTGCATCTCCCGTGTTCGTGGCCGGTGTCGAAAGACGTTCAACGCTTCATCTCCTTTACTTTCCGGAAGATCTCTTTGTCCTTCTTCCGCTTCCTAGAACCCTCACCACCCGCCATACTGCACAAAGAAAAGGTTAGTGAGATCTCTAAGGTCACGAGCGAGATATAGAAAATACCAATGCCGAAGTCGAGAGCGAAAGTTCGCGATCTCGGCGGTGATCGATTGCATGGTCAATGGTGCGATTCGGCGATTACCGCATTTGGGCGAGAATATTTTAGAGTGGTGGCACGACTTTTCAGCTCCATCACTATCAAGCTTTCCTCTTGACTCGGGGTAAAGTGCTTGAGCGAGGGCCCTGGTACCACCAGCTACGAGGAAAGTCCTCAAGCGGCTCGGATCTTTACTCCTCGGAATGAAGAAGTTCTTCCAATTCTTAAGGGATGAGGCAGATCGGAAAAGAGTCATAGCGAGGCTTCGCTGAAAGAACCGGTGTTCGTCTTCCTTTGTGAGTTAGTGCATGCGGCTCGGCGAACACCTTAGCCGTGAGTCTGATTCCCTTAGCTCGGCATAGACCTCGGAAAGCTACCAAGATCCGCCACGAGTTAGGGTGGATTTGAACAATGGATGCTCGGTGAAGTTTTAGGACCTCCTTATAGAAATCGGCTAGAGGAACCTCGGATCGGCCTTTAACTGTTCCTCGTACACCATGACCATGTCATTCTCTTCAAAAGAGTGATCGACACGAAGATCGCCATGGCACTTGATCACTCATATGAATCGGGACAAATGTTGTATTCTTGAACAAAGGATTGCGGATCGGATTCTCGAAGAAGCGGAAGCTCGTCTATAGGAAGGGTCTCTCTCCTTGAAGGTGGTGCAAGCCTTGATGGTATGACGACCCAGGCACGGAGTAGAGACCTTAGGGGTTTAGGTTGCCTGTTGGGCCGATCGCCTCTTCTTCATCGGACGATGACCATGAGAACTGAATGGAAGGAGGGCTGCCGCTCTCGACCTTCGGCACCGCTCATTTTCAAGAAAAACAAAGAACTTAAACTAAAAAGAGGATTAAAGCCCTTACGGAGTCCGATCGCGTCGGAGAAACTGGAGAAAATGAGAGAACTTGAAGTTGTGAGCAGGATTGAAAATGGAATGAGAGAGCAAGCGGCCAACCCTCCCACCCCTATTTACACTAGTCCGAGCATTTAATGCTCGCGAGGTTCTAAGCGGCGCATCGATTGGTGGGACTCGGCGGTGTTCGACACTTTTCTCAAATATCCGAATGTTCTGAGATCGGTTTATTAGAGGTCGGCATAATAAGTTAAAAATTTTGAATAAAGGATCAGCTAAGTGTCATTCAGGTAAAGAATCAGATTGGATAATCACATTAGGGATCGGAAAATAATCAATGCAAAAATAATAAGATGATAACCGACAAAATAAAGTCTTTATTTTCAAAAGTTCGGACTACATCATTTGGGCGATCTCTAGGGATCGGATTACACTAACATTGGATCACATCATTTCTGTGATCTCTAGAGATCGGATTGCATTGAAAATAAAATACATCATTTGGGTGATCTCTAGCGATCGGACTACAATAAAGGTCTAACTACAACATTTGGGCGATCTCTAGAGACCGGTGGAACATCCTATCTAAAAGGCCTATGTCAAAGCCTAGTCTTGTGGCTGAATCAAAAGATGTGTTTGACGGGAGACCATTTGTTGGCATCGGATAGATATGCGGCTCGGATGGGGTGATTATGACTCCCATGAAGATGAGAGACATCGTCACCGATGTTACCACTCGAAACCGAGCCTGTCGGAACACCCAATGTGGAGGAAAGGCGTCGGAACACCCAATGCGATGAGAAGCGAATGAACTTCGATGAAGCGACTCGAGATCGGTACAACCAAAGTCCGCATGTCTGGTCGGTCAAATCCGGTTCTCTCACCATCGTAAGTTAAGGTCATGCGATCAAGGATCGTAAACTTTCGATCGGTGAGTAAAGAAGTCCATCGGAAAAGATCAAAGCCACGATTATAGCGAACTTCCAGGGCGGCTAGAAACGAGGAAAGTAAGAAAAGAAGAGAGGAAAGTCGGATGAAGAAAATGTCTCGTCGCGGGGTATATATAGGGGAAATGAGCATTTAATCTTTGGCGGAAAGCAGCGGGCGCTTGAGAATCGAGATGTAATTAATGTTTGGACCGAATCAGGGTGATTAAGGGATAATAGAGATCGGAGATAGGAGATCGGCATGAGAGATCGGAATAGGAGCTAGGGAGGATCGGAAGACAAAAGGAATAAGACAAATAACCGTCGTCGAATCGGGTAGAGGTAGTTAAAGCGTGTGACGAGATCTCCACCGCGCTAAGAATCGCCTTAATCTTGACAGTGCGGGGTATGTCATGTGATCCTGTACATCCCAATCTCCACCGTTGATCTCACTTGTAAGGATGAATCAGGAACCCTTGGATCAAAAGAAGACGACAATACCGGCGTTTTTCACTCTTAGCCCTCGGATCGTTCGGACAAGAGGATTCAAGACCGTCAGTTAAAAGAGGAAAGGACAAATATTACGAAGCGATCTCACCATTTGTTTTGATTCTCTTTAATTCTGAGCATCCGATCATGTACTTCAAAATCTTGACCATCCATCTCCCTCAAAATAAATCGACCCTTCATGGGAGCACGATTCCTATAAATACTGCATGAAAAACTGTTCAAGGACGGACAAAAAAATATAGACAAGAGGCTGCTATTATCGTGGAGGAACTCTGAAACTTCATTCAGTTTGTTACTCTGCTGTTTTGTAGTGATCAAAAAGACTTTTGAAACTAGTTTTCAGGAGTGTTTTCTTGGAAAAGATTTTGAATACTGGAACTCTACATTTCCAGTTTGTTCATTATCTGGTCATACTCTCGTCATCTTTGCTTTCTTTTTTTTCTGTTCAAGCTCAACTTCCTTCCACCTGGTTCTTACCCGATTACCTTTTAGCTAAAGCATCTCTCGGTTTCACGACAGACATCAACTCTCAGGCTGGTTAATCCGCTATCTTCATCACTATTTACCACCTCATAGTTATTTCAATACATTTGGCTCCTCACAGACATCAACTCTCAGGCTGATCAATCCGCCATCTTCATCACTATTTACCACCTCAGTTATTTCAATATATTTGGCTCCTCACAGGTAAGAGTTCATATTACTGTTTTATTAAGTATTTGCGTTTACTTTTCGCACTTTCTTTGTTCTCTTTACGTACGCGGTTTACTCTAAGTTTATTCTAAGCAAAAAAAATCTCAAAGAATGTTACTCTCGAATTATCTCTTTAGTGATCGGTCCATCATTTCGTCAATTTTCGTCATTTCTGAATACGAGCTTTTAGCTCCTAGTAGCGTGTAAGTGGTCAGGCAAAATATAGGTATCTGCAACTTAAGGGCTTCTTTTACAAGAGAAAGCTTGAATAACACGTCAGGAAAATAGCCAAACTATTAGGCTGACGTGAACGGGAATTCGGCAAGATACCATGAAGAGGAATAAAACCAAAATAAACTAGACAGAACAGATCGGACATTAATAAGTATGCGTGAAATGACTACATGGAAGGTCGGTAAATCAAGTTTAGTATTACCCATTTAGTCATAGGGTATCAAGAAACCTTATCTCCAGCATTTTTGAATGCCAGAAACCTTAGTTTTAGGTTCTTGTGACATGTAGCTGAAATTGAAATTCGGGAGATCGGCAAAGCCCCTTCCAGGCTCCTGCTAATCCGAAAGAGATCGGAGGAGAGTTCTTATCCGGTCTCAGCTTAAAATTTTAATAAATACTTAATAGAGATCGGAGGAGAGTTCTTATCCGACCTCAATTCAAAATTTTTAATAAATATTTAAAAGAGATCGGAGGAGAGTTCTTATCCGGTCTCAGCTTAAAATTTTAATAAATACTTAAAAGAGGTCGGAGGAGAGTTCTTATCCGATCCCAAATTAAAATCTCTAATAAATATTTAATAGGGATCGGAAGAGAGTCCTTATCCGATCCCCAACCAAAATTCTAATATCCAAAAGAAGATCGGAGGAGAGTTCTTATCCGATCTTCTAAATTAAATTTTAAATAAAACATTCCTTTTTAAGTAAAATTAACATGCAAAAGTAATTCACTAAGGTTGTCTCATTTACTTATGTATCTGGGTGATCCTGATCAGTGAAAAATCAAACATTCCTTTTACCAAAAGGACTAACATTCCCATCCGAGCCCTTCTAACTAATTTATAAAGGACGCAAAATTAAATCTACCTACCCTTATTAAGGGACGAGGTGGGGTGCCTAACACCTTCCCCACCCGTTTACGGACCCCGAACCTAGAATCTCTGTCTTGAAGTGGTTTCATTCTTTATTTATCTTCTCAAATGGTTTTCTTTAGTTCCCCTCAAAACTAAGGTGGCGACTCCTCACTCTTTCCCACTTCGGTGAGTGATCGTCCGGGCGACCGCAAAATCCCATTGCGACATGCACAATAAAAATTTAAAACGCAATACATAAATCATTCATTGGTGAAACACAATTTAAATATTTCTCAAATTATCAAAGCTCATAATAACACAATTTAGTCAAACAATTTCATAAAAACAGTGTTGCCAAAGTCATACACAACTTAAGCCATGACACAATTTCCAATCAATGCCGTGTTGTACCCCACGACAAAGCAATCTACAACCCCATTAATCGAAATCAATTAGGGAGGTGGCTAGCTAGCTAATGAGTACTCATCTGATCTCAACCTCAACTGGCAAGCCAGAGAGGGAGGAAAATAAACGATCTCAACCCCATAAATGGAGGAGGAATAATGTGATATTGTCATGCTAAGTGTGAACATAAAATCAATTCAAAACAATTTATTCAAATAATTTACTGGAAATCTGGTAAATTTTCAAAGTCATATTCACAATCATAAGTGGCAACACAATTTATAATTAACTCAAAGAAAATCAAATTTTCAAGAATCATATATTTAAACAACAATTACTGTGCATAGACCTAACGTGAGTCGCCTTTAGGCCTTGACTTAGTCTCTTCTAGTTTCCAAGTCTTTTTCAGCTGAAACACACAATTTCACAGTGTTTCAGTACCATAACTTAGCATAAATCCAAAAATAAATTTCACTTCATTTTTGCCTAGCTTTAATGTGCCAATTTCGACGTTCTCGAAGTTTTTGTGTCTCGGGTTACTATTCACTATACTATTCAGGTCAAATTGTTGACTTTTTAAGGCTTAATAGGTATGGGAACTCCAACTTCACCCACATACCACATTTTGGTCATTAAATTTGTTGGTTTTGGTCATTTTCTCAAAGCTTAAATCCTTTTGGCCAAATTGTCAAATTTTCAATTTTGGTGCTCTAAGTTGCACTGTTCCATTGATAATTTTACTGTTGGAATTTGATAAAACTTCCTTCATAGAAAATGTTCCTTAATGTCTTAAGTTTATTCTAATTTTTGGATCACCCCAATTGGAGTTTTTTAGCTCAAGTTATGGCCATTTGAATCAGGGCTGCCGGATGGAAAACAACCCTGATTTTCTGGGTAATTTTGGTGCTGGCAGATTTGGGTCACCAAATTGGGGTGGCCAAATGGCTTGGTTTCTGGCAGAATTTGGACTTATGTTCCTCATGAAAGTTTTAGTTCTATATCCCATCTAACCACTGGTAAAATTTCAGGTCAATTTGACCTGCCTAGCTCGAGTTATGACCAAATGAACAAACACTGTTCATTTGGTCAGTTTATCTGATGTGACTGCTCTTATTCAATTTTGGTCAATTTGTTCACTAGGTTTTGGTCAGTTTTTGGGCATGGTTCCTAAATGAAAATTGTGTCATTTTATGTCTATTTTCATCCCCAATTGATACCATATCAATTGGACTTGTAAAATTTCAGTTTTAGTCCTTCAAAGTTGACTTGGTCATGCTACCAGCAGCATGACCATATACTCTCCGAATTTGGCTTCAACTCTAACAATTCAAACACAACTCATTCGGTCACAATTGACCATTTTTCACTTCACAATAGGTCAAACATGCCATTTACTCATTTCTTACATTTTTGGTTCACAAACCCTAAGTCCCAAAACCCTAATTCACTTAATTGTTGCAATTAACTAAATTCAAAGCTTTCAACCATAATCAATCAACTAATGGAGGTCCATAAACTCATTTAAATCCATCAAACCATACAAGATCATGCTCCCCTTCAATAGGCCAAAATTTCAGTAATGGTCCTCACCCCATATTTTTATTTCATTTCATTAATTTCTAAGCTCATTTCAACAACTAATAATGCATTTAATTAACTAATTGATAGTTAAGAGACTAACCTTTGCTTAGATCCTCAAATCTCAATCTTTTGTTCTCCTTTCTTCTTTCAATCTTCTTCTTAAGTTGAGATTACAAGCTCTAGTAAGGTTTTTATGGGACTTATGAAGGGTAAGTGAACAAATTAAAGCTTGAGTGCAAGCTTTAATGGAAGATTAAAAATGGTGAAATGAAGGAGAGAGTGAGGCGGCAAGGGAGATGGAAGATGACCAAATAATGTTTTTTTTTTCTTTTCTTTTCTTTATTTATTTTAGGTTATGGAAGACCACAAAATCTAAATTAATAATTAAATTAATTAATTTATTTATGGCATCATGCATGAGGTCATGCATGATGTCATCACCTTTTTACTTTTTCATTTTTCTCTTTTTTTTTATTTTTCTATTAGTTCTTTAGTTTAATTCTCGATTCTGAAATTTTCTTTTCTCCGATTTTATTTGACAGTTAGGTCAGGAGTCAGCTCTCGGGGTCAATTGACCAAATTGTCCCTCACCGGTTCATCCCGGTTTGCAAATAATTTCATATTTCTTTCGGCTTCCTGACCTAATTATTTGACTGGCTTAACAGTTCTTTTTCGTGATTTTCTCTTTTCCACTATGTTCATAAGGGTCCTAAGGACCGCGGCGTCACATTTTACAGTTCGAAATTTGAGTTTAAAATGACTTCGCAGGCGTTCCCGAGGAGGTCACCCATCGCTGTGACTCTCGGCTCGTTTAACTTCTTATATTTCGTTTTTCTTATTTATACTTAACTAATTGGCAATTACTAATTATTTGTATTTATGGCTTCTCTAGTTTTCTTAAGTGTGGTTCTAATCCCCTTAATTGTCCGGACCGACACCGGTCACCGGAACAGTGAAATATACCAGGCTATACAAATAGAGGTGTTACATTTATGGCATCATGCATGATGTCATTTCCCTACACCTTTTTCATTTTCCTTCTTTTTTCTTTTTTTTTCTATTAGTTCTTTAATTTAATTTTCGATTCCGATATTTTCTTTCCTCCGATTTTATTTGACAGTTAGGTCAGGAGTCAGCTCTCGGGGTCAATTGACCAAATTGCCCCTCGCCGATTCATCCTAGTTTGCAATTAATTTCATATTTCTTCCGGCTCCCTGACCTAAGTATTTGACTGGCTTAACAGATCTTTTTCGTGATTTTCTCTTTTCCACTGTGTTTATAAGGGTCCTAAAGACCGCAGCGTCACATTTTATGGTTCAAAATTTGGGTTTAAATCGACTTCAAAGTCGTTCCTGAGAAGGTCACCCATCACTGTGACTCTCGGCTCGTTTAACTTCTTATGTTCTATTTTTCTTGTTTATACTTAACTAATTGGACATTACTAATTATTTGTGTTTATAGCTTCTCTAGTTGTCTTAAGTGTGGTTCTAATCCCCTTAATTATCCAGACCGACACGGGTCATCGGAACAGTGAAATATACCAGGTTATGCAAATGGGGGTGTTACAATTCTCCCCCCCCCCCCCCCGCCTTAAATAAATTTCGTCTCGAAATTTTACCTGGTATCAATCTCTGAATAGCTATGGGTGCTGTCTCCTCATGTCCTCTTCTCGTTCCCAAGTAGCCTTCTGGCCCGAATGATGGTTCCACAGCACTTTTACCAACGGTGTTTGCTTGTTTCATAGCTGCTTCACCTCATAAGCAAGAATCTCTATTGGTTCTTCTTCATAGGTGAGGTCTGGATTCACTTCAATTTCTTCTACTGGTAGTACATGAGATGGGTCTGATCGATACCTCCTCAACATAGACACATGGAAGACATTATGTATCTTCTCTAACTCTGGAGGTAGTGCCAAACGATATGCCAAAGGACCCACTCTTTCCAGAACCTCATATGGCCCGATAAAACGAGGACTCAGTTTCCCCTTTCTGTCGAATCTCATAATTCTCTTCCAAGGAGAAACCTTGAGGAAAAGTTTCTCACCCACTGCATACTCATTATCCCTTGTTTTCAAATCAATGTAGGACTTCTGACGATCTGATGCAGTCTTAAGTCGATCTCTGATCACCCTGATCTTCTCCTCAGTTTGCTAAACAATTTCGGGTCCAACCATCTTTCTTTCACCCACGTCATCCCAACACAACGGGGTTCTATATTTTCTGCCATACAAAGCTTCATATGGAGGTATCCCAATACTAGATTGGTAGCTGTTATTGTAAGCAAACTCAATCAAAGGCAAGTGTGTATCCCAACTGCCCTCAAATTCAATCACACAAGCCCGTAGCATATCCTCCAAGATCTGAATTACCCTCTCAGACTGGCCATCTGTCTGTGGGTAGAATGTAGTACTGAAGTTCAATCTAGTTCTTAGGGCTCTCTAAAGACTACCCCAGAATCTAGAAGTGAACCTAGGATCTCTGTCTGACACGATGAATACTGGCACTCCATGCAGTCTCACAATCTCATCGATGTATAACTTGGCCAATCTTTCTAAACTGTAGTCCATCCGAACTGGCAGAAAATGAGCAGATTTAGTCAGTCTGCCAACAATGACCCAAACTGCATCATGACTCTTCTGTGTCCTCTGAAGTCCCATCACAAAATCCATTGTTATTCTCTCCCATTTCCATTCTGGTACTGGTAGTGGATGTAACAACCCAGCGGGTACTTGATACTCTGCCTTTACTTGCTGACAAGTTAGGCATTTAGAAATAAACTCTGCCATATATCTTTTCATACCCATCCACCAGTAATGCTCCTTTAGCCCTCTATACATTTTTGTGCCACCAGGGTGCATGGCAAAAGGAGACTCATGTGCTTCCTTCAAAATGATCTTCCTCAATTTAACATCATTAGGAACACATATTCTGCCCTGGTGTAGCGATGAGACCATCATCTCGATTGAGAATTACGGTTTCTTGCCTGTAGGACTTCTTCCAACGACCGATACTTACGGTCATTACGGCGACCATTCTAATCTGATCAATTAACACTGGCTGTACATGCCATGCAACTGCTGTCTGCCCATCATCATTAATCTCTAAGCTGGCATGCAATGATCTTAACTCATGTACCAAAGACAAAGGAGTAACTCGTAGGCTTGCCATAGTCTTGCGACTTAAGGCATCAGCCACAACATTAGCTTTCCCTGGCTGATAGTCTATCAGACAATCATAGTCTTTTATCAACTCTAACCATCTCCTATGTCTCAAATTCAGCTCTTTCTGGGTGTCCAAATACTTTAAACTCTTATGATCTATGTAGATGTAACACTTTTCCCCATACAAATAATGCCTCCAAATCTTAAGAGCAAACACAATAGCTGCAAGCTCCAAATCATGTGTTGGATAATTCCTCTCATGCGATTTTAGCTGGCGTGATGCATAGGCAATGACATTTCGATCTTACATCAATACACAGCCTAACCCATTATGAGAACCATCACTATATACTGTATATTCTTTACCCGGAGTAGGTAAAGTCAGGACTGGAGCTTCAGTCAAATATCTCTTCAATTCATCAAAACTCTGCTGGCATTTGTCCGTCCACTAAAATTTTACATCTTTTCTAAGTAGCTTGGTCAAAGGAGATGCCAACATGGAGAATCCCTTCACAAATCTACGGTAGTATCCAGCTAAACCCAGAAAACTACGAATTTCTGTGACATTTCTGGGTGGCCTCCAATTAAGGACAGCTTCAATCTTACTTGAATCTACTTTAATGCCCTCTTCTAATACTACATTCCCTAAGAAAGATATTTCCTTCAACCAAAATTCACACTTCGACAATTTGGCATATAGCTGTTTCTCCCTCAAAGTCTGCAGTACAATCCGCAGATGTCTATCATGCTCTTCTGCATTCCTCGAATAGACCAATATATCATCTATGAATACCACAACAAACTGGTCGAGGTATGGTCTGAAGATAGTGTTCATTAGATCCATAAAAGCAGCCGGAGCATTAGTTAACCCAAATGGCATAACCAAAAACTCATAATAGCCATAACGGGTTCTGAAGGCAGTTTTAGCAATACTCTGCTCTTGTATTTTCAACTGATAATAACCTGATCTCAAGTCAATTTTGGAGAACACAGCTGCACCCCTCAACTGATCAAACAAGTCATCAATGCGGGGCAATGGATATCTGTTCTTTATTGTCACCTTATTCAACTACCGATAATCAATGCATAACTGGAAAGTGCCATCCTTCTTCTTTACAAACAATACTGGCGCTCCCCAAGGTGACATACTAGGGCGGATAAAGCCCTTATCAAGCAACTCTTGCAATTGTACTTTCAACTCTTTTAATTCTGCAGGTGCCATTCTATATGGCGTTATGGAGATTGGGTCCACACCAGGCATAACATCAATCTCAAACTGCACCTCTCTTTCTAGAGGTAATCCTGGCAATTCATCAGGAAATACATCCGGAAAATCACATACCGTAGGGATGTCCCTTAGTGCTGGACTCCCCACTTGGGTGTCTATCACATGTGCTAAGTATGCTTCACACCCCTTTCTGATCATTCTTCTGGCTAGTGCAGCCGAAATGATGTTTGATGGCAGTAAATGCCTCTCCCCGTGTATTACCACATCAGCATGCAGAGGAGACAAAAAGTGACATCTTGATCTCTGATTAATCATAGCGTGATGCGTGGCTAACCAATCCATGCCCAAGATGATATCATACTCTCTGAAGGGCATTTCAATTAAGGCTGACAGGAAAACATGTCCTTGGATCACCAAAGGACAGTCTCTATAGATTCTGTTGACCTGGACCTCTAGTCCTAACAGACTAGTTACTAGCACTTCAAAACCCATTTGCACACATGGAACAGCAAGTGAACTGACTATGCTAGCACTAACATATGAATGGGTTGAACCCGGATCAAACAATACAAATACTTCTTGATCAGAGATAGAAAATATACCATCTACTACATCGAAAGTCTCAGCCTCTTCTCGTTGTCTCGTTGAATAAACCCTGACTGAAGCACTCCCTTGTGTCGACTGACCAACTGTGCCCTGACTGCCTGAAGCAGTACCTCTACCTCTGCCTCCTCCTCTGCCAATAGACTGTGAGCCTCTGGGAGCAGAACTCTGAATAGATCCCTCGGCAGTAGTAGGAGCTAGACCATATCTCGGAGACGGAGCACTAGTGCAGTCTCTTGCTAAATGACCCTTGCCTCTGCAGTTAAAGCAGGCTCCAGTGGCCCAATAACACTTCTCCCCCCCCCCCCCCCCCCATGAATCTTGCCACAATTCCCACAGGGGCGGGCAGAATGTGAACCCCTGCTTGACTGCTGACCAGACCTAGGGGGTCTCTGTCCAGAAAATCTGCCCCTACCAAATCTTCCACCTCGACCCCTACTGGATCCACTAAATTTCTTCTTCTTGCCAGAAGTAGCACCAGAACTCTGTTCAACTGATTTTTCCCCCTTGTCTTTTTCTGATTTCTCAGCTTTCTCTGATTTTTCTTTCACTGGGGTTGCTTTTGATTCAATTCTCTCCAGTTCAAGTGCTTGAGACATAAGGTGTGAGAAGTTGCTGTGTCGAAATCTCACAACTTGCATCCTTATGCTGGGCTTCAAAACCGTCTCAAATCTCTTGCACCTTGCCTTATTGGTAGTAAGGAGACTCCCAGCATAATGACTTAAGCGGGAGAACTCCCTCTCATACTCCGCCACTGATCGATTCCCTTGTTTCAAACTCAAAAATTCTTGCAGTTTCTGATCAACATATGCATCTGGGACGTATTTACATGCGAACTCTCGATGAAGTCATCCTGTGTCAGACCGGTGGTTCAACCAAGGCGTGGGGATGGTCTTCCACCAATCATACGCATCCCCTTGCAGTAGCGACACAGAGTATTCAAACTTCAGTTCATCTTGGCAGTGCAGCTTCTTAAATACTCTGTCCATTCTTTCAAGCCATTGCTCTGCCTTAAGCGGTTCTACTGTACCCTTAAATTCTGTAGGCCCATACTTCAATAACTTGTCATACTGTCTAGCTGGAGGCAGTGGTTGTGCCACAGGTGTTTGGGGTGGAGTTTGAACAGGCATACCCCCAGCCATTTGTTGAAACATTGCCACCATCTGCTATGCGAACTATGCAGGAAACTGCAGCATTTGTGGGGCTGGTGCTACTGATTCACTGACATTCGGTAAAGCTGGGGCTTCCCCTTGTGCCTCAGCTTCAACAGACTGCTCAACTGAGCAATCCCCTTCTTCCATTTTAGGCTGAAGTTAGAGTATCTCCTGAACAAGTAACACATGGAGATTTCCCTCCGTTAGTTCATATTCATGATGTAATGCACTGTATGTAACAATTATGGACATTGAGCAGTTATACTTAACAAAGAAAAGACACAAATTCACAATTTAAAACATACTTCAAAAACTTGCTCTGATACCACTAAAACATGTCACACCTTACCCCTCTGTAAGGCATAACATGATCCTGTAGAATACTTAATGAACTATCGAACTTCACCTACCGATAACTCATTAAGTATCCTACAAGGGATTTTAAAACAATTTTCTTACTTTTGATAAGTGGTGAGCATTTTCTAATAAGTACTTAAAACATTTAGTTAAAATTAAAACTAGTTAATATTTTTGGTCCATTTTATTTTTACGTAAATTTTATAAAAATTTTGAGAGAGTTCCCTCTGTATTTTGAGAAAACAGTTCTTCAAATACCTGTAAAAAGCACTTCTAAAAATTTTTCTCAATAACTGCTTCAATTTCATACTCAATCTCAATCAATTTCTCAACATATTTATCAACTTTCAAATTTCAAATCCACTATCCAATGATCATCAAAATACTAGCAATCCATTTATTCAAATTAAATAAAATAGTTCCATTCAAATTTCATTAGAAACAAAACAATTTAGATACATCATTACAAAATTTACATTAAGAGAATTTCAAACTACAATATATATTACAACTTTATATAAATTTTATACAAACTGCTCAAGTTATAAGCAAATTATGTTTACTGTTCATGCTGCAGAATTTTATTCTAGCAGATTATTGATTCCAACTTCGTTCAGCAATTTGATCAAGTTAGGTCCATAATTTGGTCTAATTTTCTTCATATGAAATGTTCTACTATGTCTTAGGTTTCCATCGGTTCAAGAATCGCCTAAATCAGAGTTTTCTAGAGAGAGTTATAGCCATTGAAACTTTACTGTTCATATGGCAAATCTGCAGTCTGCAAATTCAGGTCACCAACTTTGCTCAGTAATTTGATTGGGTTAATGGCATAATTTGGTTTGGTGTTCTGCATGAAAGTTTTAGGTCTATATCTCATCTAACCACTGGTAACATTTCAGGTCATTTTGACCTGCCTAGCTCGAGTTATGACCAAATGAACAAATACTATTCATTTGGTCAGTTTGTGCAGGGCAGCCTACGATTTCTTAACTTCGGTCACTTTGTTCACTAGGTTTTAGTCACTTTTTGGGCAGGCTTCCTAAATGAAAATTGTGTCATTTAGTGCCTATTTTCATCCCCAATTGGTCCCATATCCATTGGACTTGTAAAATTTCATTTTTGGTCCCTCAAAGGAAATTTTGGTCATCTTTGACACATGACCTTATCCAATCCGAATTGGCTTTTAATTCCAACACTTCTAACACACCTCACTTGGTCACAAATAATCATTTTTCACTTCACATTAGGTCAAAGACACCATTTACAAGTTTTTCACATTTTTTGTTTCTAAACCCTAATGTCCAAAGCCTAATTCACTAACCTCATGCATTTACTTGATTCCATGCCTCTAACCATAGTCATTCAACTAACTAAGGTTTATATACCCAATTAAATCCATCAAACCATGCAAATATACTCCCATATACATGCTGGCTGAAAATCATTCATGGTCCCTCAACAAATTTTTATTTCATTTTAAGCATTTTTCTAAGTTATTCAAGCTAAAAACACAACAATTAATCTCAAACTTTCAATTTGATGTGCTTACCTCAACTTTGATATCCAATCTTCAATTTTTCTCCTCTTTTCTTCTTTCTTTCTTGTTAAATTTCTTTCTCAAGGGAAGGGAATAAGGTTTTATGGAGTGATTATGGAAGAAGTTGGGATTTGGTAAGGGTTTCAAAGCTTGAGGATGAACTTTAATGGAGGTTTAATTATGGAGATGTGAGGGAGATGGAAAGTGACGTTTTGAAGAAGAAGACTTTGTGTTTTATTTTTTTTTCTTTTCTTTCTTTATGTCTTTTGTCTTATGGAAGACCCAAAAATCCATTTAATCAAATTATTAATTATGGGATTTATGGCATCATGCATGATGTCATGCATGATGTCATTTCCCTACACCTTTTTCATTTTCCTTTTTTTTTCTTTTTTTTTCTATTAGTTCTTTAATTTAATTTTTGATTCTAAAATTTTATTTTCTCTGATTTTATTTGACAGTTAGGTCAGGAGTCAGCTCTCGGGGTCAATTGACCAAATTGCCCCTCGCCGATTCATCCCAGTTTGCAATTAATTTCATATTTCTTCCGGCTCCCTGACCTAATTATTTGACTAGCTTAACAGATCTTTTTCGTGATTTTCTCTTTTCCACTGTGTTTATAAGGGTCCTAAAGACAGCGGCGTCACATTTTATGGTTCGAAATTTGGGTTTAAATCGACTTCAAAGTCGTTCCCGATAAGGTCACCCATCGCTGTGACTCTCGGCTCGTTTAACTTCTTATGTTCTATTTTTCTTGTTTATACTTAACTAATTGGACATTATTAATTATTTGTGTTTATAGCTTCTCTAGTTGTCTTAAGTGTGGTTCTAATCCCCTTAATTGTCCGGACCGACACCGGTCATCGGAACAGTGAAATATACCAGGCTATGCAAACGGGGGTATTACAACCACAACCATTTGTGTAACATTCGGTCCAATTAAAAGCAAAAAAAAAGGGAAAGATACTAAAAGAAAATAAAATTTTATACACATAAATGAACGTGAAAAAAAAAAAAGGAATATCAATTCCTTTTATTTATTTGAGCATCGAAGCAAGGGAGGGAAAGAAGAGCAATTTTAGCATGCCAAGCACTCTCAATTTTCTTCCAAGTCCCTTACTTTCACCTACTATTTTACCTCCATAATAGTAGCCCTTCACTTTGATAGCTTCAACACAATTTTCTTCCTTTAAACTAATAGCTTGTGTTGCCAATTAAAGGAGAAGAAAAGAGGACCAATAGTTATTCTCTTTAACTCTAGTGTCTTTGGTCCCTTCTTTGGTGGTTCTTTATCAAGGTAGTAGTCATCACACCTTCCTCCTTCCATAATTTAATAAGTTGCTAATTTTTCTCTAGACTAACAATGAATTTATTTACTGATTTGGACAATAGGTAGCCAAATCTTTCAAGTTCTCTACCTAGGGTTTTCAAGTTTGAGTTTTAATTAGTTAGGATATGTTATGAGCTTCTATTATTGCTTGAATAATCTTTATGGTCTATCTCATTATGTCAATTGGCAAAATGATATAATTAAGTAGTTAATGGCAAAGTTTGTTTGATGGAGAATTAAGTAGAGAAATTATCTATAGGTGAAGTTGACTAAATAAAAATTATCTTAGGATTTTTTTAATAAGCTTAACATTAATTCTTAATTCTAATTCTAGCATGCTCTAATAAGAATGAATAAGGGAGTTGGAGTTTATTATTACTATGTAGTTGATGGAATTGGTGAGAATTATAAGAGATTTTGGAAATGATAGATATTGTGAATAGAGAAATATGGAAGAAGCAAAGAAATGACAAAGATGAACTTAAATATTTTTGTGCATACCTTGAGTGGGTATTTTAATTAATTTGTGATCTGTTTTGACTTGTAAAGTGCTCAATAGAGCCGTTGCTATTTTGGTATACGTCAGATTTATGTCGAAATACTACCAAAATTTTTTTAAAATTTTTGAAAGCAAATCATGCATTTCACATTTCACACTGTCATCCTAGGAGTTAAATTTCATTCTTCATATATCATTCTTTTTCTTTAATTCTAGGAGAGGATCCAGCTCTAACTATTGATCCTAAGGGTGCGCTAACTGTCTAGATTGTTTTCTGCCTATAATACAAATGAGTGGATAAATGTAACACCCTCATTGTAGCAATTCTGTACATTCTACTGTTCCGGTGATCGGTGTCAGTCCGGACAGCTAGAACGTCTGGAAAAATATTTAGACTAGAGTGAGGAGTCATAAATAACTCAAATAATAATAAGAAAAATTTAGGAAAAAATTTAGAAATAAAATACAACCAAGTTAAATGAGCCGGTGCCCTAGCAATGGGTAACCCAGTGAGAAGTTACGGTCTTCGCAGCTAAAAGCCCTAAACCCAGGAGAAAATTCATGAAATAATTTTTAGGACTCTAGAGAAGAGTCATTGAGGTTTCTATGGCATTAGAATGCCAAGAAAAGGATTAGAAAAATTTTTCAATCGGTATAGACAATTTTGGTTCAGTAAGCCAAATGGAGAGTATTTTGGTCATTTCGTCTTCAGAGATAATTTTTGGCTGACTTATTCAGTTAAGTAAATAATTATTATAATTTGAAATATGAATAAATATTGCTAAAAATTGAATTGAAAATGAGTAGAAAAGAAAAGAAAAGAAAATGGATGAAATTTTGAATTTTGATATCACATGATGTCATTAAACCACTTCCACCCAATCACCTTGCAACACACACTTTAAAACTCAATTAAAAAGAGATAAATGAGACAAAAATGAAAAGAAACAATTTTTTATCTTCTTTAACCTAGCCGTGACTCTCTCCTCTTCCCTCTCCCTCCATTGATCTTCATCCTCCAAGCTTCATTTCCCTCTCCATTTCACCATAAAACCACTTGCTTGCTTCACTAAAATTCATCCTTGCAACTAGAGCAAGCTTGAGGCAGAAAAAAGGAAGAGAAAAGAAAGAGTTTTAGAAGCTTAGAAATTCCATCAAACAAGATTAGTGCATATACTTCTTTCCTTCCTTCCTATCTTTTGTTTAAAAAGCTAAATTGAGTTCAATTTGTTGAAGAATAAAAGAAAATATGTATGTATAACCAACCATGAATTTGGGCAACTTTAAGTGAGTGATGATTTTGATGATTTAAACTGAATTAAATTGGTTTAATGATGGTGTTTGAGGAGTGTGTATGGATTACATGTTGAAGTCCAAGTGTTATGCATGAGTAGGAAAATTGAAAATTTAGGGTTAGGGTTTGGGCAACAAATTTATGATTTTGCTCATGTAGTAGTGAAAGGAAGTTCTAATGGTCAATTAGTGACCATTTGGTCATGTTTGAGTAGGAAATTGAGTGAATGGTGCCAAGAAATTTGAGGTTAGGTACGCCGTCCAATGTACCCTGCAGGTCTGGATGTGAGTCCAGCAAGTTTGGGTAGCTATTACTTGAGTTCTGTAGGTTCAATTGGTGCAACGCCAATTGGATATGAAACTAGACACACAATGGCACAACTTTGATGAAGAAACTTTGCCCAGAAAACAAACTTAGGATGACCTAAAAATTGGCCAAATTCGGGTAACTAATTCTAGAACTGGTAAAAGTGACCATTTGGCCATAACTCAAAGTAGAAATATCCAATTGACCTTAAATTTATATCAATGGAAAGCTGAGGCAATTTAGAATGACTTTCATTTAGAACACAAACTCAAATTCTGGACTTAACTAAATGAAATTGCTAGCCAAAGTTGAACTACCAAATCTGGCAGAACCAAAAATTGCCCAGAAATTCTGGGTAAAGGCAATCAGACCAGTTATGGTAAAATAGCCATAACTTGAGCTAGAAAACTCCAAATGGGGTAATTCAAAAAGTGAAATATAACTAGACACAATAAAGAACAACTTTGATTAAGAACACTTGGCCAAATTCTCACTGTAGAATGGCCTAATGGAATAGTGAACTCTAGCACCCAAAAACTTAAATTTTGATTTATTCTCCATTGGTTAGAAGTATGGATTAGCAACTAATGCTAACACTTTTGGGAACCAAAATGTGGTAAATTTATGTGATTAGGACTCATGTAACTATTATGCATTGGAAAGTCAATAATTTGACCTAAATAGTAAAATAAATAGTAACCACTAAATTATGTGAAGTAGAAAAACAAACTATAAGAACCATTGTAGTTGTTAATATAGGAAGTGGTAGGTAAAATGGTGAATGGTAAAGTTGAGTGACCCCAATGATATAGGAAAGGGTATAATAAATTAGAAAGCTATTGTATAGATAATGTAAATAGTTTATTTAAATTTTTAAATTTGAGTGATACTAGGATTTAAGGAAAATTTAGCTAAATTGAAATCCATGAAATATTCATGGACTACTTGGAATATGAGTAATAATTTATATAAATAGGGCAATGAATAAATAAATGTATAAATAAGACTTTAGTTCCTATTATTGGAGAAAGGACAAGAAAAAGTATTTTGAGTACAATGGTACATGAGAACCATTGTTTTGAATTGTGATCATTATGGATAACATAATGAATATATAAATTACGATGAATGCATAAATTATGTAAATATTAGACTTAGAGATTCATGTTTCTATTATGAAAAAGATTAAAATGCTAGAAATTATAATTAGAACCTATAATGAAATAATGAAACTTATGAACATTTAATGGTACTATGTGCCCATGTATTGCCTAGACACGTGTGTCAGATTGGATAGATTGACATGCCAATAGGGTATTATTTTAGCAGTACTGCGAAAGGCTTTATGCCTGTATTCATGGCTTTATATCCATATTCATGGCTGTATGCCCGCACTCATAGTTTTACACCCGTACTCATGGCTTTTATGCCCGATTACTTGTTATCATGGCTTTTAGCCGTACTGATATGTTATCATAGCTTTTTAGCCATACTGATTGCATACGTGATTGACGTTCTGCGTCCCATGGTATGACGGCCTGAGGCACTACGGTGTCCAGTGCCAACGACCCGTTATCCAGTTTAGTCAACCGGTCATAGGTTACCTAGGCAGTGTAAATTATTGAAATTATTTAAGCATATTAACAATTAAAAACATTAGAAAGTATTAAATAAAATGTGAAAAAGAGATTAGCAATAGAAACATAACAAAAATAGACCTCAAATACAATACTCCTAGAATAAAATGTATATTGAATATTATTACTGTAAGGCTATAAACTCAATACTTTCAAAGAAGAACGAATTAACATATAAGATAGTTAATACTAGAAATGTCATTTTAAATCAAATTGATACTTGAATATTTAGAATGCTTGATTCTTTCTTTATTTGTATACATTATTTCTTGTTATCTTAGTGCACCACTAAGCAAAAATGCTTAGCACGATGGATTTGTTTCCTTCGCGCAGGTATTGAAGGCAAAACCCAATGGATATTTGTCACGATCCAACCTATGGGCCGGACCAGCACTAGGACCTGGGCCAGTCTAAAGCCCCCGAGGCCCATAGTAAACCTAACTATTCCTCGACCCAACTCTAAGGCCCATTTGGGCTCAATTTCAAGAATTCAACCGGACAGAGTCCGGCCATAAAATGGACCTTTCAACGGGGAGTTTTTGACTCACCCGACCTATAAACACAATATATAATCAATTGGGGAGCTCAGCTCACCCTCCACATACTCAAATGTTATAAAAATAAATGGGAGCTCAGCTCCCTCATCCAGTCCAACATACATGCATATAATAATAAGTTTACAGGTCCAACATGGTAATTATATTACACACCCAAATCAAATGAATATTTCTAACACATACGGAATTCTAGAAGTTAACAGAATTACACAAATATTAATAAACAAACTACGAAGGAGAAAAGTAGGTTAACCACAACAATAATCCTCCTGTAGCCTGAAAAATAATGAACAGGAGTGAGCGTTCGACTCAGACAGTAAAATATCAAATTTAACCATAATCTCTATAACTATCTAAAGCTAATGCACCCTGTAGAGTGAAATGCAACATCAGCAATATTTTCACATCATAACAGCAAAAAGGTAATTTGGAGCACTCACGCATTAGATAATGTCAAACAATACATATATGGGAGCTGATCCCCTATACAGCTCTCTTAATCCAAACTATGCCAGTAAAGAACTCAAGCTCGGACTTTCACTTAATAAACCAAATTGGGGTCCCAGCGAAGAACTCAAGCCATGTCTACCCCGAAGGACCGAGTCCCAGCGAAGATCTCAAGCCGTGTCTACCGGTCCTGTCCATAGCCAACACCACACCACACGCACGCCAACTCACGCACACTGCTCCAAATTACCACAAAAACATCCATGGCACTTTAACAATTATGAATACAACATAAAATGTGCCTAGTATTTAACTACATAGATACATATTTATAGGTGATGCATTGGCATGCTTAAACATATAATAATATCGAAATTACAATTAAAATTAATATTTTACTCACAGACTCAACCGAAGTCACTGTGGCAGCTGGGCGGAGGAGGAAGGCTGTCCCAGCTCACTTGAAAAATTTATTACAATTATTTAATACAATTGACTCAATACAAACCAAGAAAAGACCAAATATGTCCTAAGTCATGCTGAAAATCCGGCAGAGTCTCCCCTATACCTAGGACCTACCCAACCTGCAAAAAGGCTTTAAACACATTTCTATATCCACAAACCATATATCCACAACTCAATCATATCACACAGCCCCTCCTAGGCCTATTCAAATAGTTATCAATCACAATATGTAAAATTACAGTTTAGTCCTTATAATTGACTCTTTTTGCAAAAACTACCCAAATAAGCTTTAAAAATTCTGAAACTTTGCCCCGCGGTCCTTAGCAATATTACTAAGCTATTGCAAAAAGAATCATAATTTTTTGAGCTACCATGAATATTTTATAAAATTTTAATCCAATTCAAGCACTAGAAAATTACGAAAAAGCAAGGTTCGGGTTTACCTATGTCAATTTTGACGCTGGGGACGCGCTCGGGATGTCTGACAATGGTGGGGTAGTCAAAATCTCGATCCAATTCCAAGACTTTTTCGGTAGCCAGTCTGTCTGGCCAGAAATTCACAGACCTAGGCAACCATCAAATTTTCGTGAATTGAAGGTACCTACACGAAGCCCACAACACAGGAGTTAGTATATAATTTTTATGGAATTTTCTAAGTTCATTTAATGCTCAAAAAAATACTACGAAGTTTCGTGAGACCCACCGAAAAATGGTGTCAAAAAATTTTGAAATTTATATTGCCGCGAAGCTCTTGACGAGTGGAGCACTCTGGTACTCTCAGTTTTCTCGTGGGGTTCACGGTTTGCGAGAAATCTAGCCCAAAAGTCAAAATGGGCTAAAACTTTTCGGACAAAAATTGGGCAAACCGCTCGATGGATTTTGGTGTTCTTGGTGTCTATGGAAAGCTCTCGAGGTGTAGATGGTGTTTGACACAAGACTTGGCCCAATCGGTGGTCGGATCGACCGGGAAGCTGAAACGGCGTGATGCGCATCGCACGGCTTCGCGCACATTTTCCCGGCGTTTCAAGTGGCGGCCGGCGATGGGGGAAGGCTGGGGCGGTGCGTCGGCGAGGTGGGGAGGGCTGGGTGGCGGCGGCGCAGCTTGAGGAGGAGGGAGGAGAGAGAAAACAGGAGAGAGAGGAAGGAGGGTCGGGACGCGCGGGGAAGAGAAGAAGAAGAAAAGAAAGGCCGATCCGATAGTTTAATTCAGGATACAAAATTTTGAATTTTTACTCTACCTTGGGACCGTAAACGAGGCCCAAAAATTCTGAAAAAATACTAGAAAACTCAGAAAAATTCGCAGACTCCAAATATATTTTTAGTTTTGCCACTGGTCTTTAAATTAATTTTTAAAAATCATCAAAGTTTTATATTTTCGGGAAATGAAACCCAATTTCGAAAATCCAAAAAATTTCAAATAATTTCTTAAAATTTAAATAAAATAAAATATTAATATTACTCACAAAATAATAAATTTAAAAATTTGGAGTGTTACAATATTATACTGGGATTTTGAAGTCCAAATCTTGCAGAAGTGTAAAAAGGGTTCAAGGTTATCACCTCCTCAGCAATACATATAGATAGGGCCCATATAAGTTATTTTATGTATTTTGTATATTATAAATATTTTGTATATTGTAATGTAAACTAAGAATATTAAACTAAGAATTTGTAAGTAATATTTATGTGATGTAAATAAATAAATTGATTAGTTCATATGTAATTAATTTATATATCATGTAAATTGTAAATTTATTCAATTAGTTTGCAAATTATGTAAATTAATGAAAATATGAGAATTTTGATATGTGAATGGAGTATGAAGGAAAGTGGACGGAAATGAATATG